>NC_053389.1:492564952-493168624 GCF_905171765.1 Bufo bufo
CAGCAGCATTTGTCCATCTGAAGCCCATCATTTATGCTGAAAAGCAGTCAGATCACAGCTGGATCCCATTAAAGTCAATGGGGATGTGGTGGTGAATGGCAGAATTTGGCCCTGCCAGATCAGGTAAATCAGCAAGTTACGTGTACCCTAAAATGATGTCATTAAAACTACAACTTGTTGAAAAAATATAAAAAGGTATAGCTCTTGGAAGGCTATGAAAAAAAGGGGGGAAGAAATGTTTGGTCACTATGGCCCAAAACAGGCTGGTCACTAAGTGGTTAAAGCATGTAAAATGCAGCTCACCCTGATACCAACATGTGGCTGGTCCATCCCAACTTGAATTTTGCAATCTTACTTCTTCTGGAAAAAAGAAAGATTGTGATACTCAAGTTTGATAAGCACAATAAAACCCTTGTGTAGGATTTATTCTGTTGCAGCAGTGTTTCACTATTGGAGATGCATGTCTCTGGTGATTCTGTGAGAGGCTAAAGAGGTTCCCTCACACTATACCGCTGTGCAACATTAGCACGTCATACATTAAGTGTCACTGGCTTAGTATATCAGGACATTGCATGGATGGCAAGGGCAATACCCCCTAGCCTCTTCCCGCCTTGAAAGGTTCAGTAGCTTATTTTCAGCAGACCAAAAATGTAGATGCAATCTAGGTTAATCATCCTTTTAAAAGTAAACATTAATGTTAGGAAAATCAAAGTATCCAAAGTGGACTTCGATCTGAATTTCAGGGAATGTCCCATTCTCTACGAAGCTGAACTTCCTCATGCTTCATGATAACAAAACAATTTTCCCTGAAATGGCTGCCACGACCATCTTGATTGATGATCCCGCTCAATATCTCGTGCCCGGTGACATATGACATCACCACGCCAGCAAGCGTGATGACATCACCACGCATCGCGTGAGATTTCGCACAGGATCTTCAATCAGGATGCCCACAGCGGCCTCATCACGTTCAAACAGATGAGGAGAGTATTTTTTTTAACCTCTGAAAGGCCTCCATTCTTACATCAGATGCCGCAATCCGTGACAATTGTGGCATCTGAGGGGTTCAATAATGGGGGGCAGCTTAATCGCCGTTCCCGTCATTGCGTGACTTGCCAAGAAATGCGCTTTGTGATTAAATAATTCATCACAAAGCAAATTATTTTGTGAAATTTGGCGAAGCAGCTGAATCAAAGTTTTCATAACTTTGCTCTAATCCAGGGCCGGTGCAATGATTTTTGCCGCCCTAGGCAAGATAAAAATTGCCGCCCCCCCCCCCCCTTATCAGATGATCTGCCCATATCATGTTCCACCCCTTTCTCAGCTTTTAAATTAAAAGAACTACTATGTTTCCCTTAGGGTTAATCCAGCTTCTTGTAGCCATCTCTTTTTGCGGAACGGAATTGCCGACCCATACATTTCTATGAAAAAAATAGAACATGTCCTATTCTTGTCCCCAATAGTGCCGGCAATGTGCGGTCCGCAAAGTGTGGAACGCACATTGCCGCTGTCCGTGTTTTGTGGATCCGCAAAACACACACGGATGTGTGAATGGACCCTAAATGTGAGGTAAATTAGTTTCCAATGTAGTATTAATAACTAAACAATTAAATAATAAACATATTGCATTGTCTACTTACCACCAGGACAATAAGATGATCTGGTCTCTGGCTGCAGTCTGGCTCTTGGTCTGGCTCTGGGGACTCCCTTGTCACTCTCTCCCCCCCCCCCCTCCCTTGTCACTCTCATTATTCCCCCCCTCCCTTGTCACTTTCATTATTTCCACCCCCCCACTTGTCACTCTCATTATTCCACCCCCCTTGTCACTCTCATTATTCCACCCCCCCTTGTCACTCTCATTATTCCCCCACCCTCCCTTGTCACTCTCATTATTCCGCCCTCCTTTGTCACTCTTATTATCCCCCCCCCTCTCCTTTGTCACTCTCATTATTTCCCCCCTTCTCCGTTGTCACTCTCATTATTTCCACCACCCCTCCCTTGTCACTCTCATTATTCCCCCCCTCTCCCTTGTCACTCTCATTATTTCCACCCCCCTCCCTTGTCACTCTCATTATTTTCACCCCCCCTGCCTTGTCACTCTCATTATTTCCACCCCCCTCTCCCTTGTCACTCTCATTATTTCCACCCCCCCTCCCTTGTCACTCTCATTATTTCCACCCCCCCTCCCTTGTCACTCTCATTATTTCCACCACCCCTCCCTTGTCACTCTCATTATTCCCCCCCTCTCCCTTGTCACTCTCATTATTTCCACCACCCCTCCCTTGTCACTCTCATTATTCCCCCCCTCTCCCTTGTCACGCTAAGTGAGCACTTCCTGTCAGTCCGGCCGGGTACAGGGAAAACAAAAGCTCCTGTACCGCGGACCAAACAGAGCTCGGCCACGCTACATTAACAACAGCACACAGCAGGCGCAGGCAGGATTCTTTAGAGCGGCAAGCGCTCAGCCGCTCAGGTGGCGCAGCATGAGGGGCGCCGCCGGCCGCCCGAACTTACAGTATATAAGCAGCTTTTTTTTTTCTTTAAACCACAAAGGGTGCCGGGCGCCCCCTGCTAAATGGCGCCCTAGGAGACTGCCTAAGTCGCCTTACTGGTGGCGCTGGCCCTGCTCTAATCTAGTAAACATAATAAAAAATCTAAACATTCTACTAAATCACTTAAAACATATACGGGTCAGACCAGTTTCTCCAAGGTTAAATAGAAGAATATGTGCTATACTGTATGTATCAACTGATTGCAGCCAGGTAATAAGTATTAGTTACAGTACTTATCTTGCGCGGAAAGGTAGTCTGCTTAGCAAACAATACTATATCCCTGCATAACAACTTCATGAATTAAAGAGCACATTTCATGACAGAAACAATGGATTTTGTGACCATTTAGCCATATCAAATGATTAATGATAATAATTAATAATAATAATGTTATTAAACTACTTCAATTCATCTCTGATTGTGAAATGTGTATCAGCTAATAATGCACCTGACACAATTCATCTCCAGACCATGAATTTTTCATTTAATTCTCTTACTGTAGCCAGTCTGATAAACAGAATTTCATTTTCTTAATATCCTTTTGTGAATGTCTCTTTAATATCGATAAGAAAAACTGATGTTAGAGCTTATATCCGTTTTAATTCACAAAATGTAATAAAGAGAAAATAAAAAAAAAGTCGTCTACGTGAGGCACTGGATGACCAGGGCTTGTGTGATATTAAAGGAAGTCTGGCAGATGCTCTTGAGATCTGACTTTAGATTGTAGGCTCCAGCTAGAAAACATTCATTCTTATATGTTATGCACACATGTCAGGATAAATATATTCTAAAGAAAATGCACAAATGTTGTCTCTGATATCATATTCTAATTTTATATGTGTACTAATTATACTTGTATTTTCTAGTTAAATGTTAGCAAAATATTGCGGTCTAATGGCATTCATTTAGCCATAAAGTAGTCTGACAGAATGGGTAGTAGCTTATCACTGCTTCACTGACCAATCTTGTAATCTCATATGAAGGAGTTATGTAAAATGCACAACCACAGAGATAAATCACAAATACTAACAAAGAAAAATCACCAACCTGCTCTGGAAACACAGAATTCCATGGTATTCTTGTCATTTTGTTACTAATTTCATATTTTTGTGATTTGATGTTTGTCTTTATATATATATATATATATATATATATATATATATATATATATATACTGCAGTTTCCCATATATGAGGATTCAAGGAATTATTTAAAATGTATATTCAACATTAGTAATGCTAATAAATTCATAAATTAAATCTCTTTGCTGAAGACCAGGAACTCTTCAATTCTGCAATATGTCATTTAATATCACAATCTACTGTAGCTTTAAAGGGACTAAATTCATTTTTCTGATGCAGATCTCTAAAGAACCTTCATGGTTATAATGGTAGCTGATGAAATTCTAGTAGCTTGCACCCACCACTAGAGGGAGCTTAAGAGCTTATTGCATGCAGTAGTACTGCACATTGAACTAAATAATTATACATTAAACATCTAAGTGCTCCTTAGTATTTAACTATATGACTATGTGAAGGGAATAGCGGCATGTCTTCTGTGTTTTGTACCCACTCCTGCTTTTGGCTATCAAATCATAAGCCAATTCCGATGGGACCATGCAGGCCTTCCAGCTGCTACATAGAGAGGATCCGTTGTGCGTCTCATTTTTCTTTTTTTCTGACAGATCAGAAGATGGGTTAAATAAATGATGATGTCAGCCAAGTCAAAAAGGCTAAATAGTGGCCCATTCATGAAGTGTGGAGGGTGGGAACAGCAAGAAAAGTCCACAGAGTGGCCCTATGACATAGTGGTGAGGTGGAAGCAGCATGAGGAGACTACAGATTGGCCCAATGACAGAGTATGGAGGTGGCGGCAGAATCAGGATAAGGCCACAGAGAGGAGCAATGACAGTGTGGAGGTGGCGGCAGCATCAGAATGCCACAGAGTGGCACAATGACAGAGACTGGAGGTGGCAGCAGCATGAGGAGACCACAGAGTGGCCAGATGACAGAATGTGGAGGTGGCAGCAGCATGAGGAGGCCACAGAGTGGCCCAACAACACAGTCTGAAGGAGGCGGCAGCATGAGGAGGCCACAGAGTGGCACAATGACAGTCTGGAGGTGGCGGAAGCATGAGGAGACCACAGAGTGGCCCAATGACAGAGTCTGAAGGTGGTGGCAGCATTAGGAGGTCACACAGTGGCAAGGTGACTTAATGTGGAGGTGGCTGCAGCATCAGGAGACCACAGAGTGGCAAGGTGACTTAGCTTGGAGGTGGCAGCAGTATCAGGAGGCCACAGAGTGGCACGGTGACAAAGCGTGGAGGTGGGTGGCAATACCAGTACCCGATGAAGATGGTGGGTGAAAGAAGGAGCACTTGGCATCAGATGTGTGGCATCAGGCGGGTGGCAGCATCAGAATAGTAGCTGAGGCAGGTAGCCAGTGTTGGTGTGGCACCGTGGATGATCTAGTCTGATGCATCAGGAATTGGCGGGTGGAAATCCTGTCTGATCCACGCCTGATTCATCATGACAAAGGTCAGTCTCTCCACATTTTGGGTGGACAGGCGAGTTCTTTTTGGGATAACTCTGGCCCCTGCCGCACTAAACACCCGCTCTGATGCCACACTACTGGCCGGGCAGGACAGCTTTTCCAGGGCAAACTCTGCTAGTTGCGGCCACAAGTCCAGTTTGGCTGCCAATTAGTCCAGAGGATCTTCAATGTGGGGTGGCAGGGTGCTGTCCAAGTATGCCACCACCTGCTGGTTCATGTCCTGCTCCAGGTCTAGCTGCTGGTGAGTAGTTTTTTTCACTATGCGGGTGAAGGAAGCTGCTCATTAGCGACTATAGACTCAGGCTGCTGCTGATGGAGCTGGTACTGCTCCTGCCATCCCACCCCTCCCCAGCAGCCATGGCAGTGGAATGTGAGCACAGAGGCCCCCCCCCCCCCCCGGTCACACCTGCAAGAGGATGGATGATGGCCCAGATAGGCAGCAGACAACTGACTACATAGGATGTCTTTATAGTAGTTCAGTTTATCCTCCCTCTCAGCGGGTGTAAAAAAAGGCCCCCATTTTGGACCGGTAGCGACGGTCCAACAAGGTGGAGAGACAGAAGTCATCCCTCTGCCGAATGGTGACAATTTGGCTGTCACTATCCAAGCAAGTAAGCATGCAGAGGGCCATTTGCGCAAGTGACTCAGAGGAATTCCCTGCCTCCATCTCCACTGCATACTGCCACAATGTGCCTGGGTCATCTGCCTCGTCTTCGTCATCTCCCTCTTGCTCCTCCTGCTGCTCCTGCTCCTCCAGTCCTGTCATCTGTGTCAAAAAACCACCCATTTCACTACACATTGCTTGTACTCCAATGTGCTCCTCCTCCTCCAGTTCAGCCCCCACAGGGCTGATGTGGCCGTGAGATCTAGGCGCTACGTCTCCACTCCACTGACCAGCCAGATTTAGCAGCATCTGTTCCAGTACATGAAGTAGTGGAATGATATAGTTCGTCCCGTAGTCCTGGCGACTGACAAATAATGTGGCATCCTCAAAGGTCCTGAGCAAATGGCAGGTGTCACGCATTTGCTGCCACTGGCTGACATCAAAGTTACACAGGGGAGTACTCCTGTCAGCTTGGATCATCAGGAAATCGTTTATGGCCTTTCTCTGTTCGTACAGTCTGTCCAACATATGGAGGGTGGAATTACAATGCGTGGAAACGTCACATATCAGCCTATGATGGGGGATGCCATTCTGCCACTGCAGCTTAAAGAGGGTGTGCTTCGCGGTGTACAAGTGGCTGAAATGCATGCAAAGTTTCCTGCCCATTTTTATGTCTTGCAGATGGGTGGAAGACTTCGAACTGCTTGACAACCAGATTGAACACATGTGCCATGCAGGGCACATGCCTCAGCCCTCCTTGACACAGCGCCGAAACAATGTTCTTCCTGTTGTCGCTCACCATGGTTCCGTTTTTGAGTTGTCGCAGAGAAAGACAGGATTCGATTTCTTGCTGAAGGACAAGGAGCAATTCCTCCCCTGTGTGACTCAGTTCGCCCAGGCAAACAAGTAGCAGAACCGCATGACACCAGTGAGCCCTGCACATGTGGTATGCTGGAGGGGCACTGTGAATTATCCCTGCAGTGGAGGCTGAGGACACGGCAGAGGATGAGGAGGCAAAGGCGAACATTGTCACTGGACCCACGGTGTGGCAACGTGGAGGTGGAATTTGCGTCACCTAGCCAAGTTGCTGGTGTGGCTGTGCAGGAACCACATTCACCCAGTGGGCCGTAAAGGACATGTATTGTCCCTGACCGTAGTTATTGCTCCACACGTTGGCGCTGCCTTGCACTTTGGCAGATATTGACTGGCTGAACGACTGACCTACTTTCTGTTCTACATGTGTGTGCAGGGCTAGTACTGCCTTCTTGGCAAAGAAATGACGGCTTGGGACTCTCCACCTCGGCTCTGCACAAGCCATCAGTTCTCAGAAAGGTGCAGAGTCCACCATTTATAAAGGGAGGGACTGCAGCACCAGCAACTTGGACGGGAGCACATTCAGCTTCAGCTCCTTTGGGTGAGTGCACACATACTGTTGTCTCTTAGCAATCACTTCAGTGATCGATTGCTGATGGAATGAGTGACTAGAAGTAAGAGGAGGAGGAGCAGGAGCATCAGGACCAGCAGATGATGGGAATGACAAACCGCTCCTTTCGGCTGAGGTGGTGGAGCCTTGACTGCCTGAAAACGGGTGCGTGCCACTGGGTGATGCAGTGGTTGCTGTGGCAGGCTGGACCAGCACATCAGAGCCACGGTCCTCCCACTTTATGGTGACACTGCATATGTTGAAGCAGGACCATGGTGCCAACATTGGTACCCTGGCCACGCTTTACCTACTGCCCAAAGATTCTACATATGGCCATGTTCACCTCCTCCTGTGGCTTAACAAAAAACTGCCACACCACCGAATAGGAGTCTGACCGTGCGCAACCCAAGCTCCAACGCCACTCTCCTCATCACTAATTGCCTGCCTAGTGGAGGAAGCGTCTGATGTCTCCTCCAGATCTTGGCTGGGGAAGAGCTGCTGACTGTCCTTTAGTAGTGATGGATGAACATCGGCCGGGACGCGATCAAATGTTTAATGGCAGACGAATCTGAAAAAACATCAGGTCATATTTTCAGCCACCAAAAACTTACTAGAAGTGCACAGATAGTCCCACAACATGGACAGTGACATACTAGAGGGGGATCAATGAAAAAAATTACCACAAAAAAAGATGTGTTTTAATCATGGGCCATTTTTATGCGTCTTTAAGGGAAATTCTCAAAAATGTGCCCTGCTGGAGCCTAGAAAAATTTGATTTTAGGCTACGGGAATACGGCCCCTAAAAATTAGGCATTCACCTGACATGAAAGAAATTGTGATTATGTGGCTCGAGGTACATTATGCGGTCACTGAATAACAATTTTACTATAGCCCACTGGAGTACAGGCTCCAAACATTTGGCATTCACCGTACAGAAAAGATCAAGTGATTATGTGGCTGGAGGTATATTGGACGGTCATTGGATATCAATTTTACTGTAGGCTAGTACAAATACATGTCAAATACATATGTTTAAAAAAAATAAAAATATAAAATTGGATTAAAAACATGGATAATGAAATCCCCCCCTCTTGAATAAACCCCAAATGATAATTGGTGAAATTCGATAACACGTGATCGTCACAGGTACTGAATTCCTGCTAGGCCCTATCAATTAGGCAATCACCGTACAGAAAAGATCAAGTGATTATGTGGCTGGAGGTATATTAGACGGTCATTGGATACCAATTTTACTGTAATCCAGTGGAGTACAGGCCCCAAACATTAGGCATTCACCGGACAGAAAAGGCCTTTTATGCCGCTGTATTTACATAAGACAGGGAGGAAAAAAAAAACAATGTAGCAGCACCCTGCAAATCAGATAAAGTACAACAATGCCATAGTCACAAAAATTATAGTGCTAATGCTACGCTTATTTATAAAGTGAGATCCTTGGCCAATACATTTTGTACAAAACCATCTGAGCCCGTCTGCCGTACGTCAAGGCGATCTCTGTTAGACGGGTCCTAGCACTAAATACTACCTGTTATGCGCCATAATGGCCGCCATAAAATTCAGGGAGTGTTGGATCCACATGCATGCTGGATCCACTCTGCCTTTTACCATTTTTGATGCCATAATGGCCTCCATTACAAGGGATGCAGGTACCAACATGCATGCCGAGCCCACTCTATACCTTTCCTTGTGCCAGACAGCTTCCAATGAATGTAGTGAGAGCAGGCTACAGCTTTATACTGAAACTAATTAAAATCAGCCTATGGGGCAGACAGGCTAATCAGGAGTGCACGACTCGCTGGAGTGCCACATCTCCAGCATTGTACATCTGAAAAAAAAGGGGGTCAGTCAGCACCTCCCAGTGCGCAGGTGCACGCTGCCATGGCAAATACCTAGAGGAAAAAAGACAATGCAGCAGCCCCAGGGGCGTAGCTAAAGGCTCTGGGGCAGCTTTGGGCAGCTGTCATGTGTATAGATGTAGCAGAGCTGGGTTTGCTGGGGCAGCTGTCATATATAGAGATATAGCAGAGCTGAGTGTGCTGGGGCAGCTGTCATGTGTATAGATGTAGAAGAGCTGGGTGTGTTTGGGCAGCTGTCATGTGTATAGATGTAGCAGTGCTGGGTTTGCTGGGACAGCTGTCATATAGAGATATAGCAGTGCTGGTGTGTTAGGGCAGCTGTCATGTGTATAGATGTAGCAGAGCTGGGTGTGCTGGGGCAGCTATCATATATAGAGATATAGCAGAGCTGAGTGTGCTGGGACAGCTGTCATATAGAGATATAGCAGTGCTGGGTGTGTTGGGGCAGCTGTCATGTGTATAGCTGTACACTTAGACAGCTATAACAGTAGAAGTCTCATATTTTTTTAGTCAGTGGCAATGCACCTTTTATGGCTGTGAGGTAAGTGCTTTGCCTCTGATACAGAAGGTTGTGGGTTCGAATCCCAGACACATCTCTCCCTCTCCTGAGGATGGCAATACAAATAACTATGCCTGAGTGTACATACCGTAGGGACGCAAGGGCAGGCCTGGGTCGGAGGTTGGGAGGAGGAGCTAGCATGGCACTGGCCGGCAGACTCGGCAGTAAGTAATTGTAATTGACAGACAAGTCCTTCACTAATGCAAGCAGCGAGCCACACGCCGCTTGCTCGCATAGACAACAAGTGAATGTGGGAGTCGGGAAACGGAGCTAACTGGGGCAGGTGCCCCTTTTGCCCTGCGGCAAAGACGGCCCTGCCATTATGGCACCAAAAATGGAGGCCATTCAATTAAACGTGGTCATCACATGTGTTGAATTCCTCCGAGATCCATGCTTCGTTCATTTTTAGAAATGTGAGGTAGTACACACTGTCGTGAGCTAGGTGAGTGTGCTTATCGGTCACGATCCCCCCTGCTGCGCTGAACGTCCTTTTGGACAGGACACTCGACGAGGGGCAAGCCAAGAGTTCCATGGCAAATTGTGCCAGCTCTGGCCACAAGTCAAGCCTGCACACCCAGTAGTCCAGGGGTTCCTCGCTTCTCAGAGTGTCTACATCGGCCGTTAACCCGATGTAGTAGGACACCTGTCATTCTAGGCGTTCCCTGAGGCTGGATCCGGAGGGCGGATGTCGATGGGTTGGCTGCAAGAATGATCTCATATCCGAAGTGACCAGCACATCTTCAAACTGCCCTCTTCTGCGCGGTAGGATTGGTACCCGCACCTGTTTCGCTGTGGTAGAAATTCCTCTGCCAGCGCCCGCTACAGCAGAATGCAGCATCTCTAACAGCCAGGCCTGGAAATGCTGCATTCTGACATCCCTCTGTGATGTTGGTAACATGTCCACCATTTTATGTTTGTAGCGGGGGTCTAAGTACGTTGCCACCCAGTATTGGTCCTTGCCCTTTATGCTTTTTATACGTGGGTCCCTCTTCAAACACTGGAGCATGAAGGCTCCCATTTGCACTAAATTGGAAGCGGTGGAGCGCCCTAGCTCCTGCTCATCGCCCAGGAGAAAGTTTAAAGCCTGCTCTTCTTGCTCCTCCTCTGACTCCTCTTCAGACTCTGCTGACTTGTCTCAGATGGAGTAGCCCCCCTACGAATTCATTTAGCATTGCGACTGCCTCATCTTCCAGCTCCTGTTCCTCGACGGCATGATCAATGACACAACGCAATGCACACTCCAGAAAGACGGCGTATGGTACGATGTCACTGATGGCGCCCTGGCTGCAACTGACCTGTTTGGTGATCTCATCAAATGGCCACAGAAGTCTGTATGAATCGCGCATGAGCAGCTCCCCAGAACCTGTCCTGCTGCAGAGTTCGTACAGGTAGTCATTAACGGCACATTGCTGCTGGAGCAGCCTATCAAACATATACAAAGTGGAGTTCCAGTGCGTCGGGCTGTCACAAATCAGACATCTGATGGTGGTGTCACCGCTGAACGTCAGCAAGGTGAGCCATGGCCGTGTAAAATTTTCTAAAATGGCAAGAGATTTTCCTGGCCTGCCGCAAGACGTCCTGGACCCTGGGGTATTTGGCAACGAGTCGCTGCTCGACTAAGTTCAGGACATGTGCCAAGTGCCATGTGCCATGTGTCATTTTGCCCTGTTTCAGCATGCTCAGCAGATTGGTACCGTTGTCGCACACCACTTTACCAACTGTCAAATTGAGCGGGGTTATCCACTTGTCGGCCTGAGACCGCAGAGCTCAAAGCAGTGCAGGACTGGTCTGGCTCTTGGCTTCCAGGCACAATAGCCGCAGCACAGCATGGCAACGTCTCACCTGGCACGTAGAATAGTGTCTGGGGAGCTTGGGGGGTGCAGCGTAAGAGGTGGTAGCACTGGAAAATAAGGAGTCAGCCGAGGAGGTGACGGAGTAGGAGGAGGAGAAGAAGAGGCAGGCCTGCATGCAATCTGTGGCGGTAACACCAAATCCACAAGGGTGCCACGGGTTGCATGCTTGACAGCCGTCAGAAGGTTCAGCCAGTGGGCAGTAAAAGTTATGTACCTTGCCTGCCCGTGTTTGATAGACCACGTGTCTGTGGTCAGATGTATCTTGGCACCGACACTGTGTGCCAGAGATATATTCACTTGCCGCTGAACGTGGCCATATTGCTCTGGGATGCCCTTCTGGGAGAAATATTTCCTTCCGGGGACCTTCTATTACGGTGTGCCAATGGCAAATTTTCTAAAGGCCTCCAAGTCCACCAGTTTATACACTGCGTGCAGAATTATTAGGCAAATGAGTATTTTGACCACATCATCCTCTTTATGCATGTTGTATTACTCCAAGCTGTATAGGCTCGAAAGCCTACTACCAATTAAGCATATTAGGTGATGTGCATCTCTGTAATGAGAAGGGGTGTGGTCTAATGACATCAACACCCTATATTAGGTGTGCATAATTATTAGGCAACTTCCTTTCCTTTGGCAAAATGGGTCAAAAGAAGGACTTGACAGGCTCAGAAAAGTCAAAAATAGTGAGATATCTTGCAGAGGGATGCAGCACTCTTAAAATTGCAAAGCTTCTGAAGCGTGATCATCGAACAATCAAGCGTTTCATTCAAAATAGTCAACAGGGTCGCAAGAAGCGTGTGGAAAAACCAAGGCGCAAAATAACTGCCCATGAACTGAGAAAAGTCAAGCGTGCAGCTGCCAAGATGCCACTTGCCACCAGTTTGGCCATATTTCAGAGCTGCAACATCACTGGAGTGCCCAAAAGCACAAGGTGTGCAATACTCAGAGACATGGCCAAGGTAAGAAAGGCTGAAAGACGACCACCACTGAACAAGACACACAAGCTGAAACGTCAAGACTGGGCCAAGAAATATCTGAAGACTGATTTTTCTAAGGTTTTATGGACTGATGAAATGAGAGTGAGTCTTGATGGGCCAGATGGATGGGCCCGTGGCTGTATTGGTAAAGGGCAGAGAGCTCCAGTCCGACTCAGACGCCAGCAAGGTGGAGGTGGAGTACTGGTTTGGGCTGGTATCATCAAAGATGAGCTTGTGGGGCCTTTTCGGGTTGAGGATGGAGTCAAGCTCAACTCCCAGTCCTACTGCCAGTTTCTGGAAGACACCTTCTTCAAGCAGTGGTACAGGAAGAAGTCTGCATCCTTCAAGAAAAACATGATTTTCATGCAGGACAATTCTCCATCACACGCGTCCAAGTACTCCACAGCGTGGCTGGCAAGAAAGGGTATAAAAGAAGAAAATCTAATGACATGGCCTCCTTGTTCACCAGATCTGAACCCCATTGAGAACCTGTGGTCCATCATCAAATGTGAGATTTACAAGGAGGGAAAACAGTACACCTCTCTGAACAGTGTCTGGGAGGCTGTGGTTGCTGCTGCACGCAATAATGATGGTGAACAGATCAAAACACTGACAGAATCCATGGATGGCAGGCTTTTGAGTGTCCTTGCAAAGAAAGGTGGCTATATTGGTCACTGATTTGTTTGTGTTTTGTTTTTGAATGTCAGAAATGTATATTTGGGAATGTTGAGATGTTATATTGGTTTCACTGGTAAAAATAAATAATTGAAATGGGTATATATTTGTTTTTTGTTAAGTTGCCTAATAATTATGCACAGTAATAGTCACCTGCACACACAGATATCCCCCTAAAATAGCTAAAACTAAAAACAAACTAAAAACTACTTCCAAAAATATTCAGCTTTGATATTAATGAGTTTTTTGGGTTCATTGAGAACATGGTTGTTGTTCAATAATAAAATTAATCCTCAAAAATACAACTTGCCTAATAATTCTGCACTCCCTGTATAGCAGTTGGCGGGCTAACAGTTCCGACAAGCCAGCCGTCAGCCATTGGGACAGTGGGTTATTCGGCATCATCAGCTTTTTACATTCGAACATTTGGGCCATGAAATTCTGCCTTTTAAACTCGACAACGGCACGGTGGAAGGTGGAAGGGAGGACAAATGGGAGGAGAGAGGAGAAGGAGAAGATGCAGGTCGTGGAGCGCCAGAATTGTGGCTTTGTAGGTTCTGATGGTGTTGCTTCCACTGGGCTCGGTGATGGGAAGCCAGGTGCCTTCTTAAGGCGGTCGTCCCTAGGTGAGTGTTGGGCTTACCGCAACTTATGCGTTAACAGCACGGGCTGCACATGGCAACACTATTGTCAGCAGCTGACAAGTTAAAAAAAGACCACACTGCTGAGCCATGTGTCTGCGTTCTGGGAGTGCCAGATGTGACCATGCATGGTGGATGGCTCGCTTAAGATACATTTGCAGTCTTCTTTTTGCCTCCGGTGCACTGCGAGTTTTGCCTGCTTCACCTCCTTTTAGCCCCTATCTGCTGCTCCGTCTCTCCCTCTGAAATCCCCTCTTCTTCCTCTCTTGTGGGCACCCACGTGACATCCATCGACACGTCATTTTCATCACCTTCACCACCACTGAAATGAGATATCTCGGAATAGGCAGCAACAGTGGGGTCGTCAGACAGCTGGGTGGCGGCCGTTGCTACCTCCTCTTCCTGATCCCATTCCAAGAATGGCTGCGTATCGGTAAGGTCTGGGGATGGATGGGAAAATAATTTCTCTGACTCGAGTGGAGGGGCTGTGGTGGTGGTGGTGTTGGTGTCTTTGGGGGTGCACACAGAAGACAGTGAGGAGGGTGCAGATACAGAGGATGAGGAGGGTGCAGAAGCAGAATGCTGAGTGAGCCACTCAACCAACTCTGGTGCGTCCTTTAACAAAATCGCATGCACCTTCTCCAACTTCCCACTTAGGCTCCGGCCTGGTGCACCTGCCCGACCCCTACCAACCCTGCGGAATGGCCTACCTCTTCCTCTGCCTGTCATTTTCAAAATTACCCTGTGACAAAGTCCCTATAGAAGAAGAGCAGTATTTGTGGAAGCAGGTATATTGCAGGCCTCAATTAATATTTGGTGGAAGCTGGTATATCAATCCCCTCTATCAGTATTTTGTGGAAACAGGTATATAGAACCCTTTAATGAGTATTTGCTGGAAGCTGGTAAATCAAACCCCTTAATCAATATTTGGTGGAAGCTGGTGTATTGCAGGCCTCAATCAATATTTGGTGGGAGCCGGTATATCAATCCCCTCTATCAGTATTTTGTGGAAACAGGTATATAAAACCACTTAAAGAGTATTTGCTGGAAGCCAGTAAATCAAACCCCTTAATCAATATTTGGTGGAAGCCGTTGTGATATCACACCCCTCAATCAGTATTGAGGAAGCAGGTATATTACACCCCTCAATCCGTTTTTTTTGGGGCAACAGGTATTTCACACTAGATGCAATTAGTTATTCCAATAGCGTTTGTTCCTCTATCTAGCTGCGGTATGTCAGCAGAACCGCACACAACTGCTGCACAATGCAAATACACTATAATATGCTTTCTATGTTAGAAGGTGTATTATAGGTATATCGCACCCCTCAACCAGTTTTTTTGAGGGGGCAACAAGTATATCGCACCATTTGCAATTAGTTATTCCAATAGCGTTTGTCCCTCTATCTAGCTGCAGTGTCGCAGCAGAACCGCACACAACTGCTGCACAATACAAATGCACTATAATATACTTTATATATTAGAAAGTATATTATAAGTATATCACAACCGATAGCACACCTATGCAATTCATTAAAAGGACTTTTGTGGCCCTATTAGCTAGCATTTGGTGTCCCTAACAGTCTGTCCCTGCTCTATACAGCAACCTCTCCCTACATTGGCAAAAAACAGAATGTAAAATGGCTGCTAGATCGGGTTTATTTATAGGGTAGGGGGTGTGTCCATGTGCTGAAACATCTAAATTGGCTGTCCTGTCCCACCTGATGGATGTGTCATGGATCAATGTTCGGTGCTGTGGAAAAAAATATGGCGCGTGCGAATATCACCAGATTACTGCACCGCTGAACGGCAAATGTATTTTTTCTTTTTGTGCTAATACACGTCACAAAAGGCTTAACAAGAAATCACTGCACCGCAGAGCAGCAAATGTTTTTTTTTACGCTAATACACATCACAAAAGGCTTAACAAGAAATAACTTCACCGCAGAGCAGCAAATATATTTTTTCTTTTTGTGCTAATACACATCACAAAAGGCTTAACAAGAAATAACTGCACCGCAGAGCAACAAATGCATTTTTTCTTTTTGCGCTAATACACGCCACAAAAGGCTTAAAAAGAAATAACTGCACTGCAGAGCGGCAAATGTATTTTTTTCTTTTTTGTGCTAATACACGTCACAAAAGGCTTAACAAGAAATAACTGCACCACAGAGCGGCAAATGCATTTTTTCTTTTTCCACTAAAACACCCCAAAAAAACATTTGCTACAGATTACTGCACCACAGAGAGCGGCAAATGTATTTTGCCTTTTTGCTCTAATAAACGTCACAAAATGCTTTAAATGAAATAACTGCACCGCTGAGCGGCAAATATATATTTTCTTTTTACGCTAATACACGTCACAAACAGCTTAACAAGAACTAACTGCACCACAGAACGGCAAATGTATTTTTTATTTTTCCGCTAAAACACCCCACAAAAGCCTTTACTAAAGATAACTGCACCGCTGAGCGGCAAATATATATTTTCTTTTTACGCTAATACACGTCACAAACAGCTTAACAAGAACTAACTGCACCACAGAGCAGCAAATGTATTTTTTATTTTTCTGCTGAAACACCCCACAAAAGTCTTTACTACAGATAACTGCACCGATGAAAAATAATTTTTTTTTTTTTTGCGCTAACACACATCACAAAAAGCTTTAAAGAAATAACTGCACTGCATAGTGGCAAATATATTTTTTTATTTCTACACTAATACACAAAAGGCTTAACAAGAAATAGCTGCACCATTGAGCGGCAAATGTATTTTTTCTTTTTGCATTAATACACGTCACAAAAGGCTTTAAAAGAAATAACTGCACCGCTGAGCGGCAAATATATTTTTTCTTTGCTCTAAAACACCCCAAACAAAGCCTTTACTACAGATAAGTGCACCGCACAAGGGCAAATAAGACATGAATAAATTCCCTGTAATAAACTCTGTTAATGCCTGTATCAAACAGCACTTGCACCCTAATAAGAACGGTTTGCTGGAATTACAGAGCTGTATAATGGTAATTTGGATCCCCAGTCAGTGGAGCAAGGTGTAATCGGATTGTTCCTGTCACCTCCCCAACTGAACCCTGTTCATCAGAAATGCTGTGGAATGATTCCTCCCTATACTTTCCCTACACCTTGAATAATCTTTCCCTGCACTTGTAAATCATTATTTTTTTTTGCACAATGATGTTTTTTCTGTCCCTAGCGCCTGCATACACATCTCTCCCTGCACTAAGTACACTGGTGAATGGCAGTATCTAAGATGGCTGTCATATTTATAGGGCTATGCCATTACAGGGCTGGCTGGCTGCTGATTGGCTTCATGCATGTCAGTATGGATGATCCCGCCTTCCCAGAGTTCCTTTCTCCATGTCCTCACACATGCAGCAGCCATTTTAGGAAAAATGTGATTCGTCACCACAAAGCGGGAGGAAATTTTTCCTGAAATTCGGAACAAATTCCACTTTGTCAGCTTCGATTTGCTCATCTCTACCTATAATCTAAATAAAATGTTTTCAAATATCTGGCCACCATGGCTGAATTGTAAGTTTGCTCACAACTGGCAGTTTGCACAATAATCTTTTCTATAGATGGCAAATGGAAACTTCAGAATGTGATAGTGTTGGTTAAAGGGGTTATCCTATGATTCATGTAAAAAAAAAAAAATCTGACATCATATAGTACATGACAATCTCTTTCTAACAAAGCTAGACCCAGCCCTGTACCTCACATGGATCCAGAAATCTCCCTGTTCATTGCACCAATTTATCTGCTAGATTACTGCTGTATCACAAGCTGGCAGCTCAGGGGGCATGTTCTTTATCTTGCAGCTCTCTCCCTATCACAGCTTAGGGGGTGTGTAATTTCTTCTGCAGATCTTCTTGGATCAATGCTCAGGGGGCATATTCTTTCTTCTGCAGCTCTCTCCATATTACAGCTCAGGAGACATATCCTTTCTCCTGAAGATTTCTCCCTATCACATCCTATGCGCATGTAATTTCTGCTATAGTTCTCTCCCTATCACAGCTCAGGGGGCATGCCCTTTTTGCGGTAGCTCTCCCCCTATTAAAGTTTAAGAGCATATCCTTTCTTCTGCAGCTCTCTCCTTATCACAGCTCAGGGGGAATGTCCTTTTTGCTGCAGCTCTATACCTATAAGGCCTCATGCACACAAACATATTTGTTTCCCATGTCCGTTTCATTTATTTGAGGCCCGTATGCAGAACCAGTCACTTCATTCCTTTTCCGTAGGTCCGCATGGATGTTTCGCAAAAAAAGACAGAACATGTCCATTTCTTGTCTGTTTTGCAGACAAGGATAAGCATTGTTACAATGGATCCGGGGAAAAAACTGATGCAACATGGATGAATCATCTTTATTTTTTGCGGATCCGTGCTTTGCAAAATTCAAACGGTCGTGTGCATGAGCCCTAACTGTCACAACTTTGAACAGAATATATGGCTGATGACAGGTGAAGGATAAAAGTATGGATATTTGTTCCCTTTAGCTAGGTGGACATAACAATAAGGGAAAGAACAACCAGCAGGTGGTGCTATTCAAGTACATGTTTTTGAACAGCTGTAATGCCTCATTCACACATCAGTGTTTTGGTCAGAGATTTTTCCATCAGTGATTTTGAGCCAAAACCCAGTGTGTCTTTAAACACAGAAGAGGTGCAGCTCTTTCCCTTATACCTTATCTCTGTGGAAGCTCCAATCCTAAGAATAGATCTTCAGAATGATCATCTGGAAAACCCCTTTAATTCCGTACTATATTTTTAATTACATACAATACATGCAATTGCACAACTATTCAGAATCAGGTGCTGGTTTGAAAAATGTAGATTATATAATATATATATATATAATTTTTTTGGGTGGGACAATGATTTTAAGTAGTCATAAGCAATTGTTTTATTACCTTATACAGACTGGGATAACAGTTTGCACAGAATACAATTATAATTCAATGTCTTTCTAAGGATAAAAAAACGGAGAGGTTAAGTGCACAGCTATATCCTATTTCTTTGCATGTACTTTTATCCTTAAACCATTTAGATTTGTGTTAGATAGAAGTGTGTTAGTAATCAGTAAGTAGTTGTGTAACTAATGTTCTATAAAGCTGTCTGTAAATAGATCTGTCTCTTTCTGTATCACAAGATGGTCAGATTAGGCTCATTCACACTTTAGAACCAATTTGTTCTGTATACTTTAATGGACAACTTTACTGCATCTTTTTTATGTGCTGCCTGTGATTTTTTTTCAGGCACCTGTTTGATGATTTCCTTTGCAATTTAGGCTATTATCCTCTAAACAAGCCAAAATTGAAATGTGATTCCATTATTATGTTTTAACATTTCAGATTAGACTCTAAGCAGAGTCACCAGCCAAGTAAATAAGTAGTCTTTGACAGTTTCCAAGGTAAAAAAGGTCCTGTTGTCCTTGAATACCTTTCTAAATATATTCCTCATAAAACCTGCCTATCTTAATACGTCTCAAAGTGGAAGTTTAAAATGTATTAGAGAGTTGTATGTAATTTTTATAATGTTGACACTTATGAAGTCTATGGACAAGTGACAAGGGACAATGTGAATATATTACAAGATCATTTGATAGGAAAAATGTCACAGTCTCAGACTAATTTTAGTGATGAGAATAATGGGAATGGTATTGAATAATATACTGTGGATTATGTTAATATCATTTGCATATTGTTTTCTTTCAGGTCTAATTAAAGTGGAGAGCTGTTCTTTGAATACAGTACCTGAAGCATCATAATCAACGTTCTTGAGGTAAGTATTATAAATGCTCTTGCAATATTAAATCTATAGAAAATTTTATTTTAGTATTTTCATTAACAAAGACTTGGCTGTTAGAACTGATTTTATAGAAAAAATAAGTCCCTGGGCCACAAGCAAAATAATGTCCCCACTAGTCATTTTTAGTTTGGGCCAAAGTTTTCAATTTTCATACTGTAATGCCATCATACGGCCTCTATAGTGACCAGTAAATATGATAAGATACCGCCCACATAAAACCACCACATAGTGTCAATCATTCCTAGTCTCAAGGCCACCTTGTGAAAGAGGGATCTGGCCATTTGTTCTGTTTGCCAATCCAGAAAAACAGCTGTGTTGGTGTCTTTTCAGCTGATATGGAGGTCCGGATTGTTCCACAAGGAATAGCAATTTGATTTTGCAACATGTCTCTTCAGTTTCACATCATTTCAGACCATAGTGAGATCAGTTACTGATGTTGGACCCTCAGTTGGCATTTCAGTTCTCTATAAAAGAGTTTGATGACTTCAGACCAGACCTTATTGTATTCAAGCATTCATATGTGAGAACATATATAGGTCTTTCCTAAACTTCCCTAAAGTTGGCAGCACATAATTGTTGAGAAAATTCCTCTGTGCTACAATAATGCAATTTCTCTTGCCTTTCTATACAGTATAGCAAGAATAGAAGATTTGTGTATATAGTGTACTTGATTATACACTTGGTGATCTAATTGTGTAACCTTGTGTGACCTATTGCTTTGTGGCTGAAAATTCTTTTTTGCTTCTAACTAGATGACTAGAGTCATTTAACAGTAATAAGAACTGATGATGCAGGGACTGTCAGCTACAGTATGTTAGGGAAAGTCCACAATTGGTAAAAGGGTTGTTTATTTCAGAGTAGTTGCTCCACTATTGGCCAACTGATAGAGACAGAGCATGGCACCAAATACTGAGGTATAAAAGGGCTACAATTTACCTGCCTAAGACTTGATTGGTCCCAATGTATCCTTATATTGTTGATTAGCCAGAATCTTGCAATCCTCTCCCCACCTATATGCTTCTTGACCTTGACACAAAGTATTTTATGTTAGTAGACTATGATAAAAATGTATGTCTTAATTATATGACATAGCACCTTAACTATGTCATGTAATCAGAAGCCAATTCAATAGCTTGTTTTTAAAAGCTTTCTTCCTTTAGGAGGAGAACTCTTTTGCATGCTTTTTCTTGGGAGCATTTTTAGGGAGCCCTCTTCAGCACAAGACTTCTACTAATGCCAATGTTTGTCTATGAAGTCTACATTGCTAGTGGTTGTGACTAATAATATACTCTATATCTGCATCCATACTGTTATAGAAATGGATATAAAACCACTGTGTCATCCAATAGATTTGGTTTAGGCTAATCCTAAGGGCATTATCCTGGTATTCCCCCATTAACCCTTTAAAGGGATCTAGACTTCACTGCAGGGAAACACCAGGCTGCTACATCCTATAAGTAGTCTCTGGTTGACAGCTGACCCATGGGGGTCAGAGACACCAGTACAGAGCTCCAAGAGATGAAATAAAATTGTAGTTAGGGGCAGGCCAAGATCAGAACTGGTGAAGTGCATTAAATACATTGAATGGTCTGAGGTCAGGGCAAGCAGAGAAGGGTCAATACATAAGTCAAGCACAGATCAGGTCATGTAGCATAGAGACAGAATCCAGGAATCAAGCAGAAGTCAGTACACAGAGAGACAAATTGATATAGCACAACTTTGCAGGAACTAGCAAGCTAGGTAACCTATTGCTCAAGCACCCTCCCATAGGGGAAGGTGTCTATGGTACCCAGAGGTGATCAGCAATAGGCTGAAGTGAATTAGGAGCATGCATCTTGGCCCTTTAGGAGCAGAAGGAAGAGGTTTTGCTGGCAAGATCAGGCTGCAGCCCCCCAGTGGAGATGAGACCGCCGGCATGATACAGCGCAAGGAGGCTGATGAAGAGATTAACATGTGTTGAATGTAGCGGCACCATTACCTGTCCAGAAGAGTTGAGTGGCAAGGTGCATGGCCCACCGGCATAAAACAGATTGTGGGGTGCCAACTTCCTGTAGATTTATAGAAATTTACTATTGCTATTCAATATATTTATCAAAAAGGGCTCAGTAAATAAAATCAATTTTAGAATTTTGACAAATGTCAAATTTTTAAATAATGCTTTATTACTGAATACTTAGGATTCAACTAGCTCTTCTGTTCAGTTAATGGACTGTAGAATCTTTACTTATAATGATTATATTAAATTACATTTGTTTGCATGTACACATTGCTAATACAGAAATGTGTAACTTTATCAAATTACTATTTTTTATTAATCATATTTTTAAATCTTCATTTAATTTTAATGCTTTTGAAGTCTTTTTCATAAAACTAAAAACCCTGGGAATATTATTATTAAATGGATTAACATGAGCGATTGGATTAACTTCGAAGTTTGCTGTAGGTAATTTCAAGGTTTTGTAATTCTACTTTAAGAGCATCTCTTGCTTTAATCATTTGAATGGTAGGAAAAAAAACATCAAATGTTTGAGATCAAGGACCAGAAAGTACATCAAAGGCTTTACAAATCTTTACTTGTAAGTCTTGAGTAGAAGCTGTCTATCTTATACCACATGGATAACATTCATTGTCGTTTCTTTGGATAGTTATACTCATGCTTGCATATTGTTGTTCTACTGGAAATGAAAAACATACATGTACATAATAACAATATAAAATAGGTAAAGATTCTGCAGATTCTTGCATTAACATTTGGCATTTCACAAAGCTCTACTAATGTTCTTCTGATTGTATTTAAAAAAAATTACACACTTTTAGACAGACAACTCAGGGGTGTATAGCAAGAATGGGAGTTAGAGTCGTGTACTCCACCCTTTTTGGTGGGTCTGGGGAAATATCAACATGCCATTCTGCCTTGGCCAAAATGTTTAAATACATAGCTATGGCAGCTGACTTAAAGGGGTTTTCTGAGATTTTTTTTTTACTGATGAGCTATCCTCAAGATAGGTCATCAGTATCTGATCAGTGGAATCCCAATACTCAGGACCCCTGCAAATCAGCTGTTTCAGAAGGCAGCAGTGTTCCTGTGAGTGCTGTGGCCTTCTCTTAGCTCACCGAGCACTTTTCCATACATTATATGGCAATTGTGCTTGATATTGTTGCTCAACCTCATTCATTCAAATGGGCAGAGCTGCTCCTAGGCCAGTTGACCAATGAATGTGTTGTCACTGGACTAGGAAAAGCAGTGATAAGGCTGTGGTGCTCACAGGAGCGCCCCTGCCTTCTTAAAATAGCTGATTGGCAGCGGTCCAGAGTGTTGGACCCCCACTGATCAGATACTGTTGACCTATCTTTCTTCATTACAGTATATGCATAGTGGGCACCTTTGTAGCTATATTTTAATTTTAATTGCCTCTCTTGTGAACTACAGATGCATAGTTCATAGCATTGGCCAAGCTAACCACCTCCACACTAGACTGTTAATGTAACATGCCATGGCACTGTATGGTAAATGTATAATGCAGTCATTCGCATACAGTATTTAGTGAATAAGTCGTGCCCTAAATGAATATCCCAGAGCACTGCGTTAATGGTTTGCTTGTTTAATACTATATCTGTATAATACAGTGCACAGATTTTTAATAGTTTGTGGTATTATATTCTATACCAATGTCTTATGTTTGTTGTTAAAGTATAGTATAACAGTTTATACAAATAATATATATGTTGCAGGTAAATAATGAAAATGGAGATTTGATCAAATCCCTAAGGGAAATGATGAAAATGGAGATTTGATCAAATCCCAATGGAGATGATCAATTCACGGAAGATGTTTAAAATAACATCTCTGTGGGGTGATTTCCCTAAAGAAAGTAAGTAATTTGGTTAAAATCCCTTAACTGTTTTAGTAAAAAGATGAAATCTTTGATTACCTCATAGACATGTGACCAGTAATGTGACCAGTAATATTGCTATTTTACTGGTCACATAGTGATGTCATCAAAGGTCCTTTATCCCATAGCTCTCACAGTTCGCTGATTAAAGGCCCTAGCGATAAAAAGCCCTAGCGACGCCCCTGATTCTAGGTATATACTATTCTGGCAGGGGGAACACAGCCAGGCATATTTCTGTGGGGGCACACTCCTGGCCATGGGTTCAGATATAGAAAAAAATCAAACTCTGACCGAAGTTGTATCTGAAGAACAGTTTAATGAAACTATCAGGACGTTTTGAACAAGCGGCATGATAAAGAAAAACCTTTGTGGACTCGCAAAAGGATAGAAGAAGCTATCACAGTCATTGAGCAATTTAAATTAGCACCACTACTTAAACTACCATGGACACATAAACAGTACTATTATGGAAAAAAATACAATGTTATGGAAGTAGGTACAAAAAAATCTTTGATTTTGAAGAGAAAGTCTGACTCAAATCCAAATATCTAAACAATATTATTTCATATTATTATTATATTATCAAAAATATTAAACTTTTCACTAAAACAGTTAAGGGATTTGATGATCAAATTGCTTACTTTCCTTAGGGAACATCATCTTCCGTGAATTGATCATCTCCCTTAGGGATTTGCTCAAATCTCCATTTTCATCTTAGGGATTTGATCAAATCTCCATTTTCATCATTTCTCTGTGACATATACATACAGTACATAAAATACATATGGTATATAGTATAAAAACAACAAAATCTTAGTGCCAAAACAGAAAATGTCCCAGTTCATTAAGCAAGCTATGTGAAAACTGTTTGACAACCCAGATGATCATTAAATGAATACTAGGATCTATTTAAAAAGTTATAATAGTAACTGTGTACCAAATATACTGGCCTGCAGATAGCTGGAAAAGCCAACGTCATAAATGATGCTTCAGTGCATGATTGATGAGTTCTGGATTAAACTGTTCATCTATATAGCTGTTTTGCCAGATGACTCAGCATGGGAAATGAATATGAGAATAAAGAGCCAAATGAAGCTGACTTAGCTAAATGTAGAATCTAGGTGTTCTGATTCTGAACATGGAAAAACCTTACTGGGCCCTAGGCACCAACAGTAATAATCAAAGAATGTTATTTTTTTTATTTTTTTTAAGTAAATCAGGATCAGAATTCTATAAAAGTAAATGTGTTTTATGCATGTTGTTTTAAGTGTCCTTGCCAAATGACTACAATGCATTGTCTTGATATATAATATTAAGACCATGCTATATCATGTACTGTACAGGACCATGATAAATAATAGTACACTGTGATAATTATTGCAGAAATGTATGTTTTCCTCACTGTTGAGAATATAAAGTGGTAAGAAAAGGGGAATAGTGGCTGTGGCACAAATTATAGCTCAAGTCTAAGTCAGTTCCTGGCTAGATTTGAGTTTATGCTGCATGGAGGGCCATTGATGCACCTAATCTATTAAGAGGCATATGCGTATGGGAATGCCAGCCTTGATAAATGTCCCTCGGTGAGTCTACATGCCTGCTGAATGGCATCATTCTTGCCATATATCTAGCTAACCCTTCCCCACCTGTAACTACAGTGGACCAGTTCTCTGGTCTGTGCCTCCTAGTCCCTCTTGACACAAAAGAAATGACAGCTCAGTCTCTGGGAGAGGTGGGTTACCACACTAGCCAGTGATTGGCTGTGTGGTCATTTCCTGTTGAGAGGGATCAGGAAGCAGTGTCTGGCAGCACACCAGGGAAGCCTCCAAACAGCAGTGTTGGGAGATTAGTGGGGGTGAGTGTGACCTGTTTTATTTTTTTCAGTAACAGAAGGTAAGCAGCACTACAAGTCCCAATGTGGGGTAAAGATCATACCAGTAATCCAGGTACCTAATTTCAGGTCCAATTTTGAGATGGTACCTGCGGAAGGAGATCCAGGCTAGGGGCCACTTGAAATAGCAGAACTTAACTTGGCTAAGTCAAAACGTTGCATTGTATGCTGCTGGTCAACCCCTTCATGACCGCCATACCGTCTTCTATCTGCACATACCCCGAGTAGCTAGCACGTATATAAATGTTATGGCAGCTCTTTAATCCAAGCACTGCAAAACACTTTGATTAAAGCATCTGCCCCATGACTGCCACTATCACAGACAGCACACAGTCCAGTAATGCCAGCAAGGGACCAATCAGAGTGGTTCCTTGACGGAGATCGATCTGATTGGTTAGTCTGTGCAGACTAACCAATCGGATCGCGGCAGTGTAAAAGTGCCTGTTTCAGCCTCTCATTAACATTCTGCTGATGAGAGCCTGAAATCAGGTAGTGTGTGCTCCATTCCCTCCAATCTGTGGGCCCTATCTGTGCCCCCTGCATCAATCGTTGCGCACCCCAAAATTCCCCCCATCCGCCCTACCTCCAAACTTTCTGCCGGCCATGCGCTCTTGTGCACTTCTATCCCAACAGTGCTCCATCCGTGCCCCCTGCATGCTGGCCGAACCATACCCCCTCCCCTGCCCCTATTTGTTCCCCCTGACCCTGATGCGGTCCCCCTGCTGTATGTCAAGGTGGTGGCTCTGTTCCTGAGCCACCACCATCAGATGTGAGTGTCAGCTGTATGCTGACGCGCTTCTATAACCCTTAGATGCCGTAGGAGTGGCATCCATGGGGCTAATAGAGGGAGGGGGCTCCTTCTCTCAACAATCTGGCTACCATGCTGCGATGGCAGCGGCCCAATGGTTGCCATGGCAACCAGACGCTTTGCAAAGGCGTCCGGTGTTGCCATCTATAAGGAAACCTGAAAGTACTATACTTTGCAATGCAAGAGCATTGCAAAATATAGTACAACCATCAGCCCCAAAGGATATTCAAGATTCAAGTGGGACTTGTTGAAAAAGTGTGAAAATAAAAATGGAAATTGAAAATAAAATAAATTGCCTTTTCCTATTCATTTATAATAGATACAAAAATTGAGAGAAAAAAACACACCTTACATCACAAAAATTGCAACACCAAGCAATCATAAAGGCGTATGCCCCCCAAAATAGCACCAATCAAATGGTCACCTCATCCTGCAAAAAATTTGACCCTAACTAAGACAATCGATCAAAAAATATAAAAGATATGGCTCTCAGACTATGGAGACATTAAAACATCATTTTTTTGGTTTAAAAAATGCTATTATTGTGTAAAACTTAAATAAATAAGAAGACGTATGCATATTTGGTTTTGCCACATCTGTAACGATCTGCTTTATAAAAATGTTGCATGACGTAACCCCTCAGGTGAACTCTGTAAAAATAAATAAATAAAAACTATTCCAAAACCACCAATTTTTGGGTCACCTTGACGCATAAAGTGTAATAATGAATGATCAAAAAATCATATGTACCCAAAAATTATACCAATAAAAACTTCAACTCTTCCTGCTAAAAACGAAACCCTGCACAAGACGATCGGCAAAAAAATAATAAAAAAAGGCGTTCAGAAAATGACACAAAAATATAATAAAAAAATAAAAGCTTTATTATGTAAAACTGAAATAAACAAACAAAGAAAGTAGACATATTTAATATCATTGCGTCTGTAACAACCTGCTCTATTGTATAAAAATAGCACATGATCTTCAGATGAATCTTGCAAAAAATAAAAACGGTGCCAAAACAGCCATTTTTTGGTTACCTTACCTCACAAAAAAACGTAATATAGAGCAATTAAAAATCATATGTACCCCAAAATAGAAGATCACATTAAAGCACACAGCAGCTCTCACCTTCCCCTTCACCAACCGAGCACGGATGACGCACCTGGATGCGTTGCGATAAATCAGGAAAGATAGAAATATCCAGCTCGAAGATGATGAAAAAATCGTAGCTTTATTGCGGTATAAAATCGCCGACATACAGGACAAGTTCAGTAACGCGTTTCAGACCATAAACAAATAGCGGTCCTTCCTCATGACACCTAAACATAGTTATCAACTTTAGCAGTTAAATCAGACATAGAATCATGAAAATGTCTCTTAAGTGTGAGATTTAAGGCAAATCTGTTGACATCGAGATAGTAGCATACAGATCAAAGTGGTGTGTGGGGAAAAACGACAACCCTTTGCGTAATACACCAACCTGATCTTCAGTAATAATCGATGCCGACAGATTTATGACCTGAATGTCCTTTGCTCCTTCTTGTTGCGGGATGGATATCGGTGGGCTCCTCCTGTGCCGCCTGCCGACCCTCCGTTTTTTGCCGCTTTCTTATGGGGACCTTCCATGTTCACACTGGAACCCGCTATCGCATATCCAGAGACAGGACACACATCCTTGCTTTCAGGTGCAGAATCCATCGAATCAAGATCAGTTGAGCTGAATAAAACTCTGGAGTTGGCTCTCCTTCTGGAATGGGATTTTCTCAATATCGAACGTGCAGTTCACTGTATTAGAACTATAGTCCATTAAATCTCTGTTGTATTTGGTTTGTTTGAACTTTATTAAGTCATCTTCTAGTTTGTTCAAACTATCTTTGAGCTTATTATCCAGTTCCACAAAACCTGGAGTATCCACATAAGGCAACAAAAGTTCCTGTGTAGATGTAATTTCTTCTCTTAGATTCGACAAAACAGCTTGTTCTTGCTGAATGATTAATTCCATCAATTTCGATGAACATTCAGAGATAATATTTTGCCATTGAGTAATAATAGAATCGGAGTAGATGGTGGTAGGTTTATTTTTAATTCTTAACCCTCTGGGTATCATTTGTTTATCCAAATATTTCTGGGGAGAGGTAGCATCCCACCATGTACATATCTCCTTTAAAAGCAACTTTTCCAAGGTGGACATATGTATTTTGACATTTAAATATTCCTGTATCGTCTTTTCCGGCTTTTAAAAAATGGCATTCATCTTCTGTACCCTATCCCCCATCTCCTCGATGGGACACATCTATACATGTGCCATCTTGCCAGGCAAGAAAGTAGAAGTCGACAGAAAAACCGCAGGTGTGAATAGGACACCACAGGAAGGAGTGCACGCCAGCCAGGTAAATAGAAGATCACATTAAAGCACACAGCAGCTCTCACCTTCCCCCCCACCAACGGAGCACGGATGACGCACCTGGATGCGTTGCGATAAATCAGGAAAGATAGAAATCTCCAGCTTGAAGATGGAATGGTCAATCTTCAATGGTCAAAAATCTGGCAACTAAAATTTAATGTTAATAAGTGCAAGATAATGCACCTGGGGCGTAAAAACCCAAGAGCAGAATATAAAATCAGTGATACAGTCCTAACCTCAGTATCTGAGGAAAGGGATTTAGGGGTCATTATTTCAGAAGACTTAAAGGTAGGCAGACAATGTCATAGAGCAGCAGGAAATGCTAGCAGAATGTTTGGGTGTATAGGGAGAGGAATTACCAGTAGAAAGAGGGAGGTGCTCATGCCGCTCTAGAGAGCACTAGTGAGACCTCATTTGGAGTATTGTGCTCAATACTGGAGACCATATCTCTCAAACGCTGCGGGTGCCGGCCATATCCTATACCAAGCACCTAGCCTCTATGACTGCCCGCTACGATCCGCCGCTATTAAACCATCAGGTGCGGCACCTGAGGGGTTAATTGTGGCCGATCGCAGTCATAGAGGCCGGGTATGGGATATGGCCGGCACCCGCAGCCTGCATTTATATTCAGGCATAAACTATATTCATTGGTGACACAGTGCACCGCACCCCCCCAACCCCAGTATTGTAAAGTAGAATCATTGGTGGCACAGTGCGCCCCCAACCCCCCCAGTATTATAACTATTATAATCATTGGTGGCAGTGGCCACAGGGTCCCCCCCTCCCCTCCTCATTGGTGGTGCAGTGGCAGCTTCTGATCAGAGCCCCAGCAGTGTAAGCCTGGAGCTCCGATCGGTTACCATGGCAGCCAGGATGCTACTGAAGCGCTGGCTGCCATAGTCGGCTCCCTGCTGCTGTGTGTACAGGAGCACAGAGCAGCAGGGAGAGTGTAAAGTACTATTCACACTGATAGAGCTATATTAGGGGGAATAGGACAAGGGATGAAAAGATCCCAGGTTCTAGTCCCTAAGGGGGGTTATAGTTAAGTTTAAAAAATATATATATATTAAGTTTAAATCACCCCCTTTCCCAATTTTACATATAAAATATATAAACAATAAATAAATATTACATATTGCCACACCCAAAAAAGCACAAACTATTAAAATATTTAAAATATCTCCTATGCGGTGAATGCTGTAACAGAAAAAAAATTTTTAAAAACTTCCATTTTGCCTTATTTTAGTCACCTTGTCCCGACAAAAATTAGGATCGGACTGTTCTATTATGGTCCATATGTTCCATAAAATGTGGAATGTATGTGGCTTTTTTGGTGTTTTTTTTTTCACGTGGTAACGAGTATGGCAATACTTTTTTTATGGTATCGAAATCGAGTCTAAATTTTGGTATTGTGACAACCCTAGGTAAGACGTATTTTCTTTATAAATTTTTTTATTATACCGTAATTATATGTATTTTAAATTTGGCGACTAAAAATTCAAATTTGGCTCCTAAATTTTTGTCTGGGTGTTTTTGTAAACCGCAGAATCAGGGTAATAAATATTGAGTTTTGTTTGGCTGTTAACCCTTAATGTGTTAAAGAGAAAAATGGATTAAAATGTAAAATCTGCCAAAAAAGTGAAATTTATACATTTCATCTCCATTTTTCTTTAATTTTTGTGGAACACCTAAAAGGTTAACAAAGTTAGTAAAATCAGTTTTGAGTAACTTGAGGAGTGTAGTTTCTACAATGGGGTAATTTATGAAGGTTTCCACTATGTAAGCCCCACAAAGTGACTTCAGACCTGAACTGGTCCTTAGAAAAGCGGGTTTAGTAAATTTCCTTAAAAATTTCAAGAATTGCTTCTAAAATTCTAAGCCTTCTAACGTCCTAAAATAAAGTAGACATATGGGGAATGTTAAGTACTAAATATTTTCTGAGGTATCACTTTCTGTTTTAACAGGCAGAGAAATAGAAATTTTGAAAATTGCGCATTTTTCAAATTTTTTTGTCAATTTGGGAGGTTTTTTTATAAATAAAGGTGAAATATATTGACTAAAATTTATGACTATCATGAAGTACAATGTGTCTCGAGAAAACATTCTCAAATTGGCTTGGATAAGTAAAAGCGTTACAAAGTTATTACCACATAAATGACACATGTCAGATTTGCTAAATTAGAAGTGGTCACAGGTGCATCAATTACCCTTGGTCATGAAAGGGTTAAATTAAAACCATTGGATTTCTATAACTGAAGAGTACTGCGGATTCCTCAATTATTCAGCTTTTTTATTTTTTCATAGCATTCTGAGACCGTCTAAAAAAATAAAATCAGTAAATTTTTTATCTAATGATCAGCCCAAGTAGGGTTCATTCAAACATAAAGAGACTGTACTGTTTTGAATGACTCCTGCTCAGGCTATATGATTACAAAGGGTGGGGTGCTTCTGAGGTCTCCCTCTTAGGCTGGGTTCAGACCTGAGCATATTTGATATGCGCGTTTAACGCGCGTTTGTGTCGCGCGTTTTTGTCGCGCGTTTTTGTCCATAGTCAACGCGCGTATTACGCGCGTTTGTGTGATTAACAGCAGTGTCCTATAGCTGCAAACGCACAACAAAATGCCCCAAAGAAGCTCAAGGACTTTTTTGAGCGTAGGGCGTTTTTCAGCGCGTTCAAACGCGCTGTAAAACGCTCAAGTGAGAACCAGGGCCATAGGGAAGCATTGGTTTTCATGTGTTGAGCGTTTTACAGCGCGTTTGAACGCGCTGTAAAACGCTCAAGTGTGAACCCAGCCTAAGGCATGCATTGAGATGTAGCTTGTTATAAAGTCAAGTATCTTGGCTTTAAAAGTGACTTAAAATGCAGCTGTGGTCCCAATCTAACCTGAATTAGAGCAGTTTGGAATGCGAACTGCCTATATTAGAGTTACAGCTCCTACTTTAGACTGCATGGATGAAAGGGGGGCTAGAGGCGGATGATCAAGCAGCCTGGAGGGAGAGGAGATGGCTCAAAGACATTTCCCCTGTCCCTGTATATCCCCTAGAGTTATCAAACTGCATACTTGCTTTCTGACTGTCACATATGAGGGTTGGTCTTTTTTTTTCAGGAAAGGAGTGAGAAAATGAGTGCTTGCTAATCTATTTAGCCATTTGACCCCTAAGATACTGCTGTCACTTCTATTTATTACACTTGAGTGGTGTTTAGAGAAAAAAATGCAAACATAACTTTTCTCCCATATACAATGTTTTATTGTTGAAAAAAATTTAAAATACATTGCAAATCCATAAAAACCCATAGTATAAACATAATACATTACTTATCAGTCACAGTAAACACAGTAAAAAAAAAGTGAAGAACAATATGATAATTGATGCTTTCTATTCATCTCATCTACCAAAAATAGAATAAAAAGCATTTGGAAATGGTATCAATAAAACATATAAATCATCCCATAAAAGAGCCCACAAACAAAATATAAACATGCTATGTTGTCTTAAACTGCAGTGACACAAAACAATTTTTTTTTTAAGGTGTAGAGAAGTAAAAGTAGAATGTAAAAAAATATATACATTTGATATAATCGGAATTGTATTGCCCCACAGAATAAAGGTTTCATGTTATTTATACCACACAGTGACGCTGTAAAAATAAATCCTAAAAAAACTATGTTGAACTTGCTGTTTATAATCTCCCTTCCAAAAATTAATAAAAGTTATTTAATACATTATATAAACACTAAAATGGTTTACACAAAAACTACAATTTATCCAGAAAAAATTGAGGCATCATACAACTAAATTAAAGAAAATATTTAAAAAAGTTATTAGTGATGGAACACGGAGAAAAAATGTTACTGGTCCTTAAAGGGGATTTTCTGATTAGTAAAGGTCTGAAACACAGAACTCACGGTAATCAGCTATTCGAGAAGGCACCGGCTTTCACAGTAGCAGCACAGAAAGGAGTGGAGCTTGGGTGCATCAAGAGCATCAAAGGCCTAATTTGCATATTAAGAAAAAGTATCATAACTTAGGAATTGAGTCACAGATGTACAAAAGAAAAATGGTGTTTTAATCAGGTGAATCACAGCTATGTGTCTGCGCAGACAATTTAATAAGAAGGTGTGACGAAGACCGTACTCCGACTGACGTCGGACGTCAAATACGTAGAGCCAGCGATATACGGTATGGTCACTGGTCACTGGTTACCAAGGCGTGACGTTACGCCCTCCTGAAGGAGCAGCTAAGGTCAGCTTGATACATTTTACACAGACACCTCCTGTCCACGGGCACAGAGAGGCAACAAGCTGAGAGAGCATTTTCACTGCCCCAGTGAAACAGCGCTTTTTCAGCTCAGGTATACTGCCACCAGCTTCTTGTTTGATATAAGCCCGGTCCGCTAACAGGATTATACAGGGGGAGAAACCAACCCGCAGTAGCTTATAAACACGGGCGTGGGGATTCGTGATCGAGATACAAGACAGCACAAGATTAAATCATGTATTTAATCGCCTTAAGGGTTTACTAGAAATAACACTATACACACAGAAAATTTATAAAGTTGTCTGAGGGTGAAAATACAGATGATGGGGTACAACAGGGTTAAGCAGAACAATAAGTCAGTTTACCAGGTATATGAGTCCTTTGAGTTGTGATGAGTTCTTAGCTGGAGTCACATGGGAGGCAGTGATGTCAGAAAGTTGCAGGTTCCTCTAAACACATGGCATGATGTGACCCCCTCTTCAGAGAAAAGACACTCCCGCTTGCTGGCACAAGCCTTTTAACCTATAGATGGCCCCTCCCCTCCCTGCCTGTGGGAGGGGTCCACTCCCCCTCTGCTATGGCTGGCAACAAATGAGCCCTAAATCCGATTAGGGCTCATGGCTCTAGTCCAGAATGTCGCAGGGAGGTGGTTCTGGGTCCTATGGATCCGCCTTGGTTATGGCTACCAGTAGAGTCCAAACATGGTACCGTTATCTGGTTTCAGTGGGGAGATATGTATATCTCCCCTCCATGGCATCCCACCACCAAACTAGGACCACGGGCCTGTTCATTGTGGCCGCAGGGACACAAATGTGTATCTGGTTTATGTCTGTGATAGACGGGTGATTCATAATTCCTTATGAATCGCTGGTTCCATGATGTCTGACAATGTTCATTGAACTGGGGAATGGCCTAGACCCCCTGCAGGGAAGTTTTTCCAGCTCCATTAGCTGGGTTCCTGGCTTGTCTGAATGGAGGTGAGAAATTGTAAACAAAGGTGGCCTACAAGAAGTGCCCTTTGGCTGGGCTTTGAAGCAGGGCCCCTTGTGGAATTCACTACCTCTGCTATCTGACAGCAGATGGCTGGTGTGGGAACATGGCTGACTTTGAACAATAATCCATAATCCTCACAGGGGGTCATTGGTGACAGATTCTCTATGAATTCAAAATGCACAATAAAAAGTGTAATTTTCAGGAGGGTTTTTCTGATTTGAATGTGACTGATAGGAGGTTAATTAGTGCTGAGACTGCTGTAATCACGGGACAGTATCAGCTACTTCCCTCTATAGGCAACTGACAATTTCCTCTATGTATGTTATTTAAAGGAAATCTGTTACCCTGATGTTGGACCAGTAATACATGACTAGTGCTGCAGATGGAGTCCATATCACTATTTTTTATTCTCCTACTGCACCCTATTTCCCCTTATGTCAGTGCACAGAAGAGCATTGAAATATATTGTCAGGACTGATGTGCATGGGCACAGGAATCTTCTCTATTATGTTAGCAGAGCAGAGCAGTTCAGACTATGTATTTCAGTGCAGCATTGAGTGCTGACAGTGGGGCTAACTGGGAGCAGTATGAAATAAAAAAAAATCATGATTTGGACTCCTTATCACTGGTACTGCTTCTGTATCACTGTAGATAATAGTCCAGAATCGGGGTGCCAGATTCCCTTTAATTCTTTTAGATCTTTTAGCTTTGTTTATTTTTGTCTCTCACCATGTGATGATGTCAAATATAGCATATATATCAGAAGTAGTCAAAGACTCCAAGTGCCTAAACTCACTCCAAGGCCAGCTGGCACCTTATTTTTTTACCCCGACTTGAAGCTATAAAAACCCTTGGCACACTTACTTTTCAATCACTTCTGTGGACTACCTTTCTTGATGTTGGCTAAAATGATGGCATCGTAGTTCTGTACCGTGTGTCAGACTACAGAACTATATATAAGTCAGTCACAGGTAATAAAATTGCCTAAGGGCAATACTAGGTCAGTGTATGACATTAATAGGGTACTGTATGCCAATATTTACCTAGGCACAGCTAAAGCATAGCCAGAACTTGAAGAAAACAAATAAACAGATAGTATGCCACAAAAAAAAAAAGTAAAGCATTCATATTGGTTTACTAAAAAGTAATAATATTAGCATTTTAGAAAATTCTACCTTTTCTACCGCTGACTATTCATCTCTTATAATTTTTTAACCATGTGTTTCACACTATATCATGTAATTATTCAGTGTGTTTTAACTTATTTAAAGGCCAATAGGATTTTGCAACCAACCTAATTAATTAATGTACTATAGCTCCATCTTTAGTTTTTCCATTACATTGTTTAGGGTACTGCTAAAGACACAAATTAATTGGATACCTTAAATCTCTCTTCAGAATCTCACCTGTCCCTGAACTCTAAATGTGTTTCATCAATCCATCCACCTCAGCTCAATATAATTATTTGTTATCATGATCTAGTCTATAATGCCTGACATTAATCCTCAGTGTTGCTCATAATGGCATTCAAATTGTCATTGATAAGTACCATCTCCAGTGTTCTTATTATTATGCAACACCTCTTCCTTCAAGAAATCTATAGAGAGCACAGAAGCTCAGTTAATCAGATACCCCACCAACCATTTAATCTTCAAGAGTTGCCTATTTACTGTCAATGGGAATAAGTGTCTTTTTACTCTGGATCAAGGATTAGAGTAATAGCAATTTTAATTGACCTTTCTGTAAAACTACATGTTTTGAGCATCCTGCATATGACAGGACAAGCTGCTCTGAAGGTCTTCCCATTTAGTCATATGGTTCCTATATAAGATTGTTTGGTGGTAGAGCACTTAGTAGCTTTTTCTCAAAACACTGTTTCTTCACTTTCTTCATGGAATTATATGGTTCCTCCCATGTTGTTTATTCTATTTTTTCCAAAATAAGAACATTGCTTGGTTAATTGAGGGGAATTTTTTAAGGTATTTTATGAACCATGCTTAATAGGAAGTACACTGGAGTAAGATGTGAGGCTCAGAACAATAAATTTGGCATAGCTGCTTGAAGGCTGTGTGTCAGAAAACTAAATGAGCTACAATATGGACTGTCATAGGTTTGAGTTATAATTCACACCAGTTTCTGGTGTAAATTATATTAAATATGCGAGGCTGTGACATATCACACTCCCTCCCACTAATCCTTTTTCAAATTTGTGGCGGTGAATGATATAAAAACCCAAAAGTGCAGTATTTTTTGTATAGTATGCCAAATAATAGGTGATATAAACTTAGATTAGACAGACTTACTAAATGTATCACATAGCATCAGTCACTCTGATAATTGTGGCTCATCTTTATACTGTCTGTCTAAGGCTACATGCACACGACCGTATGTATTTTTGCAGTCGGCAAACCGAAGATCCACAAAATACAGATGCTGGCAGTGTGTAGCCTGAACTCTCCTTGGTCCCTATTATAGAAATGGCTATTCTTGCCCGCAAAAAGGACAAGAAAAGGACATGTTCTATTATGCAAGGAACAGCCGCACAGATGCGGACAGCACATGGATGACATCCACGCACGGACGTGGACCAAAAATACAGTTATGTGCAAGAAGCCTGAATTTATACTGTCTAAGAATCAGCTAGCAGAAGTAAATTTGCCACATAGTACATCATAGATTATTTTTATATATAGTTTCATTTACCATTTATGATCTTTGTTTTTGTTATTAATTGCATGATATATTGAGTTTTTTTCAAAAAATCTTTAGAAATTTTGACCAATTTTTTCTGATAATTTTTATATGTTATTGGTACTTTTTAAGTCCATTGTTTTATAAAAGATACTTTTAAGCAGCAAGGTCAAAAAAATAATGCGTTAACATTTTTACAGGCTTAAACATTGAAGTTTGCGCTGGCACAGGATTCAGTTAGTAAATGCACCAAATGAAATTGTTTCTCTCTTAAAGAAAAATATTAAATCAATGCCGCTATAACTTTCTCTTTTTCCAGACATTGTAAACCTTAGTTTTTATGGGTTTATTGAACAGTAAATCACCATTACGTTTTTGCCACAGTACCTCATGAAGTGAAGAAGTGGGAGCTTTCAAGTGAAATAAATGAGGTTGCACTGAAATAGGGCACTGCTTAGATTGCTACTTGCAAATTGAATTTAGATATTCTATTTCTGATTATTATTTGTAACTTGAGATAAAACATACATTTAGGGACTTTGTTGTCACACAGCAGTATGATTACCCTCAGCCTCAGAATTGACTGCCAATTTTGTCCAATGAGATGACAGTACTATGGTCATATGGAGAATGAATGGTGAGGTGAGCATGGCTCTCTCCATTCAACTCTAAAGGAGCAATGGTAAATCTTGCAATGTACTGTGAATATGTCATAAATGAAGTTAGTGGCAAAGGAAATTTTTGGTAAGGCGCTTGACCAATTTAATTAAGAGTATAGGCTATCACACTTTGCTCTCAGCTTGTTGCTTTCTGTTTTTACAGCTAAATATCATGATTTATTATATTTTAGTTTTTAAAGTTATTTTGTAAGATTCTGATATTGATGACCAACCAAGAACAGATTATCAGTAGGGTTGAGCGAACCCGAACTGTAAAGTTCGGGTTCGTACCGAACTTTAGGATTTTTGGACCCCGGACCTGAACCCGAACTTTTCAGTAAAAGTTCGGGCTCAGTGTTCGGCGATTTAATGGCACTTTTTGAATGGCTGCAGAGCCGATCAACAAGTGTTTGACTTGTGTGCCCTTAGAAGCCATCACAGTCATGCCTACTAATGGCATGGCTGTGATTGGCCAGGGCAGCATGTGACCCAGCCTCTATATAAGCTGGAGTCATGTAGCGCTGCATGTCACTCTGCTCTGATTAGTGTAGGGATAGGATGCTGCTGCTGTGAGGGAGAGAATAGGACAGAATCTTTAATCTGAAGTGCTTGTTAACTCAGCGATCTACCTAGATTTTGTTTTGTGGGTGCAGTGCACAATCTTTTTACCCTGGCCTGAGCCCAGTGACCCAGAAAAATATCTTTTATCCGTCTGTTAGTTAGGTGGGCTGCGGCGGCCATTTTATGCAAGTTCTGTGCACCAGCACAGAATATTTGCATTTGTGACAGTCTGATTATTCTGCTTGAAATACTGCAATTATATTCTGGTTTTAAAAAAATCACCCATTTTTTGCAAGACCCTACATTTGTGGCCTTTGCAGCATTTGTCTGTGTGCAATTTAAGCTTGAAATACTGCAATAATTTTCTGGGTTTTAAAAAACACCCTTTTTGGGCAAAATACAAAATTTTACAGCCCTTGCTGCATTTGTCTGTGTGAAATACAAGCGTTAGATACTACTGTCATATTCTGTTATAAAAAAAAACACCCTTTTTGGGCAAAATACAAAATTTTACAGCCCTTGCTGCATCTGTCAGTGTGAAATACAAGCATTAGCTACTACTGTCATATTCTGTTATAAAAAAAAAACACCAATTTTGGGCAAAATACTAAATTTGCTGCATCTGTCATTGTTAAATACAAGCTTGAAATACTGCAATAATTTTCTGGGTTTAAAAAGCACCCCTTTTTGCCAATACCCTCCATCTGGGGCCTATGTTGCATTAGTCAGTGTGAAATTTAAGCTTGAAATACTGCAATAATTTTCTGGGTTTTAAAAAACACCCTTTTTGGGCAAAAGACTAAATTTTTGCTGCATCTGTCAGTATGAAATACAAGTGTTAGATACTACTGTCATAGTCTGTTATTTAAAAAAACACCCATTTTGGGCAAAATACTACATTTGCAGCCTTTGCTGCTTCTGTCAGTGTGAAATACTCGCGTTAGATAGTGCTGTTATCTTATGTTATTAAAAAAACACCCATTTTGGGCAAAATACTAAATTTGCAGCGTTTGCTGCATCTTTTAGTGTGAAATACACGCGTTAGATACTGCTGTTATCTTCTGTTATAAAAAAAACACCTATTTTGGGCAAAATACAAAATTTGCAGCCTTTGCTGCATCTGTCAGTGTGAAATACACACGTTAGATATCGCTGTTATCTTCTGTTATTAAAAAACACCCATTTTGGGAAAAACACTAAATTTGCAGCCTTTGCTGCATCTGTCAGTGTGAAATACACGCGTTAGATATCGCTGTTATCTTCTGTTATTAAAAAACACCCATTTTGGGCAAAATACTAAATTTGCGGAGAATGAGGAGAGCGTCTAATAAGGGATGTGGTGCCGGTCACGGTGCTGCTGGTGGAGCTCCTGTTGCAGGGAGAGATCGTGGTCGATCTGTGCCAGTTACACACACAAGTAAAACACCTTCCTCAGATGCGAGTAGGCGACAGAACCTTCAGCGTTATTTGGTCGGGCCTAATGTGGCTCTACGAATGGTGAGGCCAGAACAAGTACAGGCGATAGTAGATTGGGTTGCTGACAGTGCCTCCAGTTCCTTCACATTGTATCCCACCCAGTCTCCTGCTGAAAGATCAGAGTTAGCACCTGCAGCCGATGTCCATCAGTCTTTCACCTCACCCCCTTGCAAATCAGCCAAGCAGTCTGAGCCCCAAGTCAGACAGCAGTCTCTTCTGCTTTTTGATGACTCTGCTAGCAGGGTTTCCCAGGGCCATCCGCATAGTCCTGCCCCTGAAGTGGAAGAGATTGAGTGCACCGATGCCCAACCACTTATGTTTCAAGATGAGTACATGGGGGGACGACCGCAGCACGTCTCAGATGATGACGAAACACAGGTGACAACTGCTGTGGCTTTCTGCAGTGTGCAGGTCGACAAGGAGGGCAGGGGTGAAGACTGGGTGGAAGATGATGTGGAGGATAATGAGATCCTCAACCCCACATGGAATCAAGGTCATGCAAGTGACCTGTGTAGTTCGGAGGAAGAGGCGGTGGTCGCACAGAGCCACCAACACAGCAGAAGAGGGAGCAGGGTGAAAAAGCGAAGCGGCTGTCCCCTAGACAGTATGCCTGCTACTGCCCAACGCAGCAAGGGACTGAGCACACCTAAGCCAGCTCCAAGGAGTTCCCTGGCGTGTCAATTCTTCAGACAATGTGCTGACGACAAGACACGATTGGTTTGCACACTGTGCAATCATAGCCTGAAGCGAGGCATCAACGTTCTCAACCTAAGCACACCCTGCATGACCAGGCATCTAAGTGCAAAGCACGAGCTGCAGTGGAGTAGACACCTCAAAAAACAAAAAAGGTCTCTGGCTCCTCCTGCTTCCTCTTCTGCTGCAGTCTCGGCCTCTTCATCTACCTCTGGAGTGACAGTGGCACCTGCCACCCCGCAAACAGAGGATCTGTCAGCAGCACCACCACCTGGGTCACCAAGCATCTCCACAATGTCCCACGGAAGCCTTCAGCTGTCCATCTCCCAAACACTGGAGCGGAAGAGGAATTACCCCCTACCCACCCATGATCCCTGGCCATAAATGTCAGCATTTCAAAATGACTGGCCTTTGAAATGCTGTCATTCCGTCTGGTGGAGACGGAGAGTTTTAAAGGCTTTATGGCGGTGACTGTCCCACAGTACATCGTGTCCAACCGCCACTACTTTTCCAGGCGAGCCATCCCTTCCCTGCACAACCAAGTGGGGGACAAAATCAGGTGTGCACTGCGCAACGCTATCTGAGGCAAGGTCCACCTAACTACGGATAGCAGTTTGGCGCATGTCCTTGCACCACCGAGGATTGCAGGGTGCTTCAGTTTGCCTCCTGTTGCTTCCTCCTCCTGCTCCTCTTCCTTATCCTCTACCGCCTCCTTATCTGGTCAGCGTAACACCTTTACCACCAACTTCAGCACAGCCAGGGGTAAACGACAGTAGGCAGTTTTAAAACGTATCTGTTTGGGGGACAAACCCCACACCGCGCAGAAGCTGTGGACGGACATGGAACAACAAACCGATGAGTGGTTGGTGCCAGTCAGCCTCAAGCCCGGCTCGGTGGTGTGTGATAATGGGCAAAATCTCGTTGCAGCTCTGGGACTAGCCGGTTTGAAGCACATCCCTTTCCTGGTGCATGTGCTGAATTTGGTGGTGCAAAGATTCCTTAAAAATTACCCCGATATGTCAGAACTGCTGCAAAAAGTGTGGGCTGTCTGAGCGCGCTTTCGGGGTTCTCACCCTGCTGCTGCTTGCCTGTCAGCACTGCAGCATAACTTCGGCCTTCCTGCTCACCACCTCATATGCGACGTGCCCACAAGGTGGAACTCCACCTTGCACATGCTGGCCAGACTGTGCGAGCAGCAGCAGACGATAGTGGAGTTTTAGCTGCAGCACGCAGTCGCTCTGCGGAACAGCACCACTTCACTACCAATGACTGGGCCTCCATGCGGGACGTGTGTGCCTTGTTGCGCTCTTTCGAGTACTCCACCAACATGGCCCGTGCCGATAACGCCGTTCTCAGCTTTACTATCCCACTTATATGCCTCCTTGAAAGAACGCTTCTGACGATGATGGAAGAGGATGTGGCACAGGAGGAGGAGGAGGAAAAGCGATCATTTCATAGGGTTTCCGGCAAGTCATTTACAAGTGGCTCCGAGGGTGGGTTCCTGCACCCACAAACGCCAGGTACACAATTGTCTAGCCAGGGCACACTTCTGGAGGATGATTAGGTGGAAGATGAGGAGGAGATGGAGGAGGAGGAACCGTGTTCACAGCAGGGTGGCACCGAAACCAGTTCATGGCCATCACTGGTGCGTGGCTCGGGGGATACAGAGGACACAGACGATACACCTCCCACAGAGGACAGCTTTTCGTTGCCTCTGGGCTGCCTTGCACACATGAGCGATTACATGCTGCAGTGTCTCCGCAACGACCGCCGAGTTGCCCACATTCTAACTTGTGCTGATTGCCAGGTGGCCACGCTGCTGGATCCCCATTACATGTACCGTCCTTAATTCCGTCACTGGAGCGTGATCGTAAAATGCGCGAGTACAAGCGTACGCTGGTAGACGCCCTGTTGGTGGCATTCCCACCTGACAGTGAAAGCACAAGGCAAAGGCAGAGGAGAAGGAAGAGGTCGCCAACGCAGCTGGGGCACCACCAGCACATCAGAAGGCAGGGTTAGCATTTACAAAATGTGGAAAAGCTTTGTCAGCACGTCACAACAACCAGCACCACCAGCTGATATGGAACGTCTTAGCAGGAGGCAGCATTTCAGCAACATGGTGGAGCAGTATATGTGTACACGCCTACACGTACTGAATGACGGGCCTGCTCCCTTCAACTTCCGGTCTCCAAATTGGGTACATGGCCTGAGCTTGCCTGCCACGGTGGGGAGTGAGGGAAACTCCCCACCATACAATGTCCTCAGGTACTAGGCCGTATGCAGGGAAAAGGGAGCTGGTCACCTCCTAAAGCTTCCCAAAAATTGCCCTAGTTTCCTGGCTGTATGAGCTGCCTTCAAAGGTAAGGGGGCTCATACCTACAAACAGGGGAAATGTTGGACACAACATCAACAGACCAGACATAACAGCCAAATCCCAAATCAAACCCACACCAAACATACACACATAAGGATGGGTGGAGACATGGAGAAGACATAGGGATGACATTGCTAATCGACCTTGATGTCCCACTAGGAGGCGCTCACTCTGGGAGATGGAACATGAAGACCAGGAGCATAACTCCAGCACACACCATGGCTGGAGTACCACTGACTCCTGGCCTCTAGCCACAGGTAAGATGAAGCACCTAGTGACCACGCCCAACAAGGTGGTTAACCCCTCCAGACAGAGGAGAAAACAACTGACAGGGAAGTGCACACACCAACATAAAAAGCTCCACATTGCCGCAGGGAACAACATGCAAGGCATCCATGTCACGGCACACACCACAAAGGCCGTGACACTGCCCCCACATGCTGAAACAGCAACACGTTGCCACAGGCAACAGCAAGCGTGGCATAAGTGTCACAGCGCACACAAAAGGCCGTGACATTGCCCTTTACACCAGGTGCTGGCCTGCCCTGCAGCCAGTGTATTATCTTAACATGTGTTTCGCACGGCAGGGGGCGTTATCACAGACAAGCGCAGCCGCCTGTCCACAGCCAATGTGGATAAGCTCACGTTCATTAAAAGGAACCAGGCATGGATCCCACAGGACTTGTCCGTACCTTGTACAGAATAGACATGTATACCGGCCTTACCCAGCCATTGTTATAGTACAGCGCAATTGCTCATTGTTGTATTTTTGATATTTCCCACTCTTTTGGGGTGTACCCTAATAAAAAAAAAATAATAATAATTCAAACCAAAAAACAGTGTTGGCTACCTCGTCCTCTTCCACCGCCGCTTCCACCTAAACCGCTACGTCCACCGCATCCTAAACCTCCTACTCCATATGGACCTCGTCCTCCAAGATCAAGATTATTATTTTTTCTTTTTACGTATTTTGTTATTTTAAGTCATTTCCCTATCCACATTTGTTTGCAGAGCACTTTCCATGCTCTTAACCACATTTTGCCCTCTAGCCCTTTCGATGACTTTTTTACAGCCATTTTAGTGCTCCAAAGTTCGGGTCCCCATTGACTTCAATGGGGTTCGGGTTCGGGGTCAAGTTCAGGTTAAGTTCGGGTCCCGAACTCAAACTTTTTTGTGAAGTTTAGCCGAACCCGCTGAACCCGAACATCCAGGTGTCCGCTCAACTCTAATTATCAGTATTAGATCGGCGAGGGTTTGGCTCCCGAGACCCTCGCCAATTAGCTGTTTGAGGAGGCTACTACACCTCAGTGAGCACCATGGTCTTCTTGCAGCTTACTATGCATAGCATTGTTGTGAGGAATATGGATTAATGTTTACTGTCAGCCATGTCCCCACACTCGCTATTTGCTGAAAGATAGCAGAGGTAGTGAACTCCACAGGAGGGCATTGCTTGAAAGCCCCAGCCATATGGCAGGGAACTTCTGGCAGGGCACCTTTGTTTACAATTTCACACCCCATTCAGACAGCGTGGACCCTGCAGGAAAAACTCCCTGCAGGGGGTCTAAGCCATTCCCCAGTTCAATCAAATCTAGCAGACAACATGGAATCGGCGATTTATAAGGAATTATGAATCGCCTGGCCATCCCAGGCGCAAACCGTATACATATTTGTGCCCCGGTGGCCACGATGAACATGACCATGGTCTTAGTTTGGTGGTGGGATGCCAGGGAAGGGAGATATACATATTTCCCCACAGAAACCCAATAACGGTACCATGCTTGGACTTTACTGATACCATGCCGTGACCCAGGCGGATCCGTTCGTCCCAGAACAATCTCCCTGTGATTTTCTAGCCTGGAGTTATGAACCCTAAAGGGTTTTGTGGGTCATTTGCTGCCAGCCCAGCAGAGGGAGGGTGGACCCCTCCCATAGGCCGGGAGGGGAGGTACCGGTTACAGGTTAAAAGGAGGTTCACATCGTGCCATGTGTTTAGAGGAACCTGCAACCAGCTGACATCACAGCCCTCCATGTGAATACAGCAAAGGACTAATCATGACCCCATCTGTCAGAAATCAGCACCCACGTGAATGAGATCCTAAGGTGCTGATGTCTTAGCATGACAGCTGCAGGCCTAATGAAGGCCTCCTGGTCTGCCTGCAGTATATGCACTATAAGGCCTCTTTCACACTAAAGTATGTCCATTTCAGTGTTTTGCGTTCCGTTTTTAACGGATCCGTTGTTCCGTTTTTTGGTTCCGTTGTGTTTCCGTTTCCGTTCCGTTGTTCCGTTCCGTTTTTCCGTATGGCATATACAGTATACAGTAATTACATTGGAAAAATTGGGCTGGCCATAACATTTTCAATAGATGGTTCAGAAAAAACGGAACGGAAACGGAACGGAAACGGAAGACATACGGATGCATTTCCGTATGTAATCCGTTTTTTTTGCGGACCCATTGACTTGAATGGAGCCACGGACCGTGATTTGCGGACAAACATAGGACATGTTCTATCTTTCCACGGAACGGAAAAACGGAAATACGGAAACGGAATGCATATGGAACACATTCCGTTTTTTTGCGGACCCATTGAAATGAATGGTTCCGCAAAAAACGGACCGCAAAACGGAAAAAAAAAACGGTAGTGTGAAAGAGGCCTAATACTGACAGTCTAATACACTGTACTGCATTAGCAGTACAGTGTATTACAGAAGCAATTCACAGATTGCATGTCAAATTCCCTTTGTGGAACTAATAAATTGAAAAAATAAATGTTAAATAAAGTTTTATTTAAAAAAAAACTCTAAGTTAAAAAAAATATGCTTTTCAGTGGGAAAATTTTTAAAAATATAAATTATTCCACATTTTTGGTATTTCCTCTTGCAAAACAAACCTCGCTACACATTTATCATTACATTTATCCTGCATGGGGACGGATAAAAAAAAAAAACTATGTCAGAATTGAGATCAAAAAGTATTATGTACCCCAAAATTATACCAACGAAAATCAAACCATCACACAACTAAATTAAAAATAAAAAAAATTAGGGGTTTTGGGATAAGGCAAAGCAGAGGCTTTTTTTCAAAGCGGTTTCTTTATGCAAAAGTAGTAAAATGTAAAAAAGAAACTGTCACAATCATACTGACCCAGAGAATCAAATTATAATATTATTTATGGCAACAAATAAACCCCTTAAAATTTATAACTTGGAAAATCAATGGTAATATTGGTATTTTTCCCATTCTCCCTCCAGAAAGAGTTAATAAAAGTTAATCAGTAAGGCATGTGTACACAAAATTGTTCCAATAAAAACTATAACTTGTCCCTCAAAATTGACAGAAAAGTAAAAAAGTTATTGCTCTTAGAATGTGAAAATGAAAATACAAAACAAATTTCTTGGACATTAAGGCCCAAAACAGGCTGTTCACTAAGGGGTTAATTCATGAAAGTAGTCAAAGGAAACAAGCAACAAAGAAGGTTATAGGATAAAATAACTGCCATACATAGAGAAATAATGTACACCTAAATAGCATGCTGGAGGCTTTGTTTGGTTATCAAAGCTGCCCCCGATTGGTCTGCTGGACAAGTTTTTGAATTGGCTGGTCAGCTGTTCCACCTGATTAGCTAATGGCTAAGTGCGACTATTTGCTGGACAGACCACCATCCACAGCATGGACTGGGCATAGCTGGCAGGAGAGATCATTACTGAAGCACATATAGATAACTAATTTATAGGTATTTTACTTACCAATGTATAGTATGTGAAGAACTTTATGATATAATTTAAATGTGATAAGTGTGCTATAAAGTTTATCTGCACATAATTACCTAGCAGATTTGTATTCAAGATTTACTGAAATACATACTTGCTATTTCTGTAAAGTTTCATAAAATAAATACATTGTTTAGCTTTTTAGATTTTCCCACTTATAATATTTTCTCAGTAGGAAACATATTGCTTTGAAATTGCCTACTGGAGCTTTCTTGTAATTTGTGACCTTTCATCCCAGGTAAACTCATATGCTTTTGATATAGAACTGGTTTCATTACTATTTCACATCCAGACACTTTTTCTGGGTTTCAGTGTATGAAACTAAAACATTAACAATGATATTACATTTCAAATGGTTATCATTCAGATGTGATTTTATTTGCTCGAACCTTTCCTGTGTACCGTGCCTTGGAATAAACGGCACCTAAATAAAATTAATGATAATAATAATAATCATATGATAAGAGGATTTGACAGTAATTCCCAGTATTAGAGCAGAGTTCTTACTAATTTTGCTACTTGAAGGATGTAAATACAATATAAGTGTAATAAGTAGGTATACAGAAAACATATAAAGGCTTTAGTGCCCAATAAAATCACATTTTTTATTTTCCTATTTGCTTTTTAAAAAGCTGGAATCTGATTGGATGCTATAGGTTTCACATGTACTCTCTGTTAAAACACTTTTACCTAGGCTATGGACACCTTCGGGGCAATTTTGTTATGATTGCATTTTACTCATTTTGGGCAAAAAAAAAATCATTTTTTCAATTGGTCTTTATAAATAATGTTAGCCTGTTTTTGAGATACAAAGGTTAAAAAGCTGATGGCTCATGTGAAGCCTTATCTCCTGACCTCATAAAACTCATTTAAGTTTGATAATAGTTTACTAATAATGAGTGCCAGGAGATCAGAGATGAGGCTTCACATGAGCTGTCAGCTGATTAAACTCAGAAGCGACAGTTTGCAAATAGACATATTTTTAACCCTTGCATCTCAAAAATGGCTGAACAGTTTTAATAAAGACAGTTCAAAAAAAGATTTTTAGTGTGAAATAGTAAAATGCATGAAAAAGCAAAAATAATCCCAAAAGTATTCATAGCCTTTAAATATTAAAAATATATTACACAGAAAATGTGACTATTTAAAGATATACCATATTTACTAAAACAAAAAGTCCACTTGAGTTGCTTTAGGCCATGATTTTAAAGTTTACTACTTGTCAACAATTTTATGGTGTTAACCATTAATTTATATTATATTATATTATGGTTATTCAGATATGGGATATGTTTTATTTTTTTTGTGTTTTTTATACCAACTTTGTGCCATTGTTTCCATAATTTTCACTTTTGGATTCACTTTGGAGTCTAGAGTCTAAAGGGTTGACTTGTGTGTAAATCTAAAACTACAGTGAGGACAGATTCAGTGTAGCCCAGTAGAGTATGTGAATTAATGTTATTGCCACTATTTCCTGCATTTTAGGAGGACTAGTTGAGAGTTGATCTCCTGATAAATATGTAATATGTAATATCAGTCATTGCAGTTGGAATATAGAAAAAAAAACATACTAGAAATAAGACACATAGGAGGACATTTTTCAAGAATGGTTTTCCCATACATCAGTCTTGATCACTCTGCACCAGAGTGAGATGCGCCTAATTTATTAAGAGTCAGGTGTCTCCTAATAAATTAGTCACATCTCTGACACTTTGTGCTCTAGAAACTGATATCTACGAAAGCTACAGGCTGGCATGAACTTCAACTATAACTTATACTTGTTTCTGGCGTAAGTGTAGTAATTCCAGTGGTCAGCGCAAAGCCCAGCGTCTCCCGGAAAGCCCCGCCCTTTTCTTATCACTTTAGAAAAGTGTCAAGAAGCTCAACAACAAAAAAAAGTCCTATGGCAAAAATATGGCATGTGCCATAACTTGCAATTTTTTTTTTTACACCACATTAGTGGTGTAAACAGTTTGGTAGATGCCCCTCATAGTGCAGTCAATTTATAATGACTAGTTCAAAGACTTAGAAACAGTATTTAGGTTACAGATATTCTTTAAAACTAGTCATAAGATTGCATAAGTCTTCTACTTTTTTACTCTTAACCTCTTTACTTTATTGAAGAAGTATTTGGAGAAAATGAGAAGTAGGCTTGAGCGAAGTCTCCCGCGACTTTGGGTAAAACGAAGTTTGGCTCCACGGAGCTAATACATTTTAATGCTGTACGGAGACAGCATTAAAATGGAAGTGTTTGACCGAATTGACTTTGGATCGATGATCCGAAGCTCTATTCGCTCAACAATACTGAGGAGTGAAGGTATTTTCATACTATAATAGCCATATAGGATTTTCCTCTTATTCATAGGAACTTGGTATCATGGTTTAGTACAGATTATATAAGGCATTGCTATAGATAAGGTCACTTGTGCACTTCAAAAAAGTTTTGTGTTCTACTCTGGGTATTTACAGAAGGGTAACATACATATTCCCAGTGATGTGGTGACAAACTAGTTCTTGTTAAATAATCCCAATAGCTAAAGCTAGCAAAATGTGCCCTTGTTGGAAGCCTTTAAAAAGTGTCATAGATGTTGGACAATTTCCTTCTGGGGAATGCTGACCAAGAGCAACATCTGCATGTCCTCCCCATACGTGCATGTATTTTCTCTTGGTACTCCATCTTCTCCCCACACACCACTAAGATGCTAATTTTGATGTTAGATTGTAAGCCCCACTGAGGACAGGTAAAGGATGATAATCTATGCACAGGGCTGAGGAACATGTTGGTGCTATATAATTGAGTAAAATAAGTCAATTAGTCAGGAACCAATAATATGCTGACACTGTGACTGAAGACTATGCATGTTTTTTCTAATGCACATCTAATGTTTGCATCAAAATATGCTTTTATATATATCTATATATATATATATATATATATATATATATATATAGACTTAAATTATTTCACAGTTTGCAGGCCTATCGTGTATGTTTATCCACTATAGATGAGTACCATATTAGCTTTTTTTTTTCTTTGTCATGCAGTGCATAACATAACTGAAAAGACCTCTACTGTTACCCCAAGGATTTTCTGCCAGCCATGTTATACTGTATATGACAGGCAGAAAATGAAATAAAAATATAAAATATGTTTTCACCTAATGACTTGTGCATTCAACTGTGATATAGCTCACACCACTCTGATATACTAGTGCATTGTGATAAAATGGTCCTCAGCTTGAGCACCAGGGAAAGTAGCAAGCCTCTGACAGCTTATATTCAGTCACTGCAAAACGCCCTTTACTACCCAATAAAAAAAATCTAGGCACATTTTGTGTAATATCAGAGATGCCAAACCTCATTCCAGCTCAAATCATTTCAAGAAAAAGGAATCAATGCTATTTAGGATTACACAAAGGACTTTTTGGTAAGCAGTTGGTCTGCATAAAGCAACTAAAATCTAGTGTTTGTCAATGAGGTGTCAGCTTTGATTTGCAACTGTGCTAGAGGAATTATGTAATTGCTGACTATGAAATGAAAACTATTACTATAAGCGGAAACTGCACCATCCTCCAAGCATCATCTTCTTAATAATGGCTTAAGAAGATTGATTTGTAGTATTGATTTAATGGAAACTGAGGCACACAGCATTAAGATTTAGAGTTCAGAAAACATATTTTTATGTTATGTATGTATTAAAAAAAGGCAAGTATAGATGTATGTTGCTGAATGAGTGTTTTTGAGTGGTGTCACCACTTAACCTAGTAGAGATATATACCTATCTGACCTGTCTTATCTATAATACCTGTGAATGTCTGGTAAAAAGAAAACTATAGTATTGAAGGGGTTGTCTAAGTATTTAAAACGGATGACCTATCCACAGGATAGGCCATCAGTGCCTAAATGGTGGGGGTCTGCCTTACAGCACCCCCAACGATCAGCTGTTTGAAGAGACCATGGTGAGTGAGGCCACAGTAAGTGAGTGGCCCCTTACTAGGTCATGTTCATCTGCCAAGTCCCATATAAGTAAATGGGCTGAGCTGCAGTAACAAAAACAGCCTTTATCCACAGTGCTGTGCTTGATAAGCTGCGAGCAGTCCACGGCTCTCATCGGCAGCTGATCAAAAAGCTGCCGGCTGTTGGACCCCGACCGAACAGATGACTGATCCTGAGTACTGCTCATCATTTCTTTACACTCGGAATACCACTTTAAGGGTCCATTTACACGTCCGTAAGTGTTTTGCGGATCCGCAAAACACGGACGGACACCTGCAATTTGCGATCCGCAATTTGCGAACCGCACCTCACAAACACTATAATAGAAAATTCATTTTCTGGTCCGCAATTGCGGACAAGAATAGGATATGCTGTATTTTTTTCAGGAACGGAGTTGCGGATCCCGAAAAAACTGATCCCGAAAAAACGGATGTGGATCCCGAAAACGCGGATGCAGATCCCAGAAATCCAGATTCGCATCCGTTCCAGCCCCATTGAAAGTGAATGGGTCCGCAAATTGCGGAACAAATGCGGACCCAAATTACGGACGTGTGAATGGACCCTCATTGAGTGCTAAAGTAGTGCTGTTATTAAGATATTTTATGTGGGGTTTTTAACAGTTTTATGCATATGAAGAATTTTAGGATGATGTTTTTAGTTGTTATAAATTAGGGGGCTCAAGGAATTCTAGCAGCGATATACAACAATGATAAAAGAATGGGAGACTGACAAATTAAACGTATAGGTTGACCATCTGGTGATACAATTTCATAATCATAAATAAAAAAAATACAGCTACTGTAAAAGATATACAGGTTACTGTAAATTGCTACATAAATGTATCAAACTACTATACCAACTAAAATTTTGCATATTTTATCTGACTATAAATTATATGTCGATCACTCTGATACTTGCAGCTAATCCAAATAAAGTAACAAGGATAAAAGAATAAAAATAAAGGAAAAATCTACTGTATTTGTCAGTTTTTGGATAATGACTACACCGATTCTGAAATGCTTTTTCTGATTGTTCTAAACAAAGTCTTGACATAACAGAATACATCTTAAAGTTAATACAACCTGGCTTTAGAAAATCAGAATGAATTTAAATATTAACTAGAAGGAAGAGTGTGAAGAGCAGAAGCTTTTGGCAGATTCATGCATTTTTAGTAAAATATATTTATGAAATTCATGACTTTTTTCGTAAATATAATATTTTAGAGCTGTTACTAAAGTTTGCATTGTAAAATTCTGGAAAATAAAAATTGTGCAAGCGTAACATTTAATAAATTACGCAATAGATAAAAAATCCCATAGGGCTAGTTTGTAGATACCCATTTAATATGCTGCAACACATGCAGACTATAATAATACAGTAGTATTTGTATTGTGTCTCTCTTCACGTTACCATTATATTAACATTTGCACATTTTGCAATATAGAAACCAAATCAGCCATAATGTTAAAACCAGGCAAAGTAAATAACATTGATTATTTTGTCACAATTTCACCTGCCAAGGGGTGAGACATATTGTATTAAGCATCAAGTGAACAGTCAGTTCTTCAAGATAATGTGTTGGTAGCAGGAAATATTGGAAAGTGCAAGAATCTGAGAGATTCTAACGAGGGCCAGATTTTCATAACTAAATGACTGGAGTAGAGCATCTCCAAGAGGTAGATCTTGTGGGATTTTATTGGTACTTGGTGGTTAATACCCAAGAAAACAGGTTCAAGGATGGATAACTGATAACAGATAAATGAACAACTGGGTTATAGGTGCCAAAGGCTCATTGATGTACAGTACAGACCTAAATTTTGGACACACCTTCTCATTCAAAGAGTTTTCTTTATTTTCATGACTATGAAGGCATCAAAACTATGAATTAACACATGTGGAATTATATACATAACAAACAACTGAAACAACTGAAAATATGTCATATTCTAGGTTCTTCAAAGTAGCCACCTTTTGCTTTGATTACTGCTTTGCACACTCTTGGCATTCTCTTGATGAGCTTCAAGAGGTAGTCCCCTGAAATGGTCTTCCAACAGTCTTGAAGGAGTTCCCAGAGATGCTTAGCACTTGTTGGCCCTTTTGCCTTCACTCTGCGGTCCAGCTCACCCCAAACCATCTCGATTGGGTTCAGGTCCGGTGACTGTGGAGGCCAGGTCATCTGGCGCAGCACCCCATCACTCTCCTTCATGGTCAAATAGCCCTTACTTTCAAAGTTTTCCCAATTTTTCGGCTGACTGACTGACCTTCATTTCTTAAAGTAATGATGGCCACTCGTTTTTCTTTACTTAGCTGCTTTTTTCTTGCCATAATATAAATTCTAACAGTCTATTCAGTAGGACTATCAGCTGTGTATCCACCTGACTTCTCCTCAACGCAACTGATGGTCCCAACCCCATTTATAAGGCAAGAAATCCCACTTATTAAACCCCAGGTTATTAAACCTGGCACACCTATTAAACCTATTAAACCAGGGCACACCTGTGAAGTGAAAACCATTTCAGGGGACTACCTCTTGAAGCTCATCAAGAGAATGCCAAGAGTGTGCAAAGCAGTAATCAAAGCAAAAGGTGGCTACTTTGAAGAACCTAGAATATGACATATTTTCAGTTGTTTCACACTTGTTTGCTATGTATATAATTCCACATGTATTAATTCATAGTTTTGATGCCTTCAGTGTGAATCTACAATTTTCATAGTCATGAAAATAAAGAAAACTCTTTGAATGATAAGGTGTGTCCAAACTTTTGGTCTGTACTGTATGTGGGTAGCAAAGGCTGTTCCATCTAGTTTGGTGGACCATCAGTGGTGTCCTAGACTGCTGCCTAACTCTCATTCCAACCCTGATATTCAGTTTTATATGCTTTGGAGCTGGCAGTGTGTCTCTTTATTTTGTCTTCTGGGATAAACTATTTTGGAGCTTCTGTCCTCTGTTGCAAACATTATTTGTCACGACCAGAGGTTTCCATAACCTTGCAGTAGTTTACAGCCACACAGCATGCTTTATGACATTGAGGCAATGAGCAGGGTATTATGGGATAGATCCGTACAGTCTACATATATCATAATAGATTATTAAAATACAATAAGACCCCTTCTAGGTGAAGATATTGATGAATTATGGAAATAATGGTACCGCATAGACTGTAATACAATTTTTCACACCTGATTTTAGTTATTCCATGTGTGTGCAGAATTGAGAATGTTACTCCATTTATAAAGCTGTCTCTCTGTTATAGCATTACTTTACTTTTCTTTAAGAATCAGTTCTTTGAGAGCAGAATCATGTTGCCATACCATTATGACTTTTCGTAAATTTTCAGTGCCAGTTTTATTCCACATTGTAGGCATTGGAGAAAATGCACAAATCCCCCTTCTGCAGTAAAAAAGAACCCTAAGTAATATTAACAATTAAAAGTACCAGTAATTATTGGTGTTTTTAAACCTACACCATAAATACCTGCCTCTGTATATACATTATTCCTCCTACCAGCTTTCATCGTTTTGCGATTTGCAAAAAAAATAATAGATTGTATTCTGTATGATACATTGCCTCCTTTAATGACCCTCATATGTGGAACTAATGACAAAATGCATTGAAAATAAAATAGATTTTTCCATCTGTACTTGTAATGATACATCACAACCTTATACTTATATGCTATCTGCAATTTCAGAGTAAATGCATGTAAAAAGTGCATTTCATCCATCTTTATCTCATTACTCATTCTGAATACAGAATAAATGTATGTGTATTAATAGGTTGCACTGCTTCATGGGGATTACTGGTATTTCTGTGCATTTCCTAAATCTAGGTCAGTCAAAACAGGTATATGACTCATTCTATTAAGCGCATCTTGTATTTTAATTGGATACATTTAAAATATCTATTTGCAAAGTAAGCACTAAAAAGCCTTGGTAAACCAGACAAATAATGGGATCTCAGATGGAGCCCATCATTCCATCGGAGGGCAGCACATCATATTCAAGTCTGTAACACCTGGAGACTACAGGTGTTATTTACGCCAGCCTTCATATATTCTGTGCCACCAAAGGATGCACTTAATTTATGATGAGGCGCAGGCCTTTTCATAAACTAGGCGAATCCTCCAGCACTCCATGCATCTAAACTAAAATCTACGCCAGCTCCTAGATAGAGTAGATTTTAATCATCATTTATGTCAGAAACTGGTGTAAATGACAGTGAATGTGTCAGAGATGATGGTTCGAGCAACATGACCCCACCCTGCCCCCACCACTCTTTCATTTCAGAAATGGCGAGGGGAGTGTAGAAATGCCATTTACACCTAAATTTAGGCAAATTGAAGTCCAAAGAGTTGCAAACTATGGATTTGTGACTTTTTCTTACACCAGTTTCTGGCATAGGGGGTTATGGTAAATGACCCACTACATGTTTTAACACACACTTAATCCATCCCTAGAAGTAGGGCAGCCATTCACCAGAGCCTACAGAGGTAAGAGCATGCGAGTAGGCTGTCTTTGGCACTGTGCCTTACCTATCCTCCACATCTTGCTTAATGAAGGGTGACGTAAGAGGCCATAGTGTGACTGCCAGCACTTACCAACATGTTGGACAGAGAAAATACAGTTGGTCTTTGGAGGAAGGGGGCAGCAGAAGACATCCACGCAGCACACAAAGGCCTCCAAATTATATTTCTGGGTGCATCAACACACACACACAGACATATGCCCACATCCCATGAAGCCAGACTGTGTCCTCCTGCCTTACTAATAATCAATACTCTGTGTAGTGAGATGGTTGCTGTATATCCTGATCACATGTGGTCTAACAATAGAAGAAAACATGTATAGCTAACTACTGGCTTGTATATTTTGAATCTAGCCTATTTCTGACCTATGATAGTGTTGAAGAAGAAAAAAGTAAGTTATGTGGGCCAACCACCAGTTATTGTTTTTTGCCCAGGGGCTTGCACCACCCCTAATCCAGCCCTGGTTAGAATGGCCCCCAGAAAACCCTTCAATCTGAATCTCAGCAATACTTTAACTGATGGATCATAATTCTCTGCAGTGCGCTCAAATAACTTCAATGCATATCAGAAATTTCTATCATTTACATTTTTCAAAGCATTATTATCAGTTTTGGAAAACCATGAAGTCAGGAAGCTTTACCACATAACATTATCTCCCTTAAAGGAATGTGCATGAGCAGTATGCCCTCCACCACTTTCAGGGCTCTGTTCTCATTATAGGTGCGGGTCCCAGCGGTGGGACCCGCACCTATAAGACAATGGGGCATATCCTAGCCCCCTATTGTCTGATTAGACATCTCCTTTAATTTAGTTGACAGGGTCTTTTCTGTAGCATTACCAGTAATTAGCTGGCACCGTACACCAAGTACTATATTACATTTCTTGTATTTGAATGGAAAACTGCCCCAATAAAATGCTATCAGTATTATGCAATATACAGTGTTTACCATTTCAGATGTCTCTTCTTTATCAAAGTCACTTGAGAAAATATAATTATTTTTATATTAAAATAAAGACATGCTGTCATATAATTATTTTAAACATAACCAAGCACAGTAAATTGTAATTATATTGAATTACTGCTCATTAATACTACAAAATATGGACACAATTATCATTAAAATGGAATTATTGGCTTGTAGTGTCAGTGAAACATATCTAATTTTTCAATCAGGAGAGAAGTTTGCTTTATGGTAACTGAAAATACACAATCGAGTTAATATCCAGGAATTGCTACTCTTTGCTTCATTCTGTTAAGAGTGGTTTGATTTTTTGTTGCACTTGTAAGTTCACATCTGTAAGGCCTCATGCACACGACCATATTTTGTTTCTGTGTCCGTTACGTTTTTTTTGCGGATAGGATGCGGACCCATCATTTCAATGGGTCCGCAAAAAACGTGGACAGCACACCGTGTGCTGTCCGCATCAGTATGTCCGTTCCGTTGCTCCGCAAAAAAAATTGTGTATGTCCTATTTTTTTCTAGTTTGCAGACAAGGATAGGCATTATTACAATGGATCCGCATAAAAAACGGATCCGCAAAAAAAAACCGGATGCCATACGAAAAGTCATCCTTTTTTTTGCGGATCCGCAATTTGCGGACCGCAAAACACATACGGTCGTGTGCATGTAGCCTAAGGCTACTTTCACACTCGCATTTAGACTTTCCGTTTGTGAGATCCGTCATGGGCTCTCAAAAAAGGATTAGTTTTGCCCTAATGTATTCTGAATGGAAAAGGATCCACTCAGAATGCATCAGTTTGCCTCCGTTCCGTCTCCATGCCGCTCTGGAGGTGGACCCAAAACGCTGCCTGAAGCGTTTTGCTATCCGCTTGACGAAACTGAGCCAAATGGATCCGTTCTGGCACACAATGTAAGTAAATGGGGACGGACACGTTTTCTCTGACACAATAGAAAACAAATCCGTCTCCCATTTACTTTCAATAGTGTTCAAGACGGATCTGTCTTGGCAATGTTACAGATAATACAAACGGATCCGGTTGTATTATTGTAACGGATCCGTTTTTGCAGATCCATGACAGATCCACCCAAAACGCGAGTGAGAAAGTAGCCTAAGGCATACTCCTCCCTAATCTGTCTTCCCTGCCCTTTATTCACAAGCATATGCCCAAGGCCCAGTGCCTTCTTATAAGATTTTCAGATTTATATTTGTTACATTACATTCTACCAGTGTAAAATGTATAATGACATGTAAAAAGCAAATCTCTCCTTACGATTGAATAAAACCAACCAGATCAACTATTCAATTTAATAATGAGCTTTTTACGTATATCCATCAGTGTTTTTTTTTCAAATGTTCATGTATAATTACAATAAATTGAAAATCAGTATAACATATCCCTGATAGAAATCATAGTCATAGTATATGGCAAGTTCTGGTATTAGGTTCTCATTAAGCAGGCGTACAGCACATATTGTGCAATGGTATATTAAATAATTTAATAAAGCTTATGATCTTTTGGGTTTCCCCTCTATTATCCCTGCTCCTTTCACCATCATGTTCACGATCACACGTATGTTGTCTTTGACTAGAAAAACATGATATGAGTTGTGTCTGGTATCAGTGCTCAGCTCCATTGAAGTGAATGGGACTGTGAGCTGCAATATCAAAAACTCCCTATGGACAGTTGCACTGCTGTTTTGGTACACATATTTTTCTGATCCAGGACAACTCCTTTAAAGGGAACCTGTCACCAGTTTTATGGTGTCCTAACTAAGGGCATCATAAATAAGTGACTGATTCTCTTAGCACAATTCTGGGTCACTTTCTTTAATTGACCCAGTCAATCTGCCAACATCTTGTATTGAAAAGCTCCAGCTGATAATGATGAGTCCTGAATATTCATGAGCTCCTGACTCTCCCCGCCCACCTGCTGCTGAATGACAGTTTGTTTCCATATGAACCAGCAGCAGGTGGGCAGGGGAGTGGCTATAGCTCTGAATTAAATATACGCTGGACTCAATGACATCACGCCGGACTCAAATCAGCTCATTAGCATGCGGCATGTGGCATCTTTGTGTGTATATTATGAGGTAACCATCTGTCACACCAGTAAGTGAATACATCTAAGGCACTTTTTAGTAGTTAATGATTGTATATAATTAGTTAGATTATAATCAAATATCCACATGACAGGTTCCCTTTAAGTCGCATTTTGGCTTTCAGTTTGTGAGATCCGTTCAGGGCTCTCCCAAGCGGTCCAAAATGGATCAGTTTGCATTCTAAGGATCCGCTCAGAATGTATCCGTTTGCATCAGTTCAGTCTCCATTCCGCTTTGGAGACGGACACCAAAACGCTGTTTGCAGCATTTTTATGTCCATCTGATGAAACTGAGCCAAACGGATCCGTTCTGACACACAATGTAAGGCTACTTTCACACTTGCGTTTTGGGCGGATCCGTCATGGATCTGCAAAAACGGATCAGTTACAAAAATTACAACCGGATCCGTTTTTATTATCTGTAACATTGCCAAGACAGATCCGTCTTGAACACCATTGAAAGTCAATGGTGTGCCAGAATGGATCCATTTGGCTCAGTTTCGTCAAGCGGACAGCAAAACGCTTCAAGCAGCGTTTTGGTGTCCGCATACAGAGCGGAATGGAGACTGACCGGAGGCAAACTGAGGCATTCTGAGTGGATCCTTTTCCATTCAGAATACATTAGGGCATGTAGGCCATGACGGATCTCACAAACGGAAAGCCAAAACGCCAGTGTGAAAGTAGCCTTAGTCAATGGGGACGGATCCGTTTTCACTGACACAATATGGCACAATAGAAAACAAATCCGTCCTCCATTGACTTTTAATGGTGTTCAAGACGGATCCGTCTTGGCTATGTTACAGATAATACAAACGGATCCGTTCTGAACGGATGCAGACGGTTGTATTATCTGAACAGATCCGTCCATGACGGATCCGCACAAAACACGAGTGTGAAAGTACCATAAGCCTGTTTTACACAAGCCAATGATCAAGCCAATTATAATTGACCCCTGTAAATGAGGCAGCAATCAGCCAAGAAATTAGCAAAAGTTTGTTTGTCGGCTGATTGGATCATTTTTGCAAACGTGGAACAGTTCAAGTTATCTTTATCTATGTGCCCCTCACAAAAAAAGATAAGGAGAGATCCATGTCTCCAGTTTATTGGTTCAAGTGACTCCCTTTATTTTTATGAAATTAATTATGGAAATATGACACTATCTGTATAAAAAAAATGTACATGATCCTATAATTTTCACACTCACCACTAGGCCTAAAATATGTTAAAGAGGTTGTCATGTGAAAATATTCTAAAGTTTTGAAACCAGCACCTGGATTTGAATACTTTTTGAATTGCGTGTAATTAAAAATTTAGCATAGCCACTGAGTTATTCAATACATTCTGTAGAGCACCACCTGCTCTTTGTTTTTTCTTATTCTGTTGACCTGCTCACTGAGAAGGTCGCACATGCTCAGTTTCAGCCTTCATCTGCCTCCTGAGCTGTGATAGGGAGAACTGAGACACGCCCCCATAGCTGCAGCAGAAAAAGACACTCCCCTTGAGCTTTCAGTTTGATATACATCTAGCAGAGCAATGAATGGGGAGATCTCTGGATCCATGTGAGGTACAGGGTTGGTTCTAGCTTTGTTAGAAAGAGATTGTCATGTGCTATATAGCGAATTTTCGAATAGCTAATTTTTATCGCAAATATTGCCACTTCGAGAATTCGCAAATATTTAGAATATAGCGCTATATATTCGTTATATCGAATATTCTGCATTTTTTTTCCATCTGAACACATGATTCCTCTCTGCTTCTTGCTTGTGGGCCAATGAGAAGGAAGCAATGTCAAGTTCACAACAATACTTAGTGCACCAATCAGTAATCTGTAGTCAGACTTGCTAAAATGTCAAGTTGCACGTAGTATATATATATATATATACATTTTCTGATCACTGCCAATTAGCGCAATCGCGAATATATTGGAGCACTTGACTCTATCTGCATATAAAGCTATTCTAATTTTCTGCCGGGCCAACCATTTTCTCCAGTCTCAGGAAACTTATACTAGCTTGAAAAATGTAGCCAAAGTGACCCACGCCTGTATTTTGCGTTACAAATTCGCATTACGCAATTTTTACATTACAGATTTTTCGCATTCAATAAAATAATCTCAAATTTGCAAATATATAACGAATATTCTACGAAATATTCGTGAAATATCGCAAATTCGAAAATAGCCCCTGCCAATCACTAGTGCTATATGATGTCTTATTTTAATTTTTTACATTACTCATGAGATAACCCCTTTGAGACTTCCAATCTTTTGAGAGCAACTACATGAGCCATATACATAATAGACAGGAGCTGATCCCATTGACTTCTATGGGAGAGTTTTCTAGGCATGCTCTGTGACCGGTGCAGAAGAGGTCAGGATGGAGTAGGTAAGTTGTGATATCACCTATTGTGAATGGTGGAAGTTGTGTTATCTTCATAGAGGTATTACTTATAATGATAATAGCTACTGAACAGTTACCTGTACAAGACAGTAAATCCTGACCTATTATTAGGCCTAATGGTCATTGTGAAAATTGAAGAATTCTGTATATTTGTTTACATTGATAGGGACATGGAAAATAAAAAAAAAACACCAACAATTTTTTTTTGTCAAATATCTTTTTATTTATTTACACAAACAGAGGGATGCAGAACATGAGTAATACATAAATATCACAAAATTCTGGTATAAAGGAAGTGCACGTGTGAAGCTAGTAGTTTTAATACACTGTCTCCTATGAGAGATTTACTTTTATTGGTGTGTAGTGAGTTAGACTTCAGACAGGATAAACTAGCAATCTAGCTTCGGACTATATATGTTGTAGAGTAAGGGAAGAACATTGATCCCTGTAAGCAAACATTTGCTTATAATGAAAAACAAGTAATCAAGAGTCAATGCTATGTAGACCTCGGTTGTATGTCATCAGACCAAGGTCATAGGACATGGGTCGCTCTAAAAAGAAAAAAAAAAAAAAATGTCTAACATAAAAACATGATTTAAACAGTAGGTTATTGTCATATACATATTTAGGACCCACATCTAGTAGACATTTATAGCATATACTGTAGATACATCCATGTTTAGAATACTTCTATAAATAAGCTTTTGTCATAATTGACAGACATCATCTGTGTATGATCCCAAAATCTTTCATAGCTGAGTGTTCTTCCCTGTAGCAAATTCTATAAATATGGACTAAATCTTGACTAGATGGCACTGAATATGTTACAGCCTGACTCAACACTGTGTGCACAAACTGCATACACTAGATCTGTGTCTGGTACTATGTTTTTATTAATTTTATATTGTATTTTCATGTGTACTATTTTATGTTGTGCATCACAGATTTGTAAGGAATTACTCTCAAGGGTTCCACAGCAATCTAGGTTAATTATCTTGCCCCAGGTTCTTCAGCCTCCTGCAGCATCTACGCTGCTTCTTCATTATCTATTTCAGAGCCCTAGTGGCAGATCCAGTCATGTGCAGTCCCTAAGCCTCAGCAAAAAGAGGTTATTTTTGGTTCCTCTACCCTTGCAAATGCCTTGAGGTTATAATTACTGGTCCAAACAATTATATTTCTTTAGTTTAACAAAAAGAAGTACATTTTTATAACTCTATAATGAGATATGCTGCCAATCTAACTTACTTGTCTTGCTGCTGTACTAATGCAGCTTCAGTCTCTCCATCTCTGCTCTCTCTATATGTATTTTTAGAGTATAATCCAATTTAGTTTCCCAGAGCAAGATTCCACATGGTTGAAGAAGCCTTGTTGTGCATGTATTTGAACATAATGACACCAACATGTCTGTTTGTGTAATACACAGGATAAAAGCTTTTTATATACATTTTTGTGAATTTCTTACAGCCCATTATTTACATTCAACTTGATATGTTTCATGTTTTAGTTATGCATAAAATGTCAGCGTTATATATATAAACATTTCAAAATGTGCCACAATATAATATATCAGTGAATGACTTAGCAGATATATCAGTAGATAACCATGCCCACAAATCTCTCTGTTTGTACACCAAGCCATGTCAATTAGTCAATTCTTGGGTAGAGAGATAATCGGAAGATTAATCTTTGAAAAAAATAAGCTTATTGACTGTCTGGGGAACAATGGACACTGAGCCTTAGGCCTCATGCACACGACCGTTGTGTGCATCCGTGGCCGTTGTGCCGTTTTCCGTTTTTTTTTCGCGGACCCATTGACTTTCAATGGGTCCGTGAAAAAATCTGAAAATGCACCGTTTTGCAGCCGAGACCGTGATCCGTGTATCCTGTCCGTCAAAAAAATATGACCTGTCCTATTTTTTTGACGGACAACGGTTCACGGACCCATTCAAGTCAATGGGTCCGTGAAAGAACACGGATGCACACAAGATTGGCATCCGTGGCCGTGATCCGTGGCCGTAGGTTAGTTTTTATACAGACGGATCCAAAGATCAGTCTGCATAAAAGCTTTTTCATAGCTGAGTTTTCACTTCGTGAAAACTCCGAACCGACAGTATATTCTAACACAGAGGCGTTCCCATGGTGATGGGGACGCTTCAGGTTAGAATATACTAAAATAACTGTGTACATGACTGCCCCCTGCTGCCTGGCAGGTGCTGCCAGGCAGCAGGGGGCAGCCCCCCCCCTGTAGTTAACACATTGGTGGCCAGTGCGGCCGCCCCCCCCTCCCTCCCCTGTAGTTAACTCATTGGTGGCCAGTGGGCCCCCCTCCCTCCCCTGTAGTTAACTCATTGGTGGACAGTGCGGCCGGCCCCCCTCCCTCCCCTGTAGTTAACTCGTTGGTGGCCAGTGGGCCTTCTCCCCTCCCTCCCCCTCCTAATTAAAATCTCCCCCCTATCATTGGTGGCAGCGGAGTCTACTGATCGGAGTCCCAGTTCAATCGCTGGGGCTCCGATCGGTAACCATGGCAACCAGGACGCTACTGCAGTCCCAGTTGCCATGGTTACTTAGCAATTTGTAGAACCATTATACTTACCTGCGAGCTGCGATGTCTGCGATGTCTGCATCCGGCCGGGAGCTCCTCCTACTGGTAAGTGACAGGTCATGTCACTTACCAGTAGGAGGAGCTCCCGGCCGGATGCAGACATCGCAGACATCGCAGCTCGCAGGTAAGTATAATGGTTCTACAAATTGCTAAGTAACCATGGCAACCGGGACTGCAGTAGCGTCCTGGTTGCCATGGTTACCGATCGGAGCCCCAGCGATTAAACTGGGACTCCGATCGGTACACTCCGCTGCCACCAGTGAAAGGGGGGAGATTTTAATTAGGAGGGGGAGGCAGGGGAGAAGGCCCACTGGTCACCAACGAGTTAACTACAGGGGAGGGAGGGGGGCCGGCCGCACTGGCCACCAATGTGTTAACTACAGGGGGGGGCTGCCCCCTGCTGCCTGGCAGCACCTGCAAGGCAGCAGGGGGCAGTCATGTACACAGTTCTTTTAGTATATTCTAACCTGAAGCGTCCCCATCACCATGGGAACGCCTCTGTGTTAGAATATACTGTCGGATTTGAGTTTCACGATGTAACTCAAATCCGACGGTATATTCTAACATAGAGGCGTTCCCATGGTGATGGGGACGCTTCAAGTTAAAATATACCATCGGATTGGAGAAAACTCCAATCCGATGGTATATTAACTCCTGACTTTACATTGAAAGTCAATGGGGGACGGATCCGTTTGAAATTGCACCATATTGTGTCAACGTCAAACGGATCCGTCCCCATTGACTTGCATTGTAATTCAGGACGGATCCGTTTGGCTCCGCACGGCCAGGCGGACACCAAAACGAGTTTTTTTTCATGTCCGTGGATCCTCCAAAAATCAAGGAAGACCCACGGGCGAAAAAACGGTCACGGATCACGGAAAAACGGAACCCCGTTTTGCGGACCGCAAAAAAATACGGTCGTGTGCATGAGGCCTTATACAGTTTTTAACTACATAATTTACTTATAGTAATCAGCAACCCAATATTACAGTTTTTTAACAATTATATATCCAGTGTACTTCCAACAAGTTGTAGCTTTATAAGGTGCACTTTGTAACATTTTTTTTTCTTTTTATCAACAGTTTTATCAACAGTTTTTTTTTTTATGTCGCCATTCATGCAAAAATAATTTGCCAAAAGAAAGTCACAAACTGTGTAAACTTTTCATATTGTGCTTGCCAAAAGATAGAAAAGTAGTCATGGTTTACCAATATGGGGCATGGACTAAAACCAACAGATTTTAATATACAGTACTAAAAGCATAAAATGGTAAACACATTGGCTTAAATCTACGCCTGCTCATATCAGTCATAGATATATTTTTCTTACTTTAGAACAGTCAAATATGAATAAAAGTATTAAGGTGTATATATTTAAATAAATTTGGTATTCACATCAATTTTAGTTTTTTCATTTTAGACTGATATATGAAACATCAAAGTTAAAAATGAGCTCCATTATACTAACATTGAGCACTAAAAGCTTTGACTGCTTCATACACTATCTCTGGACCCATAACAGCTGAGAGGAAGGAGATTCACAGTCTTAAAAGATATTTTTTTGCAACTCCATTGGATAGTGAATGTCTGTATTCTATGCACTTAACTTTTTACACTTTCTAGAACCTAAGAATTTTGTAGCATCACAACTGCCTTATTTAAGATAATCATTATAACAGAACTAAGGGGCACATTTTATTAAGACCTGCGTTTTAGATGTCGGTCTTAAAGGGAGTCTTTCACGCCGATTGACCCTATTAACAGACTTATGTCCATGGCATCCCCCCTATTAAAACTGTTCTTACCATTAGTTCCCTGCTAGCATCGTTCATCCGAAAAACACTTTTATTCCGTATGCAAATTAGGCTGTGAAGGTGCCCAGGGGCGGCGCCCAGGCCCCTGGGTCATTTTCATACCAATTCACTCCCCCTCCTCCGCTTCTGCACGCCCATCCGCCGCGTCTGCCCGCCCTTGGTCTGTTCTCTATCCTTCCTCCTACTGTCCGTAATCCCGCGCATGCGCCGATGACCACGATATCGGCGCGGGCGCATTGAATGACCACAGTCTGGCCGGGGCATCACAGTTTACCGTGCGCATGCGCCGGCCCCGGCCTAACTTACGTTCTTGCCGTGATCACAGCATCACGGCAAGAACGTAAGTTAGGCCCGGGCCGGCTCATGCGCACAGTAAACTGTGATGCCCCGGCCAGACTGTGGTCATTCAATGCACACACGCGCAGATATCGCGGTCATCGGCGCATGCGCGGGATTACGGACCGTAGGAGGAAAAATAGAGAAGAGACCAAGGGCGGGCAGATGCGGCGGATGGGCGGGCAGAAGCGGAGGAGGGGGAGTGAATTGGTATGAAAATGACCCAGGGGCCTGGGCACCAGCCGTTGCAAGGCCGCCCCTGGGCACCTTCACAGCCTAATTTGCATACGGAATAAAAGTGTTTTTCGGACGAATGATGCTAGCAGGGAACTAACGGTAAGAACAGTTTTAATAGGGGGAATGCCGTGGACATAATTCTGTTAATAGGTTAATAGGGTCAATCGGCGTGAAAGACTCCCTTTAATAAAGTCCTAAGCCAATAGTGGTTCCGCCAAAGTTATTAAGAGGCGCAGGCCTCTCCATAACTTCGGCGCTTCCGAAGCCAGTTCTAAATGTAAGACAGCTTATGAGCAGTCTTACATTTAGACCTTTTTTCTACACCTGAAACAGGCATAGAAAATGGCAAATGAGACGGGCCTGCCAACTAGCTGTTGCGCTGCAATCTGCATCTGAAATACGCCTAATTTAGACGTACAGTGAGGAACAGAAGTATTTGAACACCCTGCTATTTTGCAAGTTCTCCCACTTAGAAATCATGGAGGGGTCTGAAATTCACATTGTAGGTGTATTCCCACTCTGAGAGACAGAATTGAAAAAAATCTGGAAATCACATTGTATTATTTTTAAAGAATTTATTTGTCTTGCACTGCTGAACATAAGTATTTGAACACCTGAGAAAATCAGTGTTAATATTTGGCACAGAAGCCTTTGTTTGCAATTACAGAGGTCAAACCTCAAACGAGGGAAGGAGGTTGTTGCTCAAAATCTCACAATAAATGGCCCCATTCATCCTCTCTTTACTACAGTGCAGTCGTCCGGTCCCCTTCGCAGAAAAACACCCCTTAAAGCATGATGTTACCACCCCCATGCTTCACAGTAGGAATGGTGTTCTTGGGATGCAACTCATCCTTCTTTTTCCTCCAAACACGACAAGTGAATTTTAGACCAAAAAGTTCTACTTTGGTCTCATCTGACCACATGACTTTCTCCCATGCCTCCTCTGGATCATCCAGATGATCATTGGCAAACTTCAGACAGGCCGGGACATGTAATTACTTGAACAGGGGAATCTTCCGTGCAATGCATGATTTGAAACCATGATACCACACGATGTGATATCTTGTATGGAGCCCCAGTCCAAGGGAGACTGACAGTCGTCTTTAGCCTCTTCCATTTTTTAACACTTGCTCCAACAGTTGATCTATTTTCACCAAGCTGCTTGGCAATTGCCCCGTGGCCCTTTCCAGCCTTGTGGAGGTCCACAATTTTGTCTCTGGTGTCTTTTGACAGCTCTTTGGTCTTGCCCATGGTAGTAGTTGGCGTTTGACTGATTATGGGGTGGACAGGTGTCTTTAAAGAGCTCAGACAGGTGCTACTAAGTTAGCTTAATGAGTGGAGTAGAGGTTGACTTTTTAAAGGCACAGTAACAGGTCTTTGAAAGCCAGAATTATTGCTGTTTCTCAGGTGTTCAAATACTTATGTTCAGCAGTGCAAGACAAATAAATTCTTTAAAAATCATACAATGTGATTTTTCTGATTTTTTTTATTTTATTCTGTCTCTCAGAGTGGGAATGCACCTACAATGTGAATTTCAGACAGCTCCATGATTTCTAAGTGGGAGAACTTGTAAAATTGCTGGGTGTTCAAATACTTCTGTTCCTCACTGTATTTCCGAATGATAAATGACGCTCTAAGTGTTTTAGCAAATAGTGATATAACCAATTTTACCTTTGTTGCTACTACTACTGCTAATAAAACAGCAAGTATTACTACTTCTCTATTATCTTTGTTATGATAATACATAATTCTGTTATTCGCTAGGAAGCTGAGCATCTAATAACACCAGATGAAGCTATCCAAACATTCAATGTTCAAATGTTTCCCTGTGGGGGACATTTACTAGGTGTAAGGACTCTTATAGATCATGCATAGTTCCTTTGGAAAAGGTATGAAAATTAGTTATTTTTCAAATAAGACAGCTGAACTTTTAATGCACCAAATGTAAGGTAGCTTTCCTATCAGTCAAAGGCCTCTCATCCATTTAAGTCAGTTCTTTATGCACTGCAGAGAAAAAAAATATAGGGGTTTGAGTCCGCACAACCTGCCTGCAGGTGCACATCACTATGGCGAAATACATACACAAACGGAAAATGCAAATGTGATCGCACACTGCATCCAGCACTCTGCCCTCCATGCTGGATGAGACATTGGTTTATATTTTGGCCAAAGCATAGTAAGCCACTCACCGCGTCAAGGTCGTCTCAATTGAGTGGTCCCTAACTCTTGTTCCTACCTGTTCATGGGCCATGACAGCCACATAAAATCCAGGGAATGCAGGTCAGCATGCAAGCCAAGTACACTTTGCTTGTAACCCCGTCCGGTGCCATTACAGCTTTCATCGGATCCAGGGATGCAAGTACCAACATGCATGCTGAACCCACCATATACTTCTCCTGGAGCCAGATGGCTAATGGTAGGTTCTATATAAGCAGACTCAGTTTTATACTGACTTTAAAACCAGCCTCCAAGACAGATTAACTGGTCAGGTGTGCTTGACTCAAAGGAGATCGCCACGCCTCCAATATATGCTACAGAGAAAAGAAATATAGGGGTTTGAGTCCGCACAACCTGCCTGCAGGTGCACATCACTATGGCGAAATACATACACAAACGGAAAATGCAAATGTGATCGCACACTGCATCCAGCACTCTGCCCTCCATGCTGGATGAGACATTGGTTTATATTTTGGCCAAAGCATAGTAAGCCACTCACCGCGTCAAGGTCGTCTCAATTGAGTGGTCCCTAACTCTTGTTCCTACCTGTTCATGGGCCATGACAGCCACATAAAATCCAGGGAATGCAGGTCAGCATGCAAGCCAAGTACACTTTGCTTGTAACCCCGTCCGGTGCCATTACAGCTTTCATCGGATCCAGGGATGCAAGTACCAACATGCATGCTGAACCCACCATATACTTCTCCTGGAGCCAGATGGCTAATGGTAGGTTCTATATAAGCAGACTCAGTTTTATACTGACTTTAAAACCAGCCTCCAAGACAGATTAACTGGTCAGGTGTGCTTGACTCAAAGGAGATCGCCACGCCTCCAATATATGCTACAGAGAAAAGAAATATAGGGGTTTGAGTCCGCACAACCTGCCTGCAGGTGCACATCACTATGGCGAAATACATACACAAACGGAAAATGCAAATGTGATCGCACACTGCATCCAGCACTCTGCCCTCCATGCTGGATGAGACATTGGTTTATATTTTGGCCAAAGCATAGTAAGCCACTCACCGCGTCAAGGTCGTCTCAATTGAGTGGTCCCTAACTCTTGTTCCTACCTGTTCATGGGCCATGACAGCCACATAGAATCCAGGGAATGCAGGTCAGCATGCAAGCCAAGTACACTTTGCTTGTAACCCCGTCCGGTGCCATTACAGCTTTCATCGGATCCAGGGATGCAAGTACCAACATGCATGCTGAACCCACCATATACTTCTCCTGGAGCCAGATGGCTAATGGTAGGTTCTATATAAGCAGACTCAGTTTTATACTGACTTTAAAACCAGCCTCCAAGACAGATTAACTGGTCAGGTGTGCTTGACTCAAAGGAGATCGCCACGCCTCCAATATATGCTACAGAGAAAAAAAATATAGGGGTTTGAGTCCGCACAACCTGCCTGCAGGTGCACATCACTATGGCGAAATACATACACAAACGGAAAATGCAAATGTGATCGCACACTGCATCCAGCACTCTGCCCTCCATGCTGGATGAGACATTGGTTTATATTTTGGCCAAAGCATAGTAAGCCACTCACCGCGTCAAGGTCGTCTCAATTGAGTGGTCCCTAACTCTTGTTCCTACCTGTTCATGGGCCATGACAGCCACATAAAATCCAGGGAATGCAGGTCAGCATGCAAGCCAAGTACACTTTGCTTGTAACCCCGTCCGGTGCCATTACAGCTTTCATCGGATCTAGGGATGCAAGTACCAACATGCATGCTGAACCCACCATATACTTCTCCTGGAGCCAGATGGCTAATGGTAGGTTCTATATAAGCAGACTCAGTTTTATACTGACTTTAAAACCAGCCTCCAAGACAGATTAACTGGTCAGGTGTGCTTGACTCAAAGGAGATCGCCACGCCTCCAATATATGCTACAGAGAAAAAAAATATAGGGGTTTGAGTCCCTGGATTTTATGTGGCTGTCATGGCCCATGAACAGGTAGGAACAAGAGTTAGGGACCACTCAATTGAGACGACCTTGACGCGGTGAGTGGCTTACTATGCTTTGGCCAAAATATAAACCAATGTCTCATCCAGCATGGAGGGCAGAGTGCTGGATGCAGTGTGCGATCACATTTGCATTTTCCGTTTCTTTATGCACTGCATTGATGAGTTGCAATCACCCTGAAACAGTTATCTGCTGATAAGGTGCTGACCTATAATCCTAAGTTATGTCTAAAATAGAAATGAGTAAATCGCTAAAAATTTGATTTGGGTTCCATTCAGCAGAATCTGTTGAGTAATTCGATTTGGGTCCAAATTGTTTGTACCTGAATTAAAAGTACTTCTATAGGCCTTAAAATGTGAGTATGACACTTTTATATCTCATAAGACTCGCATTTATTCTCTCTTGTCTCTCATTTTTAATTTTTTCAATTATATTTTTTCACTCTTTTTCCAAAATTTTCCCATGCCAAATCAACAAATCCCATTCAGATGCAATTTGAATTTTTTAAAAATTCTGAATGATTTTAATTCTCTTGGCCTACTTAAATAGGTTGAAAATGTATTTATTTTACATCTTTACATCTGGTGGCATTAGAAGGTCACCTTTCTTTTCTTTTTGTAAAGAGAGCTAATTTGAATGAGACACCTGACACCTTACACCTACTAGGCACTTTTCACAGGGAGAAAAAGCATTTGTCATAAAATTACCTGTCCGAGCTCCAGCGGCGCGATCCTCAGCCTTGGCATGGCCGCACAAGGAAAGACGCACTGCTGAGCCACGCCCGTTGATGACACAACAGCATACTTAGCAACAGGTTAGCAGTGGGTTGATTGCTTAGCTGCTCCATTCCTGTGTGCTAGTGTTTTTGTCTAATAGAGCGCATATCAGGTGGTTATCCAGGGACTCATTTTTCTATTTAAACCCCTTCCTGGCCATACACCACTGCCTGTGATACTCTTGTTTGGGCTCACTGGCTAAGTTCCCAGTTCTTGTCCTGTGCTGAGTTGGATTGCTCATGTTTTTTACCTCTGCTTTTCCTTTGACCACAGTCTCAGTCTTGATTTTTACTGTGCATCCTGTCTGCTTCTGACCTTGGCTCATCTTTTGACTACTTCCTGTCTCTCATTTTTGTACTCGGTTGTCCTCCTGGTTCTGACCCACTTATGTTTGACTCTGTCTTTGTATTGTTTGTCTCTAGGTGTTTGTCTGTCTCTGCACCTTAGTAGCATAGGGACTGTTGACCAGTTGCGATCTTGAACTTCCAGTAGGTAGAAAAAGCGGGCTGTGTTCTAGGTTAGTGCTCACTATGCGTGTCTGTCTCTACCTACAGATGTAACAGCACTCCCCCAGATCCTAAAAGAATGTAATGATAACTCTCTTTAATTGTAACATTTTATGTGCTAAAAAAAATTGGCATATTGAAGTGTTACAAGCCTAGCTTGGCAGAACAACAACATGTTCCATGTAAATTTTAATTCAAGACTGCTTTTTTGTTGGATGTTGCTATCTAAACTAGTGGACATTATACAGCCACTAACAAATGGTTGAATTAACATGCAGAACATTTAGTACTCATGTCAGCCTATAATATAACAACAAATCATTTTTGTCAGAGATTAATGTTTCACTTCACTTTATTTGCATGAAGAGTCTACAATGAATTGCAGACTCTCTGTGGCAGAGAATAGATTAATGGTGCCTATTATTTACTCTCATTTCATAAGATAAAGCTAGTATACTAGACAATCCTATAGCTAAAAAAGCTTGTATTGTAATTTCATGTTACGTTGTGTTAATATTAACTGAGAATGATTTATCTTTACTTATGTAGCTGTTAAAGGTATCATCTTGAAATCACAGCAAACATAAAGTATTGAACCATTTCTGAAATGTTTCTTGTAGCTGTAGTAGTTACAGTAGCAGAAGATGCAACCAGGCTTAGCACCTCAACAAACGACGGGTCTTCTTGCCTTATAAAAGTACTAACTTTGTACAGAAATGGAAATTGAAGCTCCTATGCCTTTATTTAAAAGAATTACCAAAACCATGTAGCCAAAATGTTTACTATATAGTACTATATCCTCCTCTATGGTTGAGTTGCCATTGGGCCCCATGAGACAGTGGCCCCTAGGTGTACAGATTTTTTTTTTTTTAAGAATTAAGGCACATATATATGCAACAACTGAGCAGGCAATTATTGGGAAGGAATGATTCCTTCCCAATAATTTCCTGCTAGTCATTGGAGGTGAAGAGCTACATTTATATGCAGCAATCACATCCTCTGTATGGGGATGAGCAATGGCTACTGCAATCGCTCGTGCTCAAACAGATTCCTTGTTTCTGGGTAACAATTTTCTGTTTAAACAGGATGATCTGCTGCCCAGAAACAATGATTTAGGTGTGTGCATAAACGATTTTACCCAGCAAACAAGCATTTTTCTCATTCATAAGGTGATCTGTGACCTTTACATGAGCCGTTTATCAAGAACAAGCGTTCGTTCCCAATAATTGTCCTGAAAATAGCCACATGTAAATCCAGCTTCTCTGTAAAGTAAAGTATATATCGTGCAAAGTTGATTTATTTCATTAATGCAACCTAAAAGGTGAAATTAACATATGAGATAGACTCATTACATGCAAAGCAAGATATTTCAAGCCTTTGTTATAATTTGGATGATTATGGCTTACAGCTTATGAAAACCCCAAAGTCACAATCTAGAATGTGACATTAGCCTCGAATATTGAACCTTTTCAAAATATTCTAATTTTAAGTTGCATTAATGCAACTCCTTTTAAGTTGCATTAGGGAAATAAAAAAACTTTTGCACGATATTCTAATTTTTCGAGTTTTACCTATATACAGAATTTTTTGAGACTTAAGCCACTATAAGTACTGATAAAAAAAGAGCTATAGAGAAATCATATGAGGTAATGAGTATATAATTTGGCAAATTTGGAAGTGTGTATATATAAACTGAGAAACTGCCCATAATAAAAAAAGAACATTCAATAATCTTTTATTTCTACTTTGTAATCCATGGCATGTATTATGTTTTTCGTGACTTTGGCTTTGAAAAACCAGTGCTTAATTTGATTGACCTGTCATATTATTAATAACAGTGGAAAACAGAAAATGAATCACTTAAATTATCTCACACAGTCAATTTGCATTGTAATAGCCTACCATGTTCATTCTTGTAGGCCAAATTTAATAAATATGTGTTCTCTGGATAGTAGATAAATGCATTAGTTGCAAATAAATGTGGATTAAAATGACTTCTATTTATATGTGCTAGCACATCCCTTGGAATATTTATGTCTTGTCCCACAGGTGCAATATTGCGAACAGGATATCAGATTGAAAGGAATTTATGCACAGAACAGTGTAAGGGTATGAATAGTTTATGCTTAGAGAATGAACCAGAGCTGTATGTATCAAATCATCATGTACAGTGCACAGTTTTATTGAATATGGAATTGACTTATACTTTAAAATACTAGATTCACACATCTAAAAAAACAAAAGTGAAAAAATATAAAAAATATAATGTAATAATAATTTACTATAGAATATGAGCTTTCTCCAGAGAGTAATGATTCATGGACTGTTCATATAATGGACAATGTCTGTCTAATATACACTCACCTAAAGAATTATTAGGAACACCATACTAATACGGTGTTGGACACCCTTTTGCCTTCAGAACTGCCTTAATTTTACGTGGCATTGATTCAACAAGGTGCTGATAGCATTCTTTAGTAATGTTGGCCCATATTGATAGGATAGCATCTTGCAGTTGATGGAGATTTGAGGGATGCACATCCAGGGCACAAAGCTCCTGTTCCACCACATCTCAAAGATGCTCTATTGGGTTGAGAGCTGGTGACTGTGGGAGCCATTTTAGTACAGTGAACTCATTGTCATGTTCAAGAAACCAATTTGAAATGATTCGAGCTTTGTGACATGGTGCATTATCCTGCTGGAAGTAGCCATCAGAGGATGGGTACAAGGTGGTCATGAAGGGATGGACATGGTCATAAATAATGCTCAGGTAGCCCGTGGCATTTAAACGATGTCCAATTGGCACTAAGGGGCCTAAAGTGTGCCCAGAAAACATCCCCCACACCATTACACCACCACCACCAGCCTGCACAGTGGTAACAAGGCATGATGGATACATGTTCTCATTCTGTTTACGCCAAATTCAGACTCTACCATTTGAATGTCTCAACAGAAATCGAGACTCATCAGACCAGGCAACATTTTTCCAGTCTTCATCAGTCCAATTTTGGTGAGCTCGTGCAAATTGTAGCCTCTTTTTCTTATTTGTAGTGGAGATGAGTGGTACCCGGTGGGGTCTTCTGCTGTTGTAGCCCATCCACCTCAAGGTTGTGCGTGTTGTGGCTTCACAAATGCTTTGCTGCATACCTTGGTTGTAACGAGTGGTTATGTCAGTCAACGTTGCTCTTCTATCAGCTTGAATTAGTCGGCCCATTCTCCTCTGACCTCTAGCATCAACAAGGCATTTTCGCCCACAGGATTGCCGCATACTGGATGTTTTTCCCTTTTCACACCATTCTTTGTAAACCCTAGAAATGGTTGTGCGTGAAAATCCCAGTAACTGAGCAGATTGTGAAATACTCAGACCGGCCCGTCTGGCACCAACAACCATGCCACGCTCAAAATTGCTTAAATCACCTTTCTTTCCCATTCTGACATTCAGTTTGGAGTTCAGGAGATTGTCTTGACCAGGACCACACCCCTAAATGCATTGAAGCAACTGCCATGTGATTGGTTGACTAGATAATTGCATTAATGAGAAATAGAACAGGTTTTCCTAATAATTCTTTAGGTGAGTGTACATGCCATGTTCTGCAATATTCCAATACTTTATCCTGCAAACAATAAAACATTACTGAAATTTAAACCCCAAACCACTTGTAGAAGTATACTGTATCCTACTGATTCACAGGCACTGTGTAATGCTCCATTTTTCCCTGCAGTGGCTTTTTTATGTCGTTAGGTCCCTTTCACACGAGCGAGTTTTCCGCACGGATGCGTTGCGGGAGGTGAACGCATTGCATCCGCACGGAATCCTGACCCATTCTTTTCTATGGGGTTGTTCACATGAGCGGTGATTTTCACGCATCCATTGTGCGTTGCGTGAAAATCGCAGCATGCTCCTCTTTGTGCGTTTTTCACGTAACGCAAGCCCCATAGAAATGAATGGGGTTGCGTGAAAATCGCAAGCATCCGCAAGCAAGTGCGGATGCGGTGCGATTTTCGCGCATGGTTGCTAGGAGACGATCGGGATGGAGACCCGATCATTATTATTTTCCCTTATAACATGGTTATAAGGGAAAATAATAGCATTCTGAATACAGAATGCATAGTAAAACAGCGCTGGAGGGGTTAAAAAAAAAATCATTTAACTCACCTTAATCCACTTGATCGCGTAGCTCGGTATCACTTCTGTCCCCTTTACTGAATAGGACCTGTGGTGAGCATTAATTATAGGTCAAGGACCTTTGATGAAGTCACTCCGGTCATCACATGGTACGTCACATGATCTTTTACCATGGTGAATCAACATTTCCAGGCGTCTTACTTTCACTTTGCAACACGTGCAGCCATTTTAGGAAAAACTGATTTGTTATCATAAGCACAAGGGAATTCAGATTCTTTGCGAATAGAAGCTTTCCTAAACTTTCGACTGAATTCCACATTAAATGCTTTGCTCAACACTAATAATAATATTTGTTCATGGGGGTCCAGTGCTGCTCACAACTTAGTTTTCCAAACTAGACAATGAATTTAAAGGGATTTGTCCTGCTTTATAACTCCTTTTAAATTTGGCCAGTACTACACACTATTTAAACAAAAAATACACTCCACTTCTCCCTCCTATTTCAGTCCAGCGCCGGGGTCCAATCCACACTAATACCTGTCCCTGAACTGTAACCTTCCAGATGGTATCAAATGCAAATCTGTGGCCAATCAATGGTCTTAACTGTGGCATGTCTCATGCACATTATCCACCAGTAATGTGCCGTCTGGGGGCACAATATTGCTGAGGCCAGTGATTGTTGTCAAGTATGTCAAGTAATCCTAAACACTTACAGTAAATGGGTTGTTCTTTCTCCCCATTTCTATGGCGATATAGGACTAAGCACTGGCCCTAGGTGGTCAGGCTTACAGAAACAGCCAAGTGGACAAGTACTCTATTGTAGTGAAAGGAACTATGCAAACAGGGCAGCAGAAAAAGCTAGGCTGCTTTCCTGGAGAGCTGGCTCTTTGTCCCATCTTGCCATCGAAATGGCGAGATGGGACAACCCCTTTAAGCTTTATCGAAGTTGAAACATTATTAACATGGCATAACAAATTGAACTTAGGTCACTTTCACTGATCCACAATTCTGTATACATTTCTACCACATTTTTTTAAGCTACAGGACCTAGACACTATGTTTGTGCCAAATCAAATGTAGATCACCTAATATCAACATTACATTTTTATTTTTTATATAACTACCCAATTAAAGGATCAATTAATCATCTATGAGTTTATGCAGCAAGGGTGAATCTGAGCAAGCATCTCTGTCCTCCCAGCTCATCTTATAAGCCATGGTGCATTCATTATCATATTGCAGTATAAAACTTGCAACACCGCCAGATCAGATTATGCAAATAAGGGCAAATGAGCCTAACTTTTTGTACTTCTATGTATTATTAATGGTGCATCCTTTGAGTGACAGTGGATGATGCACTTGGGGAAAAGAGACCTTTTTAGAGCAGTAACGCTTTACTTTATAAAAGGCAGATATTTTTAAACATAATTTCATTATGAGATTTTAAAGATTACCTAAACACATGCCATGCCAAAAGTTTGGTACAAGTACACTATAACAAGGCATAATTCCTAGTTCTCATAGAGTAAGATTTGGGGTATATTTCTTTTCCATTCTCCCTCTTTTCTTTCTCCCACTAGGATTTACTTTCTACTTGAATGCTGTTTTTTTCTAGCAAATTCCTATTGAAGTTTCTTGGAATTTTTAACGAATATCTGCAACAAAGTATCTGTCTCCTAGAGGCAACAATTGTATATGTGAAATTATCAAAATTATTGGTATTGTTAATGTGTAGTATTTTATTTGCAGCACCAGCAATATACCGTAGATGCCCTTTGAGCACTGAACAATAGCACCACCAGTTCAGCTTATATGCAGTTTGCAGTTGCCCTCAAGGGAACCTGTGTCTTTGTGACAGGTTCCTGTAAGAAGTAAAATTTTCAAATGACTTCAAATGACTAAAAACTCATTATATTGCAATGTTAGCAAGTGTTAGTTTCCAATCTTCCATTTGTCCCAAACAACATTTTTTTATCTGCGGCTATGCCTCCCAGCCCTTTAGTATTAGTGAAAGTAGTGAAAAACATTTTTTATGCTTTTTCTTTTATCACTGTGACAAATGGAACTTTCATGCATTTTCATTGCTTTAATAGACTGTAAGGCTGGCAACTGAATAGGAGGGTGTTGAGAAAAAACACCTTGCAGCTCATCAATTGCTTACTTCACTTTGTTGCTTACAAACCTGGTGTTTAAGATGTAGTTGCCATGGTAAACCATCTGGACTTGAATGAAAAGATTTAAAGTGGTGGTTGTAGAGTGACTCACAGCGTGTGGTGTAAATCTTATGCTAAGTTAATGCTTAGATCTGTCTTGTTTGTAGCTTAAACGTTCAAGTTAATCAATATTACTTACATCTTAGGCAGCTGACAAGGAAATAAGTTATGATATTGACATTAAAATAGATACAACAAAATATTTAGTTAAAAGTGTTATTATCTAATTTAGGGTGGGGTCACACATAGGTTTTAGTTGCAGTTTTTCTGGAAGTTTTTCTGGTAGTCTTTTCTTAATCTTTAACTTTTTATTGTAAATGTTTAAAGATCCAAAATAGATACAGCACATCCAAGTGTACATTTTTTATTCCATATGTGGTGATATGTATGCCTAATACAGCAGATACTTAGATATAAAACAAACATTTTGCTTTCATTACTTTTCCGCCAAAAATAAATCAAATCAAATAAACACAGAGGGAAAGAAAAAAATAATAATATATATATATATATATATATATATATATATCTCAATAGGCTTTGTAGAAGTCTTTTGAGCCAAAGCCAGAACTGGGTTAAAAGGAATAAAAAATATAAAGGAAAGACTGATACTTCTCCTTCCTGCTGGATCAACTTGCCACAAAAACCTATGTGTGAACCCACCCTTATTGGCATTTTATTAAGTTACTCAAAAAATTTGTTATAGGTACTAATATCACAGCATATGTTAAGGCCTAAAATGGGTGCTAGGATGGGGCAATTTTCAACAATGAGAATCATAAGAACTCTTCTTTCTGATAATTGCCCCATGTAAAGGTGCCGCTGATCACTGAACACATGAGCACTTGTTCTTTGGGTCATCGCATCTTTAATGCGGCACCTTAAATCATTGTTTGTTGCACATTGTCCTGTGTAAATGCAGATGTGCTACTGACAAACAATGAATCTGCGTGAGGATGAACGATTGCAGTACAATTCACTACTCTCTATACAGAGGGAATGATTGCTGTATCACCTCTGATTAAGGCCTCTTTCACACGACCATATGGCTTTTTCAGTGTTTGGCCTCATGCACACGACCGTTGTGTGCATCCGTGGCCGTTGTTCCGTTTTCCATGATTTTCTGTGGACCCATTGGCTTTCAATGGGTCCGTTGAAAACTCGGAAAATGCACCATTGTTCATCCGCGGTGGTGATCCATGTTTCCTGTCCGTCAAAAAAATATGATCTGTCCTATTTTTTGGACGTACAACGGTTCACGGACCCATTCAAGTCAATGGGTCCGTGAAAAAACACGGATGCCCTAGTCTACACTGATGTCCGTGGCCCTAGTCTACTTTCACACAGACTGATCCGCAGATCCGTCTGCATAAAAGCTTTTTCAGAGCTCAGTTTTCACTTTGTGAAAACTCAGATCCGACAATATATTCTAACACAGAGGCGTTCCCTTAGTGATGGGGACGCTTCAAGTTAGAATATACTACAAACTGTGTACATGACTGCCCCCTGCTGCCTGGCACCACCCGATCTCTTACAGGGGGCTGTGATCCGCACAATTAACCCCTTGCGGACCTCAAAAAAAAACGTCCGTGTGCATGAGGCCTTTTGCGGTCTGTTTTTCACGGATCCGCTGTTCCATTTTTTGTTTCCATTGTGTTTCCGTTTCTGTTCCGTTTTTCTGTGTGGCATATACAGTATACAGTAATTACATAGAAAAAATTGGGCTGGCATAAAATTTTCAATAGATGGTTCCGCAAAAATGGAACAGATACGGAAGACATACGGATGCATTTCCGTATGTGTTCCGTTTTTTTTGCGGACCCATTGATTTAAAAGGAGCCGCGGAACGTGATTTGCGGGCAATAATAGGACATGTTATATCTTTTAGGCTACATGCACACGAACGTTGTTTGTTTCCGTTTCCTTTCCGTTTTTTTTTTGCGAATATGCGGATCCATTCATTTCAATGGGTCCACAAAAAACGCGGACAGCACACCGTGTGCCGTCTGCATCAGTATGTCTGTTCCGTTGCCCCGCAAAAAAAAAAGTGCATGTCCTATTTTTTTCTAGTTTGCGGACAAGGATAGGCATTATTACAATGGATCCGCAAAAAAAATAGATGGAAAAAAAACGGTCATGTGAAAGAGGCCTAACAATCAGGTAATTATCAGGAATGTATAGTCTATTCCCAATAAGTGCCTCTCAGCTGGGTCATGTAGGAAGACCAGGACCAGAAATGAGAGAATCTTAAAAAATATTTAGGATTCCAATAGAAGTTATAAGACTGGCAAATTAGTTCTAGTATGTGTAGTTAGTTAACACTGAGGGATAATTATTCCAAAATATTAAAAATTAATTACAAAATTACAAAATTCTTATTCCCCTCAGTTTTCCTTCATTTTATTTCAGTGTTTTCTGCAAATTTGTTAAGCAATTTCATTTTTGGCAATCATGAAAAAAGTTTTTGGTGCATTTTTTGCATTTATGATAAAATAAACTGATAAATATCTCTCAGTATTCTCCTCGCAACCATAGTGAAAAACAGAACGTTTTTTTCACTAAGGCCCCTTTCACACGGGTGAGTATTCCGCGCGGATGCGATGCGTGAGTTGAACACATTGCACCCACACTGAATCCTGACCCATTCATTTCTATGGGGCTGTGCACACGAGCGGTGATTTTCACGCATCACTTGGTTATAAGGGAAAATAATAGAATTCTGAATACAGAATGCATAGTAAAATAGGGCTGGAGGGGTTAAAAAAAAAAAAAATGTAACTCACCTTAATCCACTTGCTCGCGCAGCCCGGCTTCTCTTCTGTCTTCTTTTTTGCTGTGTGCAGGAAAAGGACCTGTGGTGACGTCACTCTGGTCATCACATGGTCCGTCACATGATCTTTTGCCATGGTGATGGATCATGTGATGGACCATGTGATGACCGGAGTGACGTCCCCATAGGTCCTTTTCCTCCACACAGCAAAAAAGAAGACAGAAGAGAAGCCAGTCTGCGCAAGCAAGTGGATTAAAGTGAGTTAAATTTTTTTTAATTTTTTTTTTTAACACCTCCAGCCCTATTGTACTATGCATTCTGTATTAAGAATGCTATTATTTTCCCTTATAACCATGTTATAAGGGAAAATAATACAATCTACAGAACACCGATCCCAAGCCCAAACTTCTGTGAAGAAGTTTAGGTTTGGGTACCAAACATGCGCGATTTTTCTCACGCGAGTGCAAAACGCATTACAATGTTTTGCACTCGCGCAAAAAAATCGTGCATGTTCCCGCAACGCACCCACGCCTTTTCCCGCAACGCCCGTGTGAAAGAGGCCTAACCCATTGACTTGAATGGACCAGTCCTATGTGAAAAACAATTCTCATGTGCACATACCCATTGAAATGAATGGTTCAGGGTTCCGACCAGATGCTGGATGGAACAAATCCGGTCAGAAAACTTGTTCATGTGATCTTTGCATTATCTTGGCAAATGCAATAGTCATTGCATATGAAAAGTCATGTAAAATAATGTACACTTATAGCCATAAAGCTATTCTTGTAGAAGCAGACAAATTATAAAAACTGGAAAAAGACTACTTGAAATTCAAAGCTGGAAATGTGAGGGTTAAAGTAGATGTCAGAATTTTGGGTGTGACATTCGGCCATCATAAAGACATAATAGATGAAATAGAGGATTCATGTTGCAGCTTTGTTTTATTATAAGATTTGAATGTTTATTTCTAATGACAGCTAGTTATGTGATACTGTTTCTGCTTTAAGGAAATGTCATCTTTCTTTCTGAAAGCCTTATGAACTTTGTGGGCACATAGAATAAAGCAGCATGCAAAGATTGTCTCCATTGTCACTCTTCTGGGCACATTACAAAACATCTGACACTTCTGCTAGTTGATCTGTCAAACTGTCAGAAGGAAAAATGAGACAAGAGAACAATATCAAAACAGGCGTAGAGTATACATATATTTGATATATAGCAATTCAATTTTAACTGTATAAGGGTACTTTCACACTAGCGTTGTTAGAATCCGGCAGGATATCTTTTTTTTTCTGGATCCTTTAGACTTATGCATTGAAATAGCGGATCCGTCTTTCCGGTATCATCCGGAATAACAGATCCGGTATTTAATTTTTTTAAAGCTAGAAAGAACTGCGCATGCGCAGACGGGAAAACCAGAGATCCGGCATTAATACATTTCAACCGGCAAGTGCGGTAGTGTTACAGGACTTTCCCTGAAAAAAATACCGCAGCATGCTGTGGTATTTTGTCCGGTCAAATACCGTACAAGGGATGGAACGGAAGACATCCTGATGCATACTGAACGGAATGCTTTCCATTCAGAATGCATTGGGACAAAACTGATGCGTTTTTTTTCCCGGTATTGAGACCCTTTACCGGATTTCAATACCGGAAAAGAATAATGCTAGTGTGAAAGTAACTCATATGTATTAAAGAACTGATCTTCTATATTGAAACTTTTAAATTTTCATCAAGGTTTTTCCTTCTTTAAGAAATTATTTATTAAAGGGCATCTGTCAGCAGATCTGTACCTATGACACTGGCTGGCCTGTTCCATGTGCACTTGGCAGCTGAAGGCATCTACGTTGGTCTCATGTTCATATGTGCCCACATTGCTGAGAAAAATTATATTTTAATGTATGCAAATAAGTCTCTAGGAACAATGGGGCATTGGCATTACACCTAAAGGCTCAGCTCTCTTTGTAACTGCCGTGCGTCCTCAGCACTTTGATGTATAGGGCAGTGCAGTGACAACGTCATAACACATAGCTCTGTCAATCAAAGTGGTGAGGACGCAGCAGAGAGAGCAGAGTCTCTAGGTGTAGCAGCAACACCCATGTTGCTCATAGAGGCTCATTTGTATATATTAAAACAAGATTTTTCTCAGCAACTGGGCACATATGAACATGGGACCAATACAATCGCTTATATAACAGGTCAGCCAGTTTCATAGGTACAAATATCCTGACAGATGCCCATTAAGGTCACATGATAGGATTGAATTCAATAGTTTAAGGCAAAATGTTACAAGAATATTGCATTTGTGAGCCTATCCAAATAATATGTGGCCTGTGCTATAATGATCAAAAACATCCACCTATCACCAGTGGTAATTTAAGTTACAATGGGAATATCTTAGGGTGCAGCCACATGTGACGTGAACTCTGCTGATTCCACACTGTTGTTCTACAGATGAAAATTTGCAGCAATTTAGTAGCAGCAAAGTGAATGAGATCTAAACAAATCTCATCTATTAGCCGCATAAAAAATCCTGATAAGATCTGCAGTGCAGTTTTTAAATCTGGAGCATGTCAACTGATGCTGCAAATTTCCGCACTTTGCAATGCTTAGGGTGAAATCTGCAACATATCGGCAGCAAAATCCATGACAAATCTGCATTAACACTTGTAGATTTTGCACCCAGCTTCCTCACTGCTTTTGCCATGGCAAAATCCACAGCGAAAAATCCTTCTTGATTGGCCATATCCTACATACGCCAGTTCTCTTTTGTAATTCTATTGGGGGCAAGTTAAGTCAGTGAAGCAAGAGCTCTATGTTCTGTACCTCACCCTACCAGCACTAGAATGAGCAGCTCATTGGGACACCAGATCAGAGTAACACCATGTTACTTTTACCATACACTGAGTGTAAAGTACGAGACCCTGAAGACACTTCTGTCTGATGATGATTCACCAGATTCCAACAGCTGTGTCTAACTTGTATGTAACAATTCACATTTGTCTTTATGAGATATATGGTTATTTTTACTTAATCCTTTTTTTTTTATTATTATTAATTAGTTTTTATTTAATATCCCAAAACTTCAAACTTTAACATACATGATGTTACACAGGTACAATACATATCCACATTTTTTGTTAATTTTTCTATCATGAGTGCAGAGTTAATGTCCAACAGAAAGAACTTATTTAATCCCATTCCCCCCTCCCACCCCCCACCCTCATTGTCGTTGTCCCGTAGCACATCCACGGCGAACCAGGCCTTATGACCATATCGATTAAGTTCTATCCCATCTAGTTTTCTGGCTCTTATTATAGATAGCAGATTTCTCATATTTCTTCACTTTGTCAACAAGTTAATGCCATTCAGATACCGTCAGGGGGCTATTTGAGCCCCAGTTCCTAGCAATTACTACCCTAGCCAGCATAAGTGACTTCATCCAGAACATATTTTCCCGTCCCTGCTCATCAAATAGGGAAGCACCTAAAACAGCAGTAATTATATCTACATCATAATTATATGGGGAGCATCTCCGGAGCTCAGCGAAAACATTGGTCCAGAAATCCTGAATCACCGGACATAACCAGACAAGATGTATAAAATCCGCACATCGGGCCGGGCACCTACGACATCTATCTGAAACCTCCTTGTAAAACCGAGAGAGAGAGAGGGGCGTGTAGTATAGACGATGTAAAATCCTAAACTGAATTAACCTGTGGTTCCCAGATATAGAAGTTTTCCGAATATTCCTGTAGATTAACTCCCATTTTAGTGTTTTATTATTTCCAATATCTTGATTCCATTTCACTTAACTTCTAAATTTATTAATTTTACCCATTTCCCCTCTCAATTTACTATAAATTACTGAGATAGACATACTATTCTGGTATGAATTGAGACACCAATCCATAGAATCATGTGATTTAACCGTAAACACCTCTTTATCTTTAGTGCACCTAAAAGCATGTTTAGCCTGAAAGTATTTATACTTATCTAATAATTTAATATCTCTGTGCCCAAATATATCCTCTAAGGACCTAATATCACCGTTATATATCATTTGCTCAACCCTAGTTATTCCCTTCCTTTCCCAGAATTCAATATCGTCCATCTTATTAAATTCATTAACCCTTTCAGGACCAAGCCATTTTTCACCTTAAGGACCAGGCTATTTTTTGCAAATCTGACCAGTGTCAGTTTATGTGTGGATAACTTTAAAACGCTTTTACTTATCCAGGCCGTTCTGAGATTGTTTTTTCGTCACATATTGTACTTCATGACACTGGTAAAATAGAGTAAAAAAATTTCATTTTTTTTATAAAAAAATACCAAATTTACCAAAAATTTAGAAAAATTTGAAAATTTCCAAGTTTCAATTTCTCTACTTCTACAATACATAGTAATACCTCCAAAAATAGTTATTACTTTACATTCCCCATATGTCTACTTCATGTTTGGATCATTTTGGGAATGATGTTTTATTTTTTGGGGACGTTACAAGGCTTAGAAGTTTAGAAGCATTTTTCAGAGAATTTCCAAAACCCATTTTTTAAGGACCAGTTCAGGTCTGAAGTCACTTTGTGAGGCTTACATAATTGAAACCACCCAAAAAAGACCCCATTTTGGAAACTACACCCCTCAAGGTATTCAAAACTGATTTTACAAACTTTGTTAACCATTTATGTGTTCCACAAGAGTTATTTGCAAATGGAGAAGAAATTTCTGAATTTAAATTCTTTTGCAAATTTACAATTTTAATCCATTTTTTCCAGTATCAAAGCAAGGGTTAACAGCCAAACAAAACTCATTATTTATGGCCCTGATTCTGTAGTTCACAGAAACACCCCATATGTGGTCGTAAACTGCTGTACGGGCACACGGCAGGGCGCAGAAGGAAAGGAATGCCATACGGTTTTTGGAAGGCAGATTTTGCAGGACTGTTTTTTTTTACACCATGTCCCATTTGAAGCCCCCCTAATGCACCTCTAGAGTAGAAACTCCATAAAAGTGACCCCATCTAAGAAACCACACCCCTCAAGGTATTCAAAACTGATTTTACAAACGTTGTTAACCCTTTAGGTGTTCCACAAGAATTAATGGAAAATAGAGATTCAATTTCAAAATTTCACTTTTTCGGCAGATTTTCCATTTTAATATTTTTTTTCCAGTAACAAAGCAAGGGTTAACAGCCAAACAAAACTCTTTATTTATGGCCCTGATTCTGTAGTTTACAGAAACACCCCATATGTGGTCGTAAACTGCTGTACGGGCACACGGCAGGGCGCAGAAGGAAAGGAACACCATATGGTTTCTGGAAGGCAGATTTTGCTGGATTGTTTTTAGACACCATGTCCCATTTAAAGCCCCCCTGATGCACCCCTAGGTTAGAAACTCCAAAAAAGTGGCCCCATTTTAGAAACTACGGGATAAGGTGGCAGTTTTGTTGGTACTATTTTATGGTACATATGATTTTTGGTTGCTCTATATTACACTTTTTGTGAGGCAAAGTAACAAAAAATAGAAATTCAGAAATTTGATCTCCATTTGCCATTAACTCTTGTGGAACACTTAAAGGGTTAACAAAGTTAGTAAAATCAGTTTTGAATACCTTGAGGGGTGTAGTTTCCAAAATGGGGTCATTTTTTGGAGTTTATACTCTAGGGGTGCATCGGGGGGGCTTCAAATGGGACATGGTGTCAAAAAACCAGTCCAGCAAAAACTGCCTTCCAAAAACCATATGGTGCTCCTTTCCTTCTGCGCCCTGCCGTGTGGCCATACAGCAGTTTACGACCACATATGGGGCATTTATATAAACTAAAGAATCAGGGCAATAAATATTGAGTTTTGTTTGGCTGTTAACCCTTGCTTTGTTATGGGAAAAAATGGATTAAAATGGAAAATTTGCCAAAGAATTGCTGTTTTGGCACTGTTTTTATTTTTTATTATTTACAACGTTCATCTGAAAGGTTAGATCATGTGCTATTTTTATAGAGAAGGTTCTTACGGACGTGACGATACCTAATATGTATACTTTTTTATTTATTTAGGTTTTACACAATAATATCATTTTTGACACAAAAAAAAAAACATGTTTTAGTGTCTCCATAGTCTGAGAGCCATAGTTTTTTCAGTTTTTTGGCGATTGTCTCAGGTTGGGTATAATTTTTGCGGGATGAGATGACGGTTAGATTGGTACTATTTTGGGGTGCATATGACTTTTTGATCGCTTGCTATTACACTTTTTGTGATATAAGGTAACAAAAAAATAGCTTTTTTGACACCGTTTTTATTTAATTTTTTTTACAGTGTTCACTTGAGGGGTTAGGTCATGTGGTATTTTTATAGATCAGGTTCTTACGGACGTGGCAATACCTAATATGTCTACCTTTTTATAATTTATCAGGGTTTTACACAATAATATCATTTTTGAAACAAAAAAAAATCATGTTTTAGTGTCTCCATAGTCTGAGACCCATAGTTTTTTTTATTTTTTGGGCCATTGTCTCATGTAAGGGCTAATTTTTTGCGGGATGAGGTGACGGTTTGATTGGTACTTTTTTGGCGTACATGCGACTTTTTTGATCACTTTTATTACCTTTTTTGGGAAGTAAGGTGGGCAAAATTTCAATTTCCTCATAGTTTTAATTTTTTTATTTTTATGGCGTTCACCGTGCGGGGAAAGTAACATGACCGTTTTATATATCAGGTCGTTACGGACGCGGCGATACCTAATATGTGTAGTGTATTTTATTGTTTTTATTTTTATTCAGTGATAAATGTGTTTTTTTGAAACTTTACTTTTTTCACTTTTTTTCACTTTTTTTTGACCCAGACCCACTTGGTTCTTGAAGATCCAGTGGGTCTGATGTCTGTATAATACAGTACAGTACAATATATATTGTACTGTACTGTATTTTACACTTGTCTGAACAGATCTATGCCTTTTAGCATAGATCTGTTCAGCACCATGGACAGCAGGACGCCTGAGAGGCGTCCTGTTGCCATGGGCACCTTCCCCGTCTGCTCAGTACTGGTCAGAACTGCGCAGACGGGGAAGGGTAAGCACAGGGCTGAGGGGGGCTGTCTGGGAGCTCTCTCCCTCTCCCATCGGGGGGCTGCAAAGGCACTGCAGCCCCCCGATGGGAGAGGGAGGGAGCTCCCTGACTGATAACCTTTTCCATACAGCGGTCCGTACGGACCGCTGTATGGAAAGGGTTAAACGGCTGACATCGCATCGCAGATGTCAGCCGTTTATACCAGGGTGCCAGCAATGTGCTGGCACCCTGGTATACCCACTAGACGCCAACGATCATTCAAGGGGAGGTGGGCGGGAGATCGCGATCCCGCCTGCCGCACCGCCCGCCTCCCGCACCTTACCGCACCTCCCACACCGCCTGCGACACCCCTCCTGCACCACCCGCCCACATAATATCATTCAGGGGTGCAGGGGGGGTGAAAAATCTTTATTTTGGACATACTAAAGTTTCTGATCCCCGCGGTCAGGGACCGCGGGGATCAGAAACTGCAGAAAGCGCTACAAACCGCAGGTCTGAATTGACCTGCGGTTTGCAGCGATCGCCGATAGGGGGGGTCACAGGACCCCCCTCGGCATTGACCCAAGGTGCCTGGCTGTGTGTAACAGCCGGGATCTCAGCGCTGTCACCATGTCTGCAGACATGGTGACAGTTGAATGCCATGACGTGTATACTCATCATGGCGCTCTAAGTAGCAGTGCTCCATGACGAGTATACTCGTCATAGGTCGGGAAGATTTTCATACTCTCTCCTTCTCTGATCGCTTCCCTGACAGGAAGGGGTTAAAGTGCACATTATACCATAGGGGGGTGAATTTAAATATATGCGTAATTCCCAGAATAACTTTAAGTGAGTTCCAAACACGTTGCATAGAGTGTGAAATGATACATTTTTTCCCCCCTTCTCCCATATAGCCCGTTTCTAAAATACTGAATGTATCCCGCTCGAGTCATCTATAATTTCTAATGAGTTGGGGGGTATATATTGAAAGGGGCAGAGAGATACCACTGTATTTGAGAGGCTAAATAATAGCCTCGCAAGCAAAGGAGAGATAAACCACCATTCTCCTCTGCTAGCCACAAATAGTTCTGTTTAATACGTACTCTTTTCCTGTCCCAGATTAGATTGTTGAACAATCTCTCCAAAGCTTTGAAATGTGTATCTTCAATCCATATCGGGCAAGGGGTCAGTTGGTATAATATCTGTGGTAGAAGCACCATTTTAATTAAGGTAATCCTATCTGCCTGTCCCAACGTCAACTTTTGCCAAACATGTACTTTGTTTTTTATTTTATCTATCAGTGGGATAATATTCAATTTGGTGCAATCTTTCACCCAGGGGCTGATCTGTACCCCCAGATATTCCAATGAGTCTGTTAACGTTAGGCATCTAACATCCGCAACTTTAACTGGGGGAATCTTGTTTAGCGGAAGCAAGGCTGATTTCTGCCAGTTCACTTCATATCCAGAAAAAAGGCCAAATTTGTTTATTATCTTCATCACATAGGGCAGGGCTAAATATCCATCCCTTAAATATATAAAGACATCGTCAGCATACAAGCTGATTTTGTCCTTCAAATCCTGGCCGCCGAATCCAAGGATATGCGTATCCTGTCTAATTCGACATGGCAGGGGCTCTAAAAAAAAATAGCAAATAGCAGGGGGGGATAAGGGGCAGCCCTGTCTAGTACCCAGTTGTAACTCAAAGGGGTCCGACAAAGAGCCATTCACATTTATCGTTCCCCTAGGCGACTCATACAACAGCTTAACCCATTGGATAAAATTAGGTCCAAAGTTCATCCTGTGCATTATTTCCCACAAAAAATTCCACTCCACCCTGTCGAACGCCTTAGCGGCATCTAAAGACAGGATGGAGCTGTCCTCTCCCTCTCCCAAGTGGATATTCATTAATATTCTTCGAATATTAGTCTGGCCTGAACGCCTTTTTACTTGATCCTTATTATTTCTTATTTTTGGTTGACATTTTAAGGGTTTTAGAAACAGTTACTGGTTATGGTCTCAAATGACAATATTTTAATTAAATTAGCTTTTTCAGAATGAACATTATATAGCATCTTAGTAAAACAAATGCAATGCACTTCTGTTTATATGTATACTTCCATATAGCCACCGCTCTGAACCTGCTGCATATGTTGAACTCTGTGCAGAGGTTAATATTACTATGAAAGCCAATTTGACCGTTGTTTAACCTATGGTATTCTCTGCAGCTCTGTATGATAGAGTGGAAGCTGGATAATAAAGATGAGGCTCAGAAATAGTGCGGATGCATTAAAAATCGGTGCTCTCAAAGCCTCCATAAAGACATACAGTACAACTGTTCTGTATTTGCATATAAAATTGTAATGCCATGGAAGCACTGTATGGACCCATACATTTCTATGGGATGAATGCAGTATTATGGAGCTATATTACACAAATCTATAGTATGGGTGTGTTATAAATAAAGTGGGTGGTGTGGTAGGCACAGCACTATGAAGTGCCATAAACAATACAAATATTTTTCTCTCTGGAATGCCACAACTGATTATGAATGTAATATATGAATGTGTGAAGCAGATATAAATGGGTGGGGTACATGCTTTGAAAAGGACAAAGTATAGGAGAGCACAAAATGGCCATCACCTTTTATCCCCATACTGTATACCAAAATGCTTTTAATATACACTCACCTAAAGAATTATTAGGAACACCTGTTCTATTTCTCATTAATGCAATTATCTAGTCAACCAATCACATGGCAGTTGCTTCAATGCATTTAGGGGGGTGGTCCTGGTCAAGACAATCTCCTGAACTCCAAACTGAATGTCAGAATGGGAAAGAAAGGTGATTTAAGAAATTTTGAGCGTGGCATGGTTGTTGGTGCCAGACGGGCCGGTCTGAGTATTTCACAATCTGCTCAGTTACTGGGATTTTCACGCACAACCATTTCTAGGGTTTACAAAGAATGGTGTGAAAAGGGAAAAACATCCAGTATGCGGCAGTCCTGTGGGCAAAAATGCCTTGTGGATGCTAGAGGTCAGAGGAGAATTGGCCGACTGATTTAAGCTGATAGAAGAGCAACGTTGACTGAAATAACCACTCGTTACAACCGAGGTATGCAGCAAAGCATTTGTGAAGCCACAACACGCACAACCTTGAGGCGGATGGGCTACAACAGCAGAAGACCCCACCGGGTACCACTCATCTTCACTACAAATAGGAAAAAGAGGCTACAATTTGCACAAGCTCACCAAAATTGGACTGTTGAAGACTGGAAAAATGTTGCCTGGTCTGATGAGTCTCGATTTCTGTTGAGACATTCAAATGGTAGAGTCCGAATTTCGCGTAAACAGAATGAGAACATGTATCCATCCTCTGATGGCTACTTCCAGCAGGATAATTCCCCATGTCACAAAGCTCGAATCATTTCAAATTGGTTTCTTGAACATGACAATGAGTTCACAGTAGTAAAATGGCCCCCACAGTCACCAGATCTCAACCCAATAGAGCATCTTTGGGATGTGGTGGAACGGGAGCTTCGTGCCGTGGATGTGCATCCCTCAAATCTCCATCAACTGCAAGATGCTATCCTATCAATATGGGCCAACATTTCTAAAGAATGCTATCAGCACCTTGTTGAATCAATGCCACGTAGAATTAAGGCAGTTCTGAAGGCAAAAGGGGGTCCAACACCGTATTAGTATGGTGTTCCTAATAATTCTTTAGGTGAGTGTATGTAGCCTACCATGCAATATACAGTATCTGGTTTAATAGTATTTGTTGAAATTAATTGAATTTGATCCAGATTTCAGGAAAAACTAAATTCGCCACAAAACCAAATTTCCTTGTGTTTCTTAGTAACAAATCTATTTTTCCTAACATGGCGGTGAAAAAAACAAAACATACCTTATCCATTTGCTAGTGGAGAGGCCGTATGGCCGTCTTGATTGAAGTAACTGTGCAAAATCTCCCACATGGTGATGTCACTATTAGGGTAGGGTTGAGCGAACCCGAACTGTAAAGTTCGGGTTCATACTGAACTTTAGGATTTTTGGACCCCGGACCCGAACTTTTCAGTAAAAGTTCGAGTTTGGTGTTCGGCTATTTTATGGCGCTATTTGAACAATCAACAAGCGGTTAACTCTGTGCTCTTAAAAGCCATCAGAGCCATGTCTACAAATGGCATGGCTGTGATTGGCCAGTGCAGCCTCTATATAAGCTGGAGTCACGTAGTGCTGCACGTCACTCTGCTGTTACTAGTGTAGGGAGTGGATGCTGCTGCTGTGAGGGAGAGAATAGGAAAGAATCTTTAATCAGAAGTGTTTGTTAACTCAGCAATCTACCTAGATTTAGTTTTGTGGGTGCGGTGCACAATATTTTTACTCTGCCCTGAGCCCAGTGACACAGAAAAAATACTTTTATCCGTCTGTTAGTTAGGTGGGCGGCGGCGGCAATTTTATGCAAGCTCAGTGCACCAGCACAGCATATGTACTTTTGTGACATTCAAATCCAAGCTTGAAATACTGCAATAATAATCTGGGTTTAAAAAAAAAACTAATTTTTGGCAATATCCTACATCTGGTGCCTTTGCAGCATTTGTGAGTGTGAAAGGCAAGCTTGAAATACTTCAATAATTTTCTGGGTTTAAAAAAAACACCCATTTTGGGCAAAAAAGTAAATTTGCAGCCTTTGCTGCATCTGTCAATGTGAGATACACGTTAGATACTGGTGTTCTATTCTGGTTGGCAGCGGCGGCGGCCATTTTATGCAAGCTCAGTGCACCAGCACAGCATATGTGCTTTTGTGACATTCAAATCCAAGCTTGAAATACTGCAATAATAATCTGGGTTTAAAAAACAACCATTTTTGGCAATATCTACATCTGGTGCCTTTGCAGCATATGTGAGTGTGAAAGACAAGCTTGAAATACTTCAATAATCTTCTGGGTTTAAAAAAACACCCATTTTGGGCAAAATTCTTGATTTTGCAGCCTTTGCTTTATCTGTCAGTGTGAGATACAAGCTTGAAATACTGCAATAATATTCTGGGTTTAAAAAAAAAAAAGCATTTTTGACAATCCCCTACATCTGGGGCCTATGCTGCATTTGTTAGTGTGACATACAAGCTTGAAATACTGCAATAATATTCTGGGTTTAATAAAACACCCATTTTTGGCAATACCCTACAGCAGGAGCCTTTGCTGCATCTGTCAGTGTGAGATAAACGTGTTAACTACTGGTTTTCTTTTTCTTTTATCAAAAAAACACCCATATTAGGCAAAGTACTTAATATTGCATCCTTTGCTGCATCTGTCAGTGTGAGATACATGCATTAGAAACTGCTGTTCTATTGTGTTATTAAAAAAACACCCATTTTCGGCAAAAAAACTAAATTTGCGGCCTTTGCTGCATCTGTCAGTGTGAAATACACGCGTTAGAAACTTTTGTTCTATTCTGTTATTAAAAAAACACCCATTTTGGGCAAGATCCTAAATTTGAGAAATATGAAGAGAGCGTCAAATAAACGACGTGGCCCCGGTCGTGGTGCTGCTGGTGGAGCTCCTGTAGCAGGGATAGGACGTGGTCGATCTGTGCCAGCTACACGCACAAATGAAACACTTTCCTCAGGTGTGAGTAGGCGGCAGAACCTTAAGCGTTATTTGGTCAGGCCTAATGCGGCTCTACGAATGGTGAGGCCAGAACAAGTACAGGCGATAGTAGATTGGGTGCTGACAGTGCCTCCAGTTCCTTTACATTGTCTCCCACCCAGTCTCCTGCTGAAAGATCAGAGTTGGCACCTGCAGCCAATGTCCATCAGTCTTTTACCTCACCCCCTTGCAAATCAGCCAAGCAGTCTGAGCCCCAAGTCATGCAGCAGTCTCTTCTGCTTTTTGATGACTCTGCTAGCAGGGTTTCCCCGGGCCATCCACCTAACCCTGCCCCAGAAGTGGAAGAGATTGAGTGCACCGATGCCCAACCACTTATGTTTCAAGATGAGTACATGGGAGTACCACCGCAGCATGTCTCGGAAGATGACAAAACACCACAACTGCTGTGGCTCTCTGCAGTGTGCATACCGACAAGGAGGGCAGGGGTGAAGAGTGAGTGGAAGATAATGTGGAGGACGATGAGGTCCTCGACCCCACATGGAATCAAGGTCATGCAAGTGACCTGTGTAGTTCGGAGGAAGAGGCGGTGGTCGCACAGAGCCACCAGCACTGCTGAAGAGGGAGCATGGATCAAAAGCGGAGGGGCCGTCCCCTAGACAGTACGCCTGCTACTGCCCACCGCAGCAAGGGACCGAGCACACCAAAGCCAGCTCCAAGGAGTTCCCTAGCGGGGCAGTTCTTCAGACAATGTGCTGACGACAAGACACGAGTGGTTTCTACGCTGTGGAATCAGAGCCTGAAGAGAGGCATAAATGTTCTAAACCTGAGCACAACCTGCATGACCAGGCATCTAAGTGCAAAGCATGAGCTGCACTGGAGTAGACACCTCAAAAACCAAGAAAGGTCTCTGGCTCCTCCTGCTTCCTCTTCTGCTGCAGTCACAGCCTCTTCATCCACCTCTGGAGTGACAGTGCGACCCCGCAAACAGAGGATCTGTCAGCAACACCACCACCTGGGTCACCATGCATCTCCACAATGTCCCATGGAAGCGTTCAGCTGTCCATCTCCCAAACACTGGAGTGGAAGAGGAAGTACCCCCCCCCCCCCCGCACCTTTGAAATGCTGTCATTCTGTCTGGTGGAGACGGAGAGTTTTTAAAGCCTTATGGCAGTGGCTGTCCCACAGTACGTTGTGCCCAGCCACCACTACTTTTCCAGGTGTGCCATCCCTTCCCTGCACAACCAAGTGGGGGACAAAATCAGGTGTGCAATGCGCAACGCTATCTGTGGCAAGGTCCACCTAACTATGGATACGTGGACCAGTGAAATTCGCCAATTTTGGGGTGTGATAATCCCCTGCTGTAACTAGTAGACAGGTAAAAACATTTCACTAATTTGTCTGTTACATTTTTGGGTGAAATTCACCTATTTTTGGGTGTGATATATACCCCTGCTCTACCTAGTAGACAGGTAACATTTCACTAATTTGTCTGTTACATATTCGGGAGAAATTCACCAAGTTTCACCAAGTTTTGGGTGTGATATACCTAGTAGACAGGTATAATAAATTAATTAATTTGTCTGTTACATATTCGGATGAAGTTAACCAATTTTTGGGTGTGATATACCCCTGCTCTACCTATTAGACAGGTAAAAACATTTCACTAATTTGTATGTTACATTTTCGGCTGAAATTCACCAATTTTTGGGTGTGATATACCCCTGCTGTACCTAGTAGACAGGTAAAAACATTTCACTAATTTGTCTGTTACATTTTCGGGTGAAATTCACCAATTTTTGGGTGGGATATACCCCTGCTCTACCTAGTAGACAGGTAACATTTCACTCATTTGTCTGTTACATATCCGGGTGAAATTCACCAAGTTTTGGGTGTGATATACCTAGTAGACAGGTAAAAAAATGTCATTAATTTGTCTGTTACATATTCGGATGAAGTTAACCAATTTTTGGGTGTGATATACCCCTGCTCTACCTATTAGACAGGTAAAAACATTTCACTAATTTGTCTGTTACATTTTCGGCTGAAATTCACAAATTTTTTGTGTGTGATATACCACTGCTACACCTAGTAGACAGGTAAAATGTGTGATATACCTAGTATGCTCTGCATAGGTGACAGGGACATTAATTTAAAAAAATCGTCTGTTACATTGTCAGGTGACATTTAAAAAATGTTGCCATATACAAACCCCTGCTCTGCATAGGTGACAGGGAATTAAATTTCAATAATTCTTTAATTGACACGTGCCTTTCATTCAATGCTTAAACTTTAACAATGTGTCCCACATTTGCTCTTTAATAATTTGTTTCACTTTTCCGCTCGATCATATTTAATTTCATCCATTGACCTCCCTTGGATGTGGTCTCCCTTTCTCATGCTCCCTCTCCGGCGTGGAACCCTGATTCGCCGCAAACCGTGATCAACATGGTAGGCGCAGAAAAGAACATCGAAAGTTTATAGAGCAGATATCCAATTGGATCGTGGACATCAAGGGGACGTGCGACATCGTGGAGCAGTATGTGTGCACACGCCTACACGTACTGACTGGTGGGTCTGCCCCCTTCAACTTCTGGGTCTCCAAATTGGGCACATGGCCTGAGCTTGCCCATTACACCTTGGAGGTGCTGGCCTGCCCTTCAGCCAGTGTATTGTCTGAACGTTTGTTTAGCATGGCTGGAGGGGGTTATCACAGGTTATTTTTCCCAATGTTTTGGGGTGTACCCTAATTTAAATATAAAATTAAAATAAAAACAAAAAACCAGTGTAGGCTACCTCCCCTCCGCTTCCACCTACACCGCCGCATCCAGTACCTCCTACTCCTTATGGACCTCGTCCTCCTAGATCAAGATTATTATTTTTTATTTTGAAGTATTTTAGGTTATTTGAAGTAATTTTCCTATCCACATTTGTTTGCAGAGCACTTGCTATGCTCTTAACCACAACCCTTTCCATGACATTTTTAGAGCCATTTTAGTGCTCAAAAGTTCGGGTCCCCATTTACTTAAATGGGGTTCAGCTTCGGGGTCAAGTTCGGGTCCCGAACTCGAATTTTTTTGTGAAGTTCGGCCGAACCCATCGAACCCGAACATCCAGGTGTCCACTAAACTCTAGTCACTAGGTCACTGTGTCTTGCCGGCATTATGAAGTCATCACCTCACAGTGTGAGATTTCACTCAGTTTCTTCAATGAAGATAGCCATGATGGCTTCTCAATGAGCCAATGGATGAGTATATTTTTTTTTTTTTTTTACCCTGATTAACGTGATAAACACGGCATCTGGGGGGCTCATTGATGGAGGCAGCGCAATCGCCATTCCCCATTAGAGATGGCCTTGCGGTTTGCCCGGCAATAGTTTCACGGCGAACTTTGTCGGAAAGTTTACGGCGGCTCCCATTCATTTTAATAGCAGGCGAACCTGAAAAACCTTCAGCTCATATTTGCAGCCAAGAAATAATTAATAGAAGTACACAAATAGTCTCACAACATGGACAGTGACATACCAGATATGCGCATGCGCAAATGCACTATACAGTACCCAAATGCACTATAAAGAAAGTATAATGGTATATAACGCCCCGCTTCAATCAGTTTTTTTGGGGGACGACTGGTATATCACACCAGTAGAAATTATTTGTTCCAATAACGCTTGTCCCTCTATACACCTGCAGTATCGCAGCAGAACCGCACACAACTGCCGCACAATACAAATGCACTATAATATACTTTCTAACATAGAAAGTATATTATAACATTGTACAAGGAAGGCAATCCATTAGAATATACATAAAGATAAAACTTAACCTTTAATAATGTTACTATGAGGGTCCATTCACACGTCCGTAAGTGTTTTGCAGATCTGCAAAACACGGACACCGGCAATGTGCATTCCGCAATTTGCAGACCGCACATCGCCGGCACTATAATAGAAATTATAATCATGTCTGCAATTGCGGGCAAGAATAGGACACTTTCTATTTTTTTGCAGAAACTGAGGCACGGATGCGGAAGTGCGGATCCGCAAATGCGGATGTGGACAGCACATTCCGGCCCCATTGTAAATAAATGGGTCTGCACCCGTTCCGCAAAATTGCAGAACGGATGCGGATCCATTTTGCGGATGTGTGAATGGAAAAGATATCCCTCAAAATGAAAATAAATGAAATTATTAAAGTTAAGCAAAAAGCATAGATGTGGTAGGCAATAACATGTGCTCGGCAGCACTAAATCAGGTGCTCGGTGGCACCAAATGAGAAACCATATATCCTACTACAATCCGGGGGGTTCCAGTGCACATCCATGAATCCCGGAGGGAAAGCAAAAAACATCGAATCCTGGCCTAGATGATGATGTGGTATTGAAGGACAGGGTGGGCAAAGAACTGTCCCTGATATTGCCCTATAGGGGGGTGCTATCTGGCCCTGATAGCCTAAACACAGACCACTGATAAGAGCGACCCCGCCCGGAACCTTACCCTATATAAAAATGGCCCTAGTAAGCCCCTAGGCCCCTGACTTCCAGGTGATCACTATATAGATCTATGTGTTTTTGACTCATTATAAAAGTATATTATAAGTATATCGCACTACTCTGTGTATCACACCTATCGATTGCACACCTATACCAGTCCTTAAAAAGACTTTTGTGGCCCTATTAGCTAGCATTTGGTGTCCCTAACAGCCTGTCCCTGCTCCACACAGCAACCTCTCCCTACACTGGTAAAATACTGAATGTAAAATGGCGGCTAGATCAGGTTTATTTATAAGGTAGGGCGTATGTCCATGTGCTGAAACATCTCAATTGGCTGTCCTGTACCACCTGATGGATGTGTCATGGGTCAAAGTTCTTCACAATGTAAAAGAATATGGTGGACGCGAAAATCTCCATATGTTCGCATGTTCTGCAAATCGCGAACAAGCAAAGTTCGCCACGAAACGACCGCCGGGCGAACCGCAAGGCCATCTCTAATGGCGATGTCCACCGGCGCCATATTCTTTTTCATTGCGCCGAACTTTGACCCATGACACATGGGACAAGACAGCCAATTTAGATGTTTCAGCATATGGACACACCCCCACCCTATAAAAGAAAAAGATCTGGAAGCCATTTTACATTCTATGTTTTGCCAGTGTAGGGAGAGATTGCTTTTTGGAGCAGGGACAGGCTGTTAGGGACACCTAACACTAGCTAATAGGGCCACAAAAAATTATTTTAAGGACTGGTATAGGTGTGCTATCAAAAGGTGGGATATACTGAGGGGTGTGATATACTTATAATATACTTTCTAACATAGAAAGTATATTATAGTGCATTTGTATTGTGCAGCAGTTGTGTACGTTTCTGCTGCGATACCACAGCTATATAGAGAGACAAACGCTATTGGAACAACTAATTGCAAATGGGTGTGATATACCTGTTGCCCCAAAAAAAACTGATTGAGGGATTTGATATACCTTCTTCCACAAAATACTGATTGATGGCTGCGATATACCTGTAGCCCCAAATAAACAGGTGTCACGGCTGTATGTGAGCAACAATAGTATACACAGTAAAAGAGCTACTGACCGGACCCAAACTAGGGAGGATAAAGGGTGACCCCTGTCCGACCCTCAAAGCTCTCCCTATGCTGCTAAAGCACATGCCCGGATCCAAATGGCGGAACGAGGCATGCCCACGTGCCTAAGACTGATGACCACTGTAACCCCTACAATAGTGGAAGGGGCACGGCCACCGGTGCCCTACTCAGTATATGGAGGGAACCGTGGCCACCTCAGATCCAGTCAGAAAATAATCAGGTACACAAAAATGTCTGTACACTTAGCTGAAGGTGTTGCAGCTGCAGAGAAGACGGATCCAAGGACAGCTGTCAATAACCGGAGTGCTTGCTGCAGCAGAACACAGGTCCAGTGAACTGATAGCTACAAGTGAAGATACTAAAGCAAGAGCTACAACTGAAATGAGAACTATAATCCACGCCCTACAATAGGAGGAGGGGTGATATAAAGAGAGGGAAATCAAACGCATGAGGAACAGCTGGGAGGAAGGAAACCAAAAGTAAACAGAGCAGTGAGAACTCCTCCCAGCTCTAGTAGTGAAATCATCACAGGGGTGGAGAAACAGAGCTGTGAGAACGTCCCAAAGCTCTGGTAGTGACAACAGGGTGGTGTGATATAACTGTTATGGCAAAAAAATAATAATTGAGGGGTGTGATATAGCTGCTTCCACAAAATACTGATTAAGGGGTTCGATATACCTGCTTTCACCAAATATTGATTGAGGCCTGCGATATACCTGCCTCCACAAAATACTGAATAAGGGGTTCAATATACCTGCTTCCACCAAATATTGATTGAGGGCTACAATATACCTGCTTCCACAAAATATTGATTAAGAGGTTCGATATACCTGTTTCCACCAAATATTGATTGAGGCCTGCGATATACCTACTTCCACAAAATATTGATTATGGGGTTCGATATACCTGCTTCCACCAAATATTGATTGAGGTGTGCGATATACCTGCTTCCACAAAAAAACTGATTGAAGGCTGCGATATACCTGCTTCCACCAAATATTGATTGAGGGCTGTGATATACCTGCTTCCACAAAATATTGATTAAGGGGTTCGATATACCTGTTTCTACCATATATTGATTTAGGCCTATGATATACAGTTGCAAGAAAAAGTATGTGAACCCTTTGGAATGATATGGATTTCTGCACAAATTGGTCATAAAATGTGATCTGATCTTCATCTACTGTAAGTCACAACATTAGACAATCACAGTCTGCTTAAACTAGAAAGACACAAAGAATTAAATATTACCCTGTTTTTATTGAACACACCATGTAAACATTCACAGTGCAGGTGGAAAAAGTATGTGAACCTTTGGATTTAATAACTGGTTGAACCTCCTTTGGCAGCAATAACTTCAACCAAACGTTTCCTGTAGTTGCAGATCAGACGTGCACAACGGTCAGTAGTAATTCTTGACCATTCCTCTTTACAGAACTGTTTCAGTTCAGCAATATTCTTGGGATCTCTGGTAGTCACCACCTGTGACGAACACGTGTAATTGAATTTCCTAATGCCAGCCCACACATGTCCGCCACCACCCAGAACACAGAATGGTCCTTGTATTATGTATAAACAGCAGCATAAAAGGCCTTTTCTGTCAGGTGAATGCCTAATTTTTGGGGCCTGTACTCCAGTGGCATACAGTAAAGTTTTTATACAGTGACCGCCTAATGTACCTCTAGCCACATAAGCACATGTTCTATTCTGTCAGGTGAATGCCTAATTGTTGGGGCCTGTACATCATAGCCAGTTAGAAAAAAAAGCTCAAAGCCAGGGAGAAGGAGACGCCCATTGATAAACAGGGCTGTCTCTTCCATCCTGTACCAATGCTATTGATTAACATGCAGGGTGCCATAATGTACATAATAATAAAAAAAAACATTTTATTTACCTTTTTGTATGTTAGATCTAAAGCAAACTTTGTCTTTCTTTAATATTTGGTGGAGTTTTTTGTCTAGTTAATGTTCATATCTGATAGGAGTGTTCATAAATATAGTAAATTAACCACTGCGGAAATGTGCTACAATTTTAAATGGTGTCATGTCTCAAGGGAGCAATTTGTAAAACAAGTTGCATATACTTTTGTGTAACGGTATAGAAGCTTATTCTCTGTCTCCTGTTTCACATAGATAATGGATGTTGTAGGCCATATGCTTGTTGCTGACATGTGACTAAGGGACAAATTCAATAATAAATGAAGGAGATAATCTTTTTAAAAGCAGAACAGGTATACCTCAGACATCCTATATGGTAATCAATGTCCACTGCGATTCTACTGTTATGCTGCGCAAACTAAAGCAAAAAAAATAGGCAAATAAAAATTTGATAAGTTCATAATACAATTTCATAGATAAATCAAGAAAAAAACACCAAGTGATGAGAGATGATTATGGTTAAATAAAGGCCACTGTGGGATGTTTTTACTTTTCGTTAGTTTTTTTTCTCCCAAGAGCCATAACTTTTTAGGCTTTTGGTTTACAGAGCTACCGGTATATCAGGCTTCTTATTTTTATTTTTTTTGAGGGACAAGTCCCTTCTAATGACATAATATCATATTCCATACAATATACTGGGAAGCTGAATAAAAAAAAGATTACTAAGGAGGAATTTGAGAAAAAGGCAATCGTGCCATTGTTTCTTAAGTTATGTTTTTACTACATTTAGTGTGTGTTACAAAGCAACAAAAAAAATACCTATTCAATCATTTTGATTTTTCCATTATGCGATCTAACGTAGATATAAATAATTTTTGATTTTGATCGTTTTTATATTTTCAGAGGCACTGAATATGATTTCACGGAATATGATTTTTATTTATTTTTTGTTTATATGTTTTTATTTATAACAGACTTGAACATTTGATTATTGGATTATTTATACCATAAACTGCAATCAAATAGTATTGCTGTCTATAATACGTTCCCCATGTAACTATTAAGTGCTACATTAGACATTAGTGAGTATAGGCCACTACATTTATCGTAAAGCCACTTTGATAGGGCCGCATTTAGATCAGTGTTTAGCATCAGTTTTGTATGGAAAAAAACAGGAATGGAATCTACAGGACAGAATAATGAAAAGATTTACACCCATTATGTTTGGGATCCACAACTTTTATTGATGTAGAATATTGACCAAATATTTGAAGAAAATACTGCTGTGTAGAATGTCTTTTCTAATTTTAGAGGTACAAAATAAAAAAAAAAGCACCCATAAAATGTATGTATTACCTCTCCCAAAGAAACTGAATTTTACTTAGTATTAGAGATCAGCAAATTTCTTAAAATTTGACCCAAATTGAATGTGCCCCAATTGCCTGGAAAAGTGTCTCGCTTGGGTCAAATTCTTGAATTTCACCCATCTCTACTTACTTTCCAAAATATTTCTGTAAAACAGTCATAAGGGCCATAATAGTTTATTTCTGTTGTCACCTTATACTTCAAAAATGGAGACAAAAGTCAATGTGAAGAAAATTGCTAATAAGTAAACTTTTGTTAATTTGTAATGTTTAAACCATTTTCCTGGGAGACTTTAATTAGTATAGTTGTACTGTATGTTTTCTTCTTTTTTATTTTCTAACAATCCTAAATAAACCTCCCATTGTTTATAGCTATACTGTTTATTTCACAATGCTGTTGTAAAGGAGCAGCTGTGGATAATTACTAATGTTATGTGTCGAGCACTGACTATTATGTTGTGGGTGGCTCTAATGATCATACAAAATGTCTGGACCTCTGGTGCTTTAATACTTATGGGGTGTCTTGAACTAATCAACTATTAGTGCCTGTGCTGGAAATCAGTATACGTCATATGAGGTTTTTTTAAACAGAGAATATAGTACACAATATTTAAATTTAGCGGCTAGTAGGTCATTCTAGGGACATAGACTATATACTACATTGATAATAATATAGGCTGGCTCACAGTATTTTTGCATATAAATGTATTAATCCACTAGATATAAAACAAAAACTAACTTAGTGTCGACATATCAGCATAAATACATAGATATATTGTATAGGTATATGAAGTGCGGAGCTCACGCACAAACCTAAACAGCTGGAGTACTCCAAAATAGATAAGACCTTATGGCTAAAGTGTAACTGCAAGAATCATTCAATCGAACCACTCAAATGTCCGTAAGATTGTATGCCGATTTACCAGTTTGTTGGAACCGGAGAGGTTCAGAAAGTGTCCTTACTGCAATCTCCTACACAGAAAACTCTGTGCTCAGGTGCCGTTTAGCGATAGTAATTGCACCGCTTCTGATCGATGGCGCTCCACTTACTTTTCCTTGCGGAGCAGGCTTCTGACCCGTTCTCACAGAGTCCCGCACTTCATATACCTATACAATATATCTATGTATTTATGCTGATATGTCGACACTAAGTTAGTTTTTGTTTTATATCTAGTGGATTAATAAATTTATATGCAAAAATACTGTGAGCCAGCCTATATTATTATTGATTTATTCCTTTCTTTTCAGCTGGTAACTGAAAGGCTGAGCTCCAGTAGTTTGCTGGTGGAGCCTTTCTAAAATATATAACAATAGTTTCTATATACTACATTGAACAAAATTTGGTTCTGTTAAAAATGTGTTTTCTATGTCAAATTAGTCATTTTGTTTTTACTGAATTGTCTTTACTCATTTTTGATTTTCTAAAACACAGCTTGTACTTTTTTGCAGTTTGCTGGGAAGAGTTTTGAAAGTATACATTGCAGAGAAGGCTACATTAGAAGAGATTTGCTATAGGTTTCGAGAGGGCAAAACATAACTATACAGTCAACTGTAAAAAGACAAAGAACTAACAGCAGCATTGAGTCCGCAGCTAGACACTACTCAGGATGTACACCACTATTCAAAGGGGTATTCCCATCTGGGACATTGATGGCATATCACTAGGATATGCTATTAAAGTCAGACAGGTGCAGATCGCTTATATCTCCAGCATGGGACCCTCGAAGTGAACCGAGACCCTCCAACCATCGTTATGGGACTTCTGAAAATAGTCAAGTTCACTTGCCTGGCTATTTCTAACAGTACCAAAGTAGTGAATGGAAAGATGGCCACCCTTGCATGGTGCACACTCCATTCACTGCTATGGAATTTCATAAAATAACCAAGTTCACTCACTCAGCTATTTTCAGAACTCCCGTAGTGATCAATGGAGAGCATGCCACACATGTGCAGTGTTCTCTCCTTCACATTAGGATCCTCCTTCTCTAGATAGGAGTGGGTCACAGAGGTAATATCTCCACCTATCTGACATTGATGGTCTATTCTAGCGATATGCCATCAATGTTGCAGATGGGCCAACCAGCTTAAAGATTCTCAAATCTCTTGGAATCCTGCTGGTCATGCATTTCTTTATATCGATTGTATATATATACTGATTACATTAATAATATTAAGTATATGAATACCTGAAAATGAATGTGTGGTAGCTTTATTATCTCACTGTATCTTCTTAAACTGCAGATAAATAAAACTTTGATATAAAAAACTAGTTATTATTTTAGTGTCTTTTGAAGAAAATAATTTATAAAACATAACTTTTAATTGAACTGCTAAAACCATACATTAGCAATCATATTCATAGTGATTGTAAACCAAAAGGTATAACTGATCATTATACAGGGTAACCAAATAGATTCTGCCACAAAAAGATAATAAAATATCAAGAGAAATGGTAACACACCACTGGATTCATGTCTATTCCTTCATCAAGTTCTTTAGTGGACGATGCAATCGATCGATTGGCGTCATCAGTATACAGTGTGATCTGGTCCACGGTGGCTATAGTATATAGCATAGAGACTGTGTGTGACCTGTCCCTTAGAAGCATCCTACTGTAACTTTTTAAAACCTTGAAGAGGACAACCATGTAGTGTTGACCCTGTTGAACCTTAGTGTCATACAGTCAAAAATTCTATGGGGGAATTCACCAATTTTGCCAGCCTCATCAGTGGGATTATTGAAACCAGGAGTTCAAGCCAATTGTAATAAAATAGTTTGTACCCTATGAGGTATCTGGGCTAGTCCACGTTAGCCAGTCAGCATGCTGACTAGCCAGTTTACGCAACTGTCTTAATCAACTTCATATATCTTGAGTGATTTATTGATCCTTTTTTTGCCTATGTAAAAACATTTAAAGTTAAAATCTATTAAAATCTAAGTGATTTTAAATTGCACGTTTTCATGTTCCATTTTTTTTTTTAACAGGTATATTCACATAAAAGCCAACAAGATAAATCCAGAACCTGGTGAGTGCATATATTTCAGATTATTTTAACAACATATTACTTTTTATTTTATCTTGAGTGCAGTCAACTTATTTACAAAATCATAAACTATTCACAAACAGGAGAAAATCTTTCTGACCCAATTATTATCTTTTTGCTTGTGATAGAAACTAGTTGCAATGCAGTCACTTGACACTATTACATTTCACCGCAACAGCTTTGGATTTTATTTATCTCTCTAATCCTCTTTAATAATTCAAACAGCTTGTCTGCAAACTGTGCATACCCAGAAAATATTCATGAAAAGCACAGTTGTATGCTGTGTTTACTTAGAAATATGTATGAAATTATTTAGCAAAATGTAGCCGCATAAACATAATTATGACCTATTTTGCATTTAATATAATATGTCTGTTGTAACTAATATGCTTGTCCTGTAATTTTATCTAATTGTTTACATCAAGGGATATTGATGCCAAAAGGGGTAGCAAATCGCTAGGATATGACATTGCTACATGACCCTTGGCAGGTGTCTTACCTCTGGGACTCCCATTGCTCTTCAGAATAAAGATGCAGAAACCCATTTGGTGATTTATTTGCACTTCTTGGGTGTAGCCTATCACATGTCTATCCCACTCATGCATGAAAATGGGGCTTTGTTGCAGAGCATGTTAAGTAGATCAGTTCTATGCAGGAAAAACTGTGCTATCAAGTCATATGGTTGCCAACCATTTAATACATGTGACTATTATCTGGATATGGAGTATACAATGTAAACTATAATATGACACATACAATGTGGACTGCAAGGGAAATTTCCATTACTTACACTTGCTATGACTGAAAGCAAAGGGTTTGTGAACGATATGCTAGATAGCATGAAACATGTAAATTTACCCATTAGTGACCACCAATATGCATTTTTGCGGCAGTCACTAAGGGACCTTAGGCTAGCTAGGCTTTTGCCTTTTGATGGCAGCCTAGTCCAAGAGCTGCACAGGTCTCCTGTGCAGTGCAGAGTGAGTGCTCAGCTCTCACATGAGAGCTGGCCCTTGCTCTAAAAGCCTGTACCAGCAGAACACTGATCTAGGCCATTTAACCCCTTAGATGCCACAGTCAATAGTGACCACAGCGTCTTAGTGGTTTAGATGGAGGAAGCTCCCTCTGTCTCTCATCAGTACCCCGCGAATGAGATCACAGAGAGATAATGTCTTCTCATGGAAGCCTCGGGTCGAATGGAGGATCCAGGCCTGCTTGCAGTGTTTTCCTGGCAGGCTGCACCACTCTGGCTCAGCCTGTTGGTGACTATCAGTATAACAATGCCATTAGATTACACTGAACTGCAGAAGTAGTTAAATGTATTTTAAAAGCAATCAAAAGATCACCTGTTAAAGTTTACTTTTGGAACTAGTAAAAGTTTGAAAACAGTTAAAAAAAAGTTTTATTAAATTTAAAAAATCTCCAAATTAAAAAATACACCTTTCTTTCCATTGAAAAAAAAAATGCTTTTCAATAGGTACAAAATATAAAAATAAATTCTCCTCCACATAAGTAGTAGGTGTGAGTCTCTCTCTCTCTCAGTCATATATTTCTCCGTTTTTTTTTTTAGAAAAAATAGGAGTCTTTGGAGATCTTAGAATGCTGTATACCAATTTTCCTGGCAATTAGAGCATTTTTTATTTGGGTAGAGACTTTCGAAAAATTATAATTTCGAAAAAATTGCTCATCTCTAGTGGCCATTATGTAAGATTATGTATGCTGTCTGCCTGTAGTTACCAATTCTGATAACTGGTTTCTTAGGTTTTCTGAAGTTAGACTCACAGTGATCAGCTGATTGCTGGGCAGGCTTCATTGTAAATCCCTGGTGATTTTTCTATGCTCATCTGATATGTTTTTTTTTTATATTTCATGATTAGGGTTGAGCGAACTCGAACTACTAAGTTCCGGTTCATATCGAACTTTGCGAGTTCAGATACCTGCACCCGAACCCGGACTTTTCCACTGAAGTTCGGGTTTGGGTTCGGTGTTCGGGTGATTTCATTATTTTCCGTTATAACATGGTTATAACGGAAAATAATAGCATTCTTAAGACAGAATGCTAAATAAAATGGACATTGAGGAGTTAAAAATAATAAAAGAAAATCTCACCTCATCCACTTGATCGCACAGCCTTGATCGCGCACGTCTTCTTTCTTCAGAATTTGTAAAAGGATCTGCAGTGACTTCATTCTATCTTCATTCAGCAGGACCTGTGGTGACGTCACCGCAGGTCCTTTTGCAGGTCCTGAAGAAAGAAGACGTGCGCGATCAAGTGAATGAGGTGATTTATTTTTTATTTTTTTTAACCTCTCAATGTCCATTTTATTTAGCATTCTGTCTTAAGAATGCTATTATTTTCCGTTATAACCATGTTATAACGGAAAATAATAAAGTGAAGTTCGGGTCCCCATTGACTTTAACCCGAACCCGAACCCGAACTTTGACCTGAAGTTCTTTTGAACCTGGCGAACCCGAACTTCACCGGTTTCGCTCATCCCTAATCATAAAAAATCTAAATTAGTCATTTTAATTTCAAGTATGGATTGCTGTGCTTGTTTTAACACTGTTGTTAATAACTTAAAGAAGACCTATAACCTCTCCTATCTTGTCTGTTGTAGTAACTTGCATTCCCTATATGATAATAGTTCTGGAGCATCTATTCTTATGACTCTATGCTCTGCTAGTCTTCTGTTATTCCTACTACACTTTTTGAATGCATTGCTAACAGTGTGTAATAAAGGTCCAGCTGGTGTTACCAGGTTGGGATGTGTCCATGCAGAGTCTGCCTGACTAAGCAAAGTCAAACAATGCAGGGACACACCCCAACACCCCATTAAACCTTTATTGTAGACTGCTAGTAATTCATTCATAAACTTCTAGTACGAATAATAAAGGAATTATAGAACATAAAGACATAATAAAATATCCTCCAGAAGTGTTATTACATGAGGAATGCAAGTAGTTATTGAAACAGATATTTCAGGAGAGTTGACAGGTCCTCTTTAAATCAGCTCTGTAAATGATGACATATTTGCTTTATGTCATGAAGTGATAATGTATTCCTGCAAGCAGCAGTTACTAGATTTCTAACCCAGTATATAAAGTGAGAAATAATAACTCTTTAAAGAACATCAACACCGAGCACAAGATGATCACACCAGTATTTTTCATGGTGTTATCTTGCCTGACCAGTAATATGGCAGAGTCCCAGCTGGAACCACACAGCCTGGCTGCTAAAAGGAAATTAAAGCCAGGATTTAAAATTGCATGCCCACTCTCCATGCTGCAGGAGGTGATGCCATGTGTGCAGTTCTAGAGGTTTAGTTCAATACCTATACCTTTTACAAAGTTATTTTTATGCTGCTGGCAGTGAAATTAATATACAAGCTGTGTCACTATATTGAAAGTAATGGCTAAATAGTAGAAAAATAACCAAATCCAGACTAGGAAATGAAACGCTGGCATCAGTTATAGTAATATTGTTATCTATGTGATATTACAGAAAGATTTCCTAAAGTGACTGCACACACTCAAATTAATCCAGCAATGATAGGATAATAATAAAATCTGAAACTGTCATGTCAGTTTAAGGTAGAGTAAGCAAGACTTACCTTGGCAGGGGGTAATTATATAGAGTTAGGTCATCAAAATGATCTTATGCCTGGCTGCTACTTTGGATATTATATATTCTTTTATGTATATCCAAGGGCATAAATCTTAATCCCTAATCAAGGCTTTATTAGGTCTTTATGCTATTGTATTCCAAGAACCATAACTTTTTTATTTTTTGGTTGACATAGCCCTATGAGGCTTTGTTTACTTCTAGATGGTCAAATTTTGAAAATGAAAATGAAAAAAAGTTCTACTGTTGTTACCTTGAGGGCTCATGCTCATAACCGTATCAGTTTTGCAGTCCACAAATTGTGGATCTTAAGACACGGGTCATGGCCCTGTGCATGCTGCCATTTTTTTCCAATTCAATAGAAATGTCCTATTCTTGTCTGTGAAATGGACAAGAATCTTCTTTTCAGAGCTGCGGAATGGACGTGCGGATGCAGACAGCAAATGGTGTGAATGGGTCCGCATGCAATCCAGAAAAAATGCATATTGAATGCAGACCAAACATAAATGGGGTCATTTAATACCCCTTGTGCTTGTGCATGATGCACCTAAGTTAAGTAAGGGCGCTGGCCTCTACATAACTTAGGCGCATCCACCGCCAGCCTAAATCTATGTCAGCTCCCTTGCTGGGGTAGATTTAGATAATTTTCTATGTAGATTTAGATAATTTTCTATGTCTAAAACATGCATAGAAAATGATAAATGAGATGGTCCGACCAGCATGCCCCCTTCCCAGCCCACGCCAGACCCTCCTTTTTAGACCTGGCATAAGCAGGGAAAATTTACAGATGCGGCCGCAAATCCCCTTTATAGCTGCATCAGATATATGCCATAAATTGGCATATATATAATAATAAATTACCAGTGTGCACCCGTCATATCCATAACACTTTATTCTGTGGTTTACTATGATTATCGCGCATAGTTACAGTTTTATGTTCTACCTCTTCTCTTTGAATAAGAATGTGTAAAAAAAACTTTTCTGCATTTCCATCATCACCTGTGGGAGGGATTGTTATTTAAAGGGCTTCTGTCACCCCACTAAAGTGATTTTTTTTTTTTTGGGCTAGTTAAATTAGTTATATTGTGATATATGAAAATATAATGGTGTTACTTACTTTGATCCAGCAGTTTCTTCCAAAAACGAAGTTTTATAATATGTAAATTAGGTCTCTACCAGCAAGTAGGGTGGCTACTTGCTGGTAGCTGCTGCAGAAAACCGCCCCCTCGTCGTGTTGATTGACAGGGCCAGCCGGGATCTCCTCCTCCGGCCAGCCCTGTCGGCATTCCAAAAATCGCGCGCCTGTGTTCATTCTGCGCAGGCGCTCTGAGATGAGGAGGCTCGTCTCCTCAGAACTCCCTCAGTGCGCCTGCGCCGATGACGTCTTCTATTTCGGTGATGTCATCAGCGCAGGCGCACTGAGGGAGTTCTGAGGAGACGAGCCTCCTCATCTCAGAGCGCCTGCGCAGAATGAACACAGGCGCGCGATTTTTGAAATGCCGACAGGGCCAGCCGGAGGAGGAGATCCCGGCTGGCCCTGTCAATCAACGCGACGAGGGGGCGGTTTTCTGCAGCAGCTACCAGCAAGTAGCAGCCCTACTTGCTGGTAGAGACCGAATTTACATATTATAAAACTTCGTTTTTGGAAGAAACTGCTGGATCAAAGTAAGTAACACCATTATATTTTCATATATCGCAATATAACTAATTTAACTAGCCCCAAAAAAAAAAATCACTTTAGTGGGGTGACAGAAGCCCTTTAAGGGGTTTCTTGATGCTTTCATTGATTGTTTTTGGGGTATATTCACTTTTTATTCCCGTTTATGGATGGAGGGCTGAACAAAAAATATTAGCACTGTTTTTATTTTGTTTAACTTTTTTTTTTTTTTACAGCATTCACAATGTGAGTTACATAACCTGATAGTTTTATAGACTGGGTTGTTACAGACATGGCAACACCAATTATCTATATTTTTATTTTATTTTTACTGTTTGACACAATAAATCATTTTTCTTAACAACCACTTTTTTAAAGTTTTTTATTTCCTTTTTTATTTCCCATCCATAGATGGCAGACCTGGAGACCATTGTTAGGCATCGGGCTGGTATTACAATCCAGGGGTCAATATGAGTGAAAGTACAACTGTCAAACCCCTTATCACTGTTCTCTATGCACACACTCAGTGGGCATGGTGAGAGAGGGTGAGCCCACCCACTGATATCCCAAGGAGCTGCACTGCCTTTTCATGTCCTAATGGAGAGTGTCACATCCATTAGTGAAAATGCTGTACAGTGAGGGAAAGCAGTTAATTATTCTTTTATAATCAGTTTACATATTCTATCGAATTAGAGACTTGTTAAGAAGACTATCTAAATATAGCACTAGCCCTAAGCAGATTTTCCAATATACCTGAGTATAAGCATAGTTACAGCATACAATGCTACACTATTGTTTGAAACACCATTTAACTTCAATTTCACCAAACTGGTTCATAATAAGGTGTCTTATGCCTTATGCCTAGGGGTAAAAGTCTTCCCAGAATATGTTATATATATTGAATAACTCCCTTATTCTTTTCCTTAACCTAGATTGTGTTTAAATCCACTATTAGCCTTTTATTCTACCATTCAACTGACCTACTTTCACTCCAAGAGAGATATTCATTGGATAGACATTGCTTATCAAATCTATGTATATTTTTATTGTGATTATTTTCATTGTCATTGTTTAAGTTAGTGTAAGGATTAGCATTTTGTTTAGACATGAGTGAATTTTTCAAAAATTTGATTCGCTGGTTCGCCAAATTTTTCAGGGAAAATTTGGTTTATTCCGAATAAATTAGCGGTGAATTATGCTAAAAAACTGCTATTTCCTGGCTGCTGAGAGCCTTTATACTGGTCTAGAACACTGTACCTTGTAGTAACACTCATAGGGAGTCTGCTTTGGTAGTGAAATCATACTGTGAATCCGTATGACATACAGATGACAGGCGTCGCTCTTAGAATCACAGCATGTACTTCACTTATTTGAGGGGGTTACGGGGCCAAAACTGACCAAATAACTCAAGTATCAACTCAGCCTTAGGCCTCTTTCACACGACCGTTTTTTTCCCCCCGTTTACGGGCCGTTTTTTGCGTTCCGTATACGGTCCTTATTCGGAACCATTGATTTCAATAGTTCCGCAAAAAAAAACGGAATGTACTCCGTATGCATTCCGTTTCCGTATTTCCGTTTTTACGTTCCGTTAAAAGATAGAACATGTCCTATTATTGCCCGCCAATCACATTCCGTGGCTCCATTTAAGTCAATGGGTCCGCAAAAAAAACGGAACACATACGGAAATGCATCCGTATGTCTTCCGTATCCGTTCCGTTTTTTGTGGAACCATCTATTGAAAATGTCATGCCCAGCCCAATTTTTTCTATGAAATTACTGTATACTGTATATGCCATACGGAAAAACGGAACAGAAAAACGAAACGGAAAAACGGAACGGAAACGGAAACAAAAAACGTTACAACGGATCCATTTAAAACGGACCGCAAAACACTGAAAAAGCCATACGGTCGTGTGAGAGGGTGTCAGTAGTAAGTTTGTGTTGACGTCACTGATTAATTTTCCCCATTTTCTGATCCATCAGAACAATTACCCAGAAAATTGTCTGTGGAGCATACGCCTTCACTTGGTCAGCATTTGCTTAATAATCCATCAGTATTGCTAAAGGGAAAAAAAAAAGAGATCTAAAAAAGAGATGACACGTGAATGGAATATTTGCATGTCTTCTGTGTTTTCGACCCACAGATCAGAAGAAGTGTCAAATAAATTATGATGTCAGCCAAGCCGAAAGCCAAAATAGTGGACTAGTCATGAAGTTGGGAGGGTGGTAACAGCATGAGAAGTCCACAGTGTGGACCTATGACATAGTGGTGAGGTGAAAGCTGCATGAGGAGACCACAGAGTGGCCCAATGACAGGGTGTGGAGGTGGCAGCAGCATGAGGAGACCACAGAGCGGCATAATGGCAGAGTCTTGAGGTGACGGCAGGATCAGGAGGCCACAGAGTGGCAAGGTGACATACTGTGGAGGTGGCTGGCAATACCAGTACCTTCTGAAGATGGTGGGTGAAAGAAGGATCACTTGGCATCAGATGTGTGGCATCAGGCGGGTAACAGCATCAGAATAGTAGCTAAGGCAGGTAGCCAGAAGAAACAGGTCTCTTCTGTCAAATTGTTGGTGTGGCACAATGGATTATCTAGTCTAATGCATCATGCATTGGTGTGTGGAAATCCTGGCTGATCCACGCCTGATTCATCTTGATGCAGTGTCCCACTATGTGCTATATGTGGGCACTTTAAACTCTTGCCAAATGTCATATCAAATGTATTCTAGTATTATGCTATAATTCTCTTTAACAGGCTGGCAGTGTCATTTACCTTTATTCGCCCCTAGGTGCTGCTTTCACTAGAAGTAACTGCAACAACTGCAGTACATATATATTTTTCTTTTTTTTTTACTGAAATAGGCCCCCATAACGCTTTTAACAAAAATAAACCTCAACAGTGCAGTGCGTATATATTTTTATTTTTTTACTGAAATACGACCTTATACACTTTCACCAGAAATAACAGCAGAAGTGACCTGAGAATATATATTTCTTGTTGGACTGAAATAGGCCACTATACGCTTTGACCAGAAAAAAAATAGAGTGAAGTGTGTATATATTTTTCTTGTCATACGGAAATACGCCCCTATACGCTTTCACCTGAAATAACTGCAACAGTGCAGTCTGTATATATATTTCTTGTAGTACTGAAATACGCCTTTATACGCTTTCACCAGAATTAACTGCAACAGTGCAGTGAGTATATATTTATCCTTTTTTACTGAAATACGCCCCTATACGCTTTCACCAGAAATAACTGCAGAAGTGAAATGCGTATATATTTTTCTTGTAGTACGGAATAAGCTACTAAGATATAAGTCTCTAAAGGCTTTTCAACATAACACTTGCAGCCCAATAACAAATAGCTGGAATGACAGAGCTTTCTAATGACTATTGGGATCCCCAAATAATCATTCCCTTCCCTGCAATTGTAAATCATTTTTCTATCAATGTCCCTAGTGCCTTCTGTCGTCTCTCCCTGCACTAAGATGCTTTGAAATGATTCCTCCCTATCCTTTCCCTGCACTTAAACAGTTTTTTCTGTCTTTTTTTTTCCCACAATGAGGTTTTTCCAATTGCTGTCCCTAACGCCTTCACACGTCTGTCCCTGCACTCTAAACACTGGAAAATGGCAGAATCTAAAATGGCTGCTGTATTTATAGGGCCATGACATCACAGAGCTGGCTGGCTGCTGATTGGCTGCATGCAGGCATGTCAATCTGGGTGATCCCGTTTTCCCAGAGTTCCATGCCCCATTTCCTCAGTCCTCACACGAGTAGCCGCAATTTTAGGAAAATTGCAATTTGTTACCACAAAGCGCGAGGAAATTCTCATTCGTTGCGAATCAAATTTTTCCTGAAATTCTAAACGAATTCCACTTCGTCAGCTTCGATTCGCTCATCTCTAATTATGTTTAATGTATAATTTTTTTATTTTCCAATATTTATTTAACAAATTTTTATATCATCACAAACATTCATTTTGCTCAACATTCCATAATTTATTTCTTTACTCCTACATTTTTCACGAAGATCCTCTCTTTGCTTGTGGATTTCTGTAAGTTTTGCATTAATTTAGTCAATAACATAGGCTATTCATGCACCCTGAGTTAATCATTTTTCATTGGCATTTTGTCCCTCAGGCAGATTAGCTCTGCAGAAGTAGTTTAATGTATCCTTTAGTTAATTAGAAGTCATAGAAATACAAGAGAGTGTACATGTTTAATAACAAACATTTAATTACAATTGACATTTTATTTGCTAAAATGGATCATGATTGGACTTTATGGTCAAGATACAATTTTGCATATTTTGCCTTAGCTTGTGCATTTAAAGGAACATGACATTTAATATACAGAGCCTATGAAAATAAGTATTTTAGAAGAGCTGGCACTATAATGCAAAATATGTATGCAGACATTTCTGGGAGTTCTTAAATCTAGAGATACGTGTAAAAGAGTAGAGATTATATGAGAAGACATTTTCTGAATCCCTAGGCTGAAATAGCTGCTTACCAGTAATAGAGGGGGGACAGATTAGCTAACACTATCTAAAAATAAGGGCTCATTCTCACAACAGTGTCTTTTTTGCGGTCCACAAATTGCGGATCTGCAAAAAAAACGATGCCGCCTGTGGTCCATTATAGAAATGCCTATTCTTGTCTGCAAAATGGACAAAAATAGGACAGGACTCATAATTTTTGTAGGGCCATGGAACGGAGTAACAGATGTGGACAGCACACAGAGTGCTGTAAAACAAAACATGCAATGCAACAGCTCTCTGAAAACCAAATAAAGTACAAAAATGCATAATAATTGCTAATGCTATACTTATAAATTAGAGATGCTTGGCAAATACATTTTGTACAAAATTATTTGAGCCTGTCTGCCGCACGTCAAGGCGATCTCTGTAAGACGGATTCCTAACACTAAATTCTACCTGTTATGTCATACAATTCAGGGAGTGTAGGTTCCACATGCATGCTGGGCCTGCTTTAACTTCTGTCATCTTTGGTGCCAAAATGGCCTCCATTATATCCAAGGAATGCAGGTACCAACATGCATGCCGAGCCCACTCCACACCTCTTCTGGTGCCAAATGGCCACCAAAAAATGCAATGAGAGTCCACACTATACCTCTCCTGGTGCCAAAGTGCTGTCCGCATCTTTTGCAGACCCATTGAAATGAATGGTTCCGTTTACAGACCGTATGCGGAATGGTTCCGTATACGGAACGCAAAGTACGTTCGCGTGAATGAGCCCTAAGACAGTGTAAATTTTGGCAGACAATCTTACAGGGGTTGTCCAGGACTAGAAAAAGATTGGAGCTTTCTTCCAAAAACAGCAGCATGCCTGTCCACAGCTCAATCTCATTCACTTTATTGGCGAAACCAGGCATAACCCGTGAATAGGTATGGGGCTTTGTGGAATAAAGAAATGTTTTTCTAATCCTAGAAAACTCCTTTATCACAGTGTCGGTTGGTGGGTCTAACTTTACACCTCCTATTTGTTGACTTAGTTTACTCCAAAAAAGTGCACCAAATTTTTGGTGCATGATGGTACATATTAAGCCGCACCTCTTTCCAGCATAGACATACTCTTTATTTTTGTTTGGTGTGGCAGAGGAAGTGTTTAAGACTGTTAATAAATATAGTGCAAGGCATGTACATTAGTTGGCACAAATTGAACCATGTTTCTGGCAAATATTTAATGGTAAATCTGCCCCATTGTTTTTAGCTGCCCAGCACACTTAGATAAGTGAGACATTGACGTAAATGTATAAAGTTTATTGAACTAGGGGTATGAAATATTCTAAGCTCTTCTCCTCCCTTTAGACTTGCACCAGGTAACGTATTTAAATGTTATCACTAGCACATGAGTGCTATATTCATTTGGAAATAAGTAACTTGTCCATGTTCAATTAAATGGAGCCTGGACCATGTTAAACTGCTGACAGTTCTAGGTCAGTGCTGGGGAGGGCTATATAAACATACTTTTTCTGGAGATTTTCTCATCAGCATAGTGTGTTGTACCTGCAAGTGTTCTCTGCATTGGGATTCTCCAACAGCCTTATCCTTTGAAGTCCAACCAAGAGACTAGTCCAGAAGTCACTCACAGCAGATGAGAGAGGCTCAGAAGCAGCTCAACAGAGAGAGCAGAGAACACTTCATAGTGAAGCTCCATCTCCTGGGCAATTGCAGTGGCAGAGTCTGACAGAATAATTTTTTCTTATTTATTGTACTCCATATAGAAATATGAGTGAAATGATAATAATTCTGATTTCATAGTGTAATAGAGCAAAAACTACACTTTTGATCAGTTTGTCATGTTTTAAACCTGAGGCTACACTGTGACTTTGCCCACAAACCATATTGAGCAGCCAAATATTTCATCATCACAATGCTTCTGTACATCGCTGCATAATGAAAGTGGAGAGTGAAGTGTTAAAAAGTGAAAGTAGGAAGCCTGGGAACGCAAGATCACCCTTAATGCTGTGCAGCCATCCCCTGTGATGTCACAGCTCTATAAACCCTCATCCCACGTGGTCTTTGCCATTGTCCTATAAGCTGAGCATAGAGAGAGAGGTGGAAAGCGCTCATGCGTTAGGGACAGCATTGCTGCAATAATCCAGAGGCCATGCTTGATCCATACACCATGTTCTACCATCTTGTCTTAACCCTAATAATTTTAAAAGCAAAATACCACTGTATCGGTTCAAAGTATGGAGAGATCCCGGACCTTATGGAGGGATACACATAGGATACTGGTCATCCCTCAATTTTATTGCTTTGAGGAAGGTTTTCCCACCTCAATGCTGTGTACCATCTCTGGTACCATCACACAGGAGGACAGTGACTGCTCCCCGCCAGAGGGATCTGGAGCACATCCAGATGATGACAGCATCTGAAGGGTTAAAAGTCTGTGACTGGCATTACTGTTGGTCACGGACATTAGTTCGGGTGTCTGCTCTTTAAAACAGCATACACCCGGCGGCCATGGCCATTTTTAAATGCCCAGCTGCCGACTTAGCAGTCGGGAAAGGGTTAACTTCCAAGCTACACTGAGATGTGATTGGGAAGAATATGATTAGGCAGGGTGGCCTAGGTATACCTAGTTTATAGTGATTTGTGACAAATCACATTTCTTGGCGAACTTCAGCGAATCTGCCAAATTGAATTTTTCTAAACTTTGCTCATCTCTAGTTACATTGCAACCTGTAAGTTGACCTAGCAGTCTCTACATATTTGGATTTCTTGCATCTGTCAGGTTGTGGTCGCTTTCATGCTGCAATACACAGTACAGTGACATTATGATGCTGCAATGTTTAACCATGCGGCATGTCTTATGGCCAAAGTTGTAGCCCCAGCCTTGGTGTGACATTATTTGCACATGCCTCATGCATCCAGAATTCATGCAGGGAAATTCCATAAATGAATAACATGAACAATGAATTCCATAACATGAAATATATGCATACCTTGTAGATAAATCATTTTGTAATTTATCTTTTTTTAACTTCTCGCTGGGAATACAGTGAGCTGATTTATCAACAGGACAGAATTTGGAGTGTGTCTTTAAATATGTCTTTTTGTGTAAAGGTAATTGCCTGTATGCAAAACTTTTGAAAATGTTGCATAAAAATTGTTGAATGCGGCACAGTTGCACAATCACATTCTGCCATATTTTCCCCTCTATGGCAGTTGAGAATTGGGGTCTGCTAACACATAATTTTGTGCAACTTTTTGCAACTAAATAAGGCCATGGCATGACACGCACCCAAATCTTCTGGACTACGTAAACTGTCATACTAGGTGCAAAGCACAAATAGGCCAATCGCTACATATCCATAGCTTTGTCTAACTATTGTTTTGTGAGGAAATGTCACAGTTCACTCCAAAACTAAATCAAAAACACTTTTCAAAATCAGCCCCGTTGTCTTTTTTCTTTTTCATTTGCAATATTTTAAAGATCTGACAATCCTTTGTTCTGTCAGACTAGCTCTCCTCCAAGTGTCTCTGCCAGTATTTCTCTAGGACACAGACCTTAGGTTCTTACTGCTGTGTACGAATTGAGCAGGATCCTTGGATCTTCATCTCACTCAGTGCAGGCTTTTCTTTTATCTGATTGCATGTCTGGACAGAAGAGGCTGAGGAAATTTTCACAGAGCTATGTAGCCATCAGATTCATGTCTCTAATTGCTGTTTTGCCCAGTTGAACCTACAAATCTACAGTCAGAGACATTGTGTTTTCATAAGATATGAAGGAAGGTTGGCTTGAGAGCAGAGAACATGTTGCACTGGCATCTGTACTTTGAGAGCGAGTAGAATTTAAAGTAAAAAATTAAGATAAATAGCCAATATGCCAAATTTTAGATACATTCATACACCTTACAGGCTTGAATTATATTTTAAAGGATTTTCCAATTTGCATTAACATCCTTAACAATAATCATTTATGAAGGTAGATGTAATTTTGTAATGTATTCCTTTTACCTATCTTGCTCTCTGGGCTGTGGTCTCATGACCATGTCCATGCAGCGCTTTCTTATTTCCTGTGATGTTATATGTCCATGGGTGAGGGGCAGTGATAGGGCAGTGTCTATGTCACTAGCTTGCTGGGAGGAGCTATAAACTAGCTGGGTGTTAGGGGCAGTGATAGGGAAGTGTCTATGTCACTAGCTTGCTGGGAGGAGCTATAAACTAGCTGGGTGTTAGGGGCAGTGATAGGGCAGTGTCTATGTAACTAGCTGGGTGGGAGGAGCTATAAACTAGCTGGGTGTTAGGGGCAGTGATAGAGGAGTGTCTATGTAACTAGCTGGGTGGGAGGAGCTATAAACTAGCTGGGTGTTGTTAGGGGCAGTGATAGGGGATTGTCTATGTAACTAGCTGGGTGGGAGGAGCTATACACTAGCTGGGTGTTGTTAGGGGCAGTGATAGGGCAGTGTCTATGTCACTAGCTTGCTGGGAGGAGCTATAAACTAGCTGGGTGTTAGGGGCAGTGATAGGGCAGTGTCTATGTCACTAGCTGGGTGGGAGGGGCTATAAACTAGCTGGGTGTAAGGGGCAGTGATAGCGGAGTGTCTATGTCACTAGCTGGGTGGGAGGAGCTATAAACTAGCTGGGTGTTGTTAGGGGTGGTGCTAGGGGAGTGTCTATGTCACTAGATGGGTGGGAGGAGCTATAAATTAACTGGGTGTTAGGGGCTGTGATAGGGGAGTGTCTAACTAGCTGTATAGGAGGAGCTTTGAACTAGCTGTGCGATGTTAGGGGCAGTGATAGGGGAGTGTCTATGTCACTAGCTGGGTGGGAGGAGCTATAAACTAGCTGGGTGTTAGGGGCAGTGATAGGGGAGTGTCTATGTAACTAGCTGGTGGGAGGAGCTATAAACTAGCTGTGCGATGTTAGGGGCAGTGATAAGGGAGTGTCTATGTCACTAGCTGGGTGGGAGGAGCTATAAACTAGCTGGGTGTTAGGGGCTGTGATAGGGGAGTGTCTAACTAGCTGTGTGGGAGGAGCTATGAACTAGCTGTGCGATGTTAGGGGCAGTGATAGGGGAGTGTCTATGTCACTAGCTGGGTGGGAGGAGCTATAAACTAGCTGGGCGTTGTTAGGAGCAGTGATAGGGGATTGTCTATGTCACTAGCTGGGTGGGAGGAGCTATAAATTAGCTGGGTTGTTAGGGGGGGTGCTTGAGCTGTGGCAGAGAAAGGAGAAATACATCATGCGTTTGGTTGGATACAGCAACAGGAAGTGCTATATACAAGATATAAACCGATGGAATTATTTACCTGGTGAGAATGGGTCAGGAGAGTCCACATTGAAAAAGAGAAAGCACAGGGAAGATGTACATAAGGTAAGAAACTACATGAGCATATGTGTTAAATACCATAGCAATTCATGAAAACCTAAAATGTAATAGGTTTTTTATTCAATATAACATATGATTATTTAAAATCTACCCCTTTATAATTCCATTTACCTACACATGCATAAAAGTACGTAAATAAATATATGCACGCTCACAAGTAATTGTCACAATTATAAAATCATTATCTTAAAACCTAGCCAAGCAGCCTAGGGTGACCAAATATTCTACCTACTGTTACTTTAATAGCAAAAAGTAATCTAATGATCCTGTGGCGTTAATTTAAAGCATACAGGGGAAAATGTTTTCCTGCAAATATAATTGAACAAGTTGCAGAATGCGGCTCTCATGGTTTGAGCTGGATTTAGAGGTGACACATTGGAAATAATATAGTGTTCATGAAGATTGGGCCTGTGTAACAGAAAGGATTACTTAACACCTTTTCTAGAGATGCTGAAATTGTTTCCTAAGAGCTTCTCTGGAGATCAGGAGAACTTTTACTGGAGGAAATACACAGTTAAGTGTCATCAGTAAAAAAGCATTGTGCTGAAAATCAAACTTGATACCTGTGGCTGTGTGCACATATAGGATTGCCTAAAAAGTGAACAGAGACGTGCCCAGTAATATCTTCTTACAAACACAGAAAAAGGCGAGGGATGTAGTGGGAAATGATACTAGCAGATCACTTCATCAACATTTGCTAGTGGTAAAATTACAGTTACCATAACTGTTGTGCAGCCTCAGTGAGGCAGATATACAGTACTAAATGGGGGGGGGGGGTTATTCATTATAGGTCTACAGCAGTTTTCTGGTATAGAAAAATCACAAAGCTTGTTGCAATTGCTGGTTTGAAACAAATTAGTGATTTTCTTTTTAGCTTTCTCTGATACCCTTGCCACTTTACAATGAAAGTAGATAGGGTGCGAATGGGACGAGGCAGGCCATGTGCCAGAGGAGGCAGGCCACTGTGTGGCCCAACCTAATTAATATCATGTACACTAGAAAACGTGTGCACATTACACCACACATCTAATACAGCTCCGGACTGGAGTAGATTTCAGCTCTGGTGGATGGACAGCAGATTTTTTAAGAGGCATGCGACTCTGCCGCTAGTGAGGCCTTCACTACAACTGGCATGTGAAAGCCGGTTTATAGTAAATTACTTCCATAATGTTTAAGATTTAGACAGTGTAAACTTAGATTAGACAGTGTAAGGGCTCTTTCACACTTGCGTTATTGTCTTCCGGCATAGAGTTCCGTCGTCGGGGCTCTATGCCGGAAGAATCCTGATCAGGATTATCCCCATGCATTCTGAATGGAGAGAAATCCGTTCAGGATGCATCAGGATGTCTTCAGTTCCGGAACGGAACGTTTTTTTGGCCGGAGAAAATACCGCAGCATGCTGCGCTTTTTGCTCCGGTCAAAAATCCTGAACACTTGCCGCAAGGCCGGATCCGGAATTAATGCCCATTGAAAGGCATTAATCCGGATCCGGCCTTAAGCTAAACGTCGTTTCGGCGCATTACCGGATCCGACGTTTAGCTTTTTCTGAATGGTTACCATGGCTGCCGGGACGCTAAAGTCCTGGTTGCCATGGTAAAGTGTAGTGGGGAGCGGGGGAGCAGTATACTTACCGTCCGTGCGGCTCCCGGGGCTCTTCAGAGTGACGTCAGGGCGCCCCACGCGCATGGATGACGTGTCGCATGGATCACGTCATCCATGAGCATGGGGCGCTCTGACGTCATTCTGGAGCGCCCCGGGAGCGCACGGACGGTGAGTATACTGCTCCCCCGCTCCCCACTACTACTATGGCAGCCAGGACTTTAATAGCATCCTGGCTGCCATAGTAACACTGAACGCATTTTTCAAATGCTTTCAGTTCACTTGCGGTGTTACGGATCCGGCGGGCACTTCCGGCAAATGGAGTGCACGACGGATCCGGACAACGCAAGTGTGAAAGAGCCCTAAGCCAGCCAGATTTATCACATTGTCTGATTCTGGAAGATAAATCTAGCATACCTTTAGAAAGTCTAGCCTAACTTTACACTTCCTTTTTTTTAGTTGACTATTAGTTGTGGCTCATTTTAAGTGCATCTTAAGCCATGCACATTTATGACAGGTCACATCACTTTGCTGCTAAACCAAATCCCCTTGTCATACGAGTTGGAAAAAGACTAAAAGTGTGTAAAATACTAATGTGGTACAAAGCATGGATGCCAGTTTTTTGGTGCAAATTGTGCCAGAATCGTGGTGCATTTTAATTGTGGTTGCATGATGACTGCAGTATCTCACAATTTTACTGCAAATGTAGACAGGTTACATGTGATTTAACAAGCACTAGCTATTGTACAGTATTCAGGACTGAATTAATGTTATATACTAATCTGTACACTGGACATCACCACTTGGCATCACTGGATATCCTGTCTTCTTTTATAAAATAAATATGTTCATCTCAACTACTATATTAATACAGTGTCACCGCCAGTTCTGTAAGAAGGTCTGGCAGACGTCCTTCTCTACCTCTTGCATGACGTTCTTTGTTTTGGTTTCACTTTGTCATCTCCTTTCCTTCTCCCAGGAGTCACCAATTTAGACTAATCGTCTCCCTTTATAATTCCTCCCATACTGCCTCACTTTGCGGTTTATACTACTTCCTGGATGAAGTGTTCACTGCTGGAGGCTGCTGCTGCTGTTTGCACAGTTAAGTCTTCTCATGTATTGTGTTTCCTTGCTGGCTTGATTCTAGGTGACCCTGACTCCTTCCGTATTAAGTGCAGGGAGCCGGTGGTCGTGTCCCCTCACTATTATAGGGTTTTCAGGTGTCACACAGTCTTAGGTACGTGGGCATGCAATCGTCTACCATTGAGACCCTTGCATGGGCATAGCAGTCAGGGAGAGCTCTTAGGGTTTTATAGGGCTCACCTATATGCTCCTTAGTTTGGGATCAAGCCAGTCGGACGTTTATTCATAAGTTCCAGCTATCTGCAACATCATCCGTGACATACAGGTATGTTAGTTATCATGTCATTCTAGAATGATCATACTAATTTACATAGCCTGTTTTTGATCAAAGATACATTCACATACTGTTTCCTGGAAAGCCCATATGTACCCATTAAAACACTGCTGATATACCGTATCATTTGTTGAGATAGGTAAGGCTGAGTTTACACAATGTGGTTGTGCAGCACATTTGGCTTTTTTTTCCCTCCAAAATCACTGCAGTTTGTAAAATTGCACTTCAACCACAATGTGTGGAATACATGCTTAAAGAGATTTTCCAGAATAACAGAAAAAATGGCTGCTAACAGAAACAGTGCCACACCTATCCACAGGATGTATCTGGCTTTTTAGCTCAACCCTACTCAGTTCAATGGAGCCGATCTACGATACCAGAAATCACACCTAATTGGCCAATATATATATATATTCTTACAGACACAGGCTTGATTGATTTCTCATGCCAAAAGATGGTAATAAAAAGATGTAGTGTGCCAGCAACTTTCAGTTGTTTATGTCCTCATTTGATTGAGTTACAGAGACCTTAGATTAATTAAATAGGTTGAGTCAACATTAAATTATATTTTAGCATTATTTAGCATGAAAACCTAGTTAGTTTTGTAATTTACTTTCTGTTACAAAAATGCTCCTGTTATAAGATATTATTTTTACTTCTTTATAATGGCACCCCCTGGTGTTTTATCTGTATAGTAGTGTTCACATCCACCTACTGAGGTGGACACACATGCTCTGTTCCATCCTACATAACTGCCATCAGCTATATCTACTGTTAGAAGTTGAGACAATTACAAGAAGAGCGCTGCAGCAGAAAGGACATGCTCCTAAACTGCCAGCATAAAGATAATATAGCAGGCAATTGGAGCAATGAATGAGGAGATCTCTGGATCCATGTGAGGTACAGGGCTGGGTATATCTTTGTTAAAAAAGAGAATGCCATGTACTGTATGATATCTGACTTTCATTTTTTATTTTAATCATGTCATACCCCTTTAACTAATTTAGTTCCTTTTTTACAATGTTTTAAGTTGTAAATATTTTTTTTATTTTCCATACATTATATAGAGGGGGGGGGGGGGGGAAAGCAACTTTCGCTCTAGGACAAAAATGATGTAATTTTGCCTAGAATTAGTATCTCTGTAATGGGAGTACTTTTCTATTGGGTACATTCAGATGGAACACTATCAAATTCAATATACCGTGGCAAGATAGGAAGTGTTGCAAGGGTACATTAATTTTAAAAGGCAAGAACTGCACATAAGGAACAGCACCTTATAATATTATTTGGCCAATGCAATCGAGTGTTGCTATAAAACAGCTGTGACTGCTTGGTGTGTGCTAGCTGATTGAAAAAGACACAGTGACATACAGAATAAAGCATTTATGTTCCTTTGTGTTATATAACTATTTGAGAATGTAACTATACATCTCGCTACTTGAAGGTTATTTTTTGCAGTGTTTATGATGAACACTTATTAAATTATATGGTTCATTCTGGCATTTTTCTTCCATGCTTCATGTCACCTTGACATTAGATTTTGCTTCTTTTCTCTCTATAGTCATGAATAATAAATTTTGTCATAATGACTTATAAAATATACTACAATATATACCCGGCATTGCCCAGGTGTACATCTATCTTTCTAAATATTTTCTAAAGCTATGTTTTACCTTAGAAATTCTCATTGACTTTGGCACTAATTAGAGAGGTAAATAAAACATCCACCATCTTATTAAATGGCCTTTATAGGCCACCATACACATTAGTGTATTGTTTGCCAAACCTGCTGTTCTTGGGGAGTGTGGTTAATGGCTCATAACTCTCCCCCAACAGATGATGTCGGGGGAGAGAAGGATCAGGCAAAATGAATATTTTTGCCTGATCCTTTTGTCCCCTGGGAGATAAGCGGCTTTCTCCTCTCCCGCCATTAAATATGCATACTGTACAAGTTCAGGCTAACTGATGTGCAAGGGGGAGCTGGGAGGGAGTCAGGAGAGATACAGTAGCCGATCGTTTGGCCAATAGCTATTGAATATGTATGGCCGCCTTAACAGTTTGGTCATGCCTGCAAACTTTGCAAAACCATTATACTACATCACACCTCCCAAATGTGCCAGATCTGGTGGGGCAGTTCCTGATTTCTGTGACTGTTCCACAGTCCTGGGACGGCTGAGGTGTGTCCCAATTTCAGCTGTATCAGCTCCCTGCTTCACCATTCCCTGGCATATGCTCTCTCCAGCCTCAGGTGCAATATGGTGACACATCATGCCTGCTGGGGCTATGTAGGAGCAGCGTGACAGAATGCAGCCATCAGTGCATGATGGGAGTAGTAGTTTTGCAACAGCTGTTGAACCACAGGTTAGTAAACATATGTCTACATTATTGTAAGAACTGATGTAGTAAAATGAAAGCTGTGCTGTGATTGGTTGCTATGGGATGAGGTGCTGCAGCAGTTACAGTTACGGTACATTAGTGTATACATTTTAAAGGGAACCTTTCACCATGAAAATGTGAATTAATCTGCAGACAGCATGGTATAGAGCTGGAGGAGCTTAGCAGATAGATATATACAATTTTGTGAGATTAGATTCAATATAAATTATATTTCACTGATTTAAATTCCTGCCTATTTTGGGCTTTGAAGTCAAGCAGGCGGTCCTATCAGTAGTCGACAGCTATCTCTGTATACACAGTCATAGAGGGAGATTTACTGAATCTTTTCCCATAAAACTATATTTCAATCTGTTCAGCTCCTCCTGCTCTATAAAGCCTAATTCACACAGTCTGTGTTCGGTCAGTGATTTCCATCAGTGATTTTGAGCCAAAACCAGGTGCGGCTCTAAACACAGAACAGGAGCAGATCTTTCCATTATACCTTATGTCTGTGGAGGCTCCAATCCTGGTTTTAGCTCAAAATCACTGATGAAAATCACTGACCATAACACTGACGAGTGAATGAGGCTTAACATACTGCCTGCAGCTCAGACAATTTTCAACGGTATTAGAAGAACCTTCCAGAACTCTGTTGGATAGAATTGACAACCCCCCAGTATTTTAAATTGGATCATGAGGAGTATATGTACCAGGTTTCTTAGAGATTCATCAAGGCATGTAGGAGCCTATTAAGAACAAATATACAAACTTTCTCATATATATATATATCGTAAATACAAAGGCAAGAGGGAGTTCAGATCAAAAATCAAAATGCTATCAGGACAGGGGTGCAGGGCTCACAGTGCTTATTCTATCCTACTTATCCATTTAGGAGGAGATGTATAATATTTTGGACCTATCCATGCAAATAAGATGCCTCCAGGACCATTTATAGATGTGATGGAGGTTCATTGTGGGAACCAAGAAGGACCTCTTGCAAGAGGAGCTCTTTTTGGATCATTTCCTCTGCTTAATTCCTTTATTCCTGTTTTTGAAGATGCCTGTGTAGGTTTACATTATAGGGGTTCTTTAGAGACAGTCATAATTGTACACAATATGATATTTTAGCATGGAGTAATTCAGATATTGTTAGAAGTGTTACATTTGATGCACTGAAGATCATACACAATGCTATTATTTTGCTTGCCCTGAATGGAATGTCTTCAATTATTCCAGATTTTCCCAAGTTATTTTCATTACTCATGGTCAAACTTAACTGTAAATATGTTGGTCAGCTCAACAGTTATCACTGTCTGTAGTGAATACAGTATAACCCTTCTGATGGTCAGCTGTTTTCTTGGTTATCATTTTGTTACACATTCTTACATGATTTATTATACTATAACAATAACATATATTCTGCCATTACCAAACTGGCACCAGAATGTTTGGCATGGACTGTGTTTGTGCAAAATTTTGCGACTTTTTGGGGGATTTTTACGCATTACTCACCAATTTTCAAAGTAGCAGGTGGTGTGGGGCTGGCGTAATTGGACTGTCACATTTATTATAATCTACGCCAGGAAACTGTCATAGATTATAGCGGAAATCTACAAGTATGTGACAGGTTCTATAATCTAACAGTGATATAACTAAATATTCATATGTTGAAAACATTTTTACATGTCAACCACATGTGCCATGCCAATGGTGATCAGTATTGGCTGGACAATTGACTACCTGAGGACAGTCTTTGCTTGCCTTGCATATGAAAATCAGTGCACAAAAACAGTTGGCGATCTACACAGCAGCCAAGCAGAACACTGGATTCATTTTCTAACCTGCACTAAGAAAATGAAATCCAGAATATGATTAATGACTTAGGCTAGGTTCACACCTGAGCGTTTTACAGCACGTTCCTACGCGCTGTAAAACGCTCAACAGGCAAAAACCAATGTTTCCCTATGGGCATGGTTCTCACCTGAGCGTTTTACAGCACGTACGAACGCGCTGTAAAATGCCCTACGCCCCAAGAAGTACAGGAGCTTCTTTGGGGCGTATTGTTACGCGTAACACCTCTGTTTTTCATTGTACGCTTCTGTGGTCAATAGCAAGAACGCGCGTCGTTTCCAAAATACAAAAACGCCCCAAAATACGCCTAAAAAACGCCCGATAAAAATGCCTGTAAACAGCGCTTATCGAATACGCTCAGGTGTGAACCCAGCCTAAGACCTAAAACAATTTAATTGTTTTTTTTCCCAGAACCGATCCTCTTTTTCTGTTGCTACCATGACAGTAGGAATGGACCTTAATGTCCATTTCAATAGTAAACTTTTAGTTTTAGTTTAGTAAGTGAACTAAAACATCAGATTTCACTTTATCAGATGGCGAGCAGCCAGTGATCTCTTCTTGCACAGAAGTTTTATCATGTAATGGCATCTTATACATTCCAAATTCCATACAATTGTGTAGATGAAGAAACTGACAGCAGATTGTAATCTTTGGCTATCTCCCTAGACAGCAGTCAGCCTTCACTCTAATGCGGGGGCTACAAATGTGTCTCATCACTGGATGTGGTGAGTTGCTTTGCATTTGCAAGTAATAAAGGAACTCTATCATATTAATGTTTTCTTTCTCTTTGTATGCCTTACCAGCTACAGGCAGTGGCAGTAAGGTGGCAACGATGACAGGGAACCCAACCAATATACTCCTCAGGGATAAGTATCTCAATAAGTTCTTTGCTTCATTGTACATGCGCTACTAATGCAGCATGCTTGCATTGAAATGCATTGTTTGCATTAATGTTCTGCTTGATCTCATCCCAATGCTGGACATACCAGTACAACGGATAGGAGCTTATAGTCATGAAGAAGCATGATACATTTGCCGTAGTATATAGAGCTGTTTTATCTCTGAATATTAATGTTATTCTTTATGTATGTACACACACTATGCTTGATAAAATAGAGCCATTGGTTCATGGTATATGAATTATATTCTTGGTAACATAAAAAGGAGTGCAAGCTTCTTTGTACACGATAAAGCTTTGCCATTATCTAGATCAATAATAACGATGCAGGAAACTTATACAGTTTGCTTGTCTTACTGCTCAGGATATGATTGCATGAAGCAATGATTGCATGAAGCAAGTGACATTTAAAACAGGGATATTGATATAAACTCAATTTCAATGAATGTGGTAAACATAGGCTTCATCAATAATTTTCCATTACATACTGAACCAATATAAAATTTGCAATGCAGTACGTTATTTGGCGACACTTTCTAAAATTCAGCCGCTATAAGACGTTTATCACATTCTGAAGTTGCCACTGGAATAAAAGCTAGTGATGTGCAAAAAGCTACTAAATCACTCCAGAAATTAAGAAACTATAGTGCCTCAAGCGCAGGACACAGGAATTCAGAGGAATTCAGTGCATGTGTTTAGTAATGATATCTTTTACCATTCACTCTGCTCAGGCTGGATATTATAGTTTTGCTTTTCAAATCTGCCAAAACCAGTCAAAATGTGAGGACTGATAAAAGAAAGTATGGCTAAGATTTACTATGCATAATTGCTTTTGTATGTGTGCTATAAGAAAATGTATATAAATCATTTTGTATGAATATTATTCTATCGTATGCTTAAATGGAATCAACGGAAAGCTACAGCTGAAATTATGATCATCTATTTCCTGATATACAGTTGTGTCTTTTACATCTAAAACTTAAGGAATAATGTTAATACATGATTAATGTTGAAGGTTTTTGTTGTTGAAATTGATTTTTCAGAAATGTTTTTTTATTTTTTTTATTTTGAATGTGTTGTAATGGCAGCCTACACAAAATGAGGTCCAGATGTATGCTCTATATACCATCCATATTACAAGGTGAGCACCTCAGATGGCTTTTATCGCTGCCTACTGGGGAGACATTTTAGCCGATTGTCCTCACTCTAGCTCGAATTACAACAATAGTCGTCAAATCAGACCACTCCTGCCATAAAGACATCCTGCCGTGGAATTTCCTGCAGAAATCATTTATAGGAAGCTGACATGCAGCTTTCATACTTATACACCATAAAACAGCTGTCTTGGTACTCGGTACACTGCAAAAAAAGCTAGTCAGTGCATCCTATGAAATAAATGTAGAAGTGTATGTACACTGTGGCTGCAGTCCAAAAGCAAATACCATACAAAATGCTAACATTGATTACATGGATTATAAATTGTACTAAACTATATATTAATGATTATGAGGTATTTTGCAAATATTTTGATTAAAATACCTTTGCCCATCTGCCCCAGGAAAGGTTACTTTTACAAGTGGGAACATACAGTAAAATGGCTTACCATTCCTTGGATCTTGGCCTTCAGGATGAACTCAGGGAAAGTGGGATCCACCTCTGCTCTGCTCTAATTAACGACACACTCTAAGAAATATGGATGACTAGGGTACTGAAAAAAATTGAAACAGTCACATCTTTATGTGTGCAATGCAGATACAAAATTAGCACAGTTCACAAAATGAAACATGCTCAAGTGTGTGAACACCATACCTGAGATACAAAAGCAAAAATAATAACAGCACTGTACAAGCAGTAAATATGTGGATTATAAATTATAGTACTGCTATAGCTCATATGCCTGTATATTGTGAATATAGTATTACAATTTGTAATCCATATATTCAGTGTTTGCAAAATTACATTGCAGACTGTGTTTGGTATGGTCTCTAAACATGCCAAATGATTTTCTTCTTTCCCATCCCCAATTAGAGGAAGAGTCTCTTCTGTATGGGTATATTTGTAGAGAGTGTATTAAAAGTCTATTTCAGTCTCTTATTTTGGGCTAAAACATTTTTTAAATTGGTCTTTATTAAAAATGGTTCAAAAGGTTTTCCTCTATAACTTTCAGTTTCACTGTACCTGAAGATTATTTCTTCTCTGAAAATCTGTCACAGAGTTGCTTTGATGGCTTACTCTGTATCCCTTATCTCTAGTTCCCTTACAGCTCAAAAACACATTTTTGATCTAAATTTTTGTCAAGCTGATAAGAATTTTTCTTAAGTGAGTATTTATGAGCTGCTAGGAAACTAGAGGTAAGGGATACAGATTGAGGTGACAAAGCAGCTCTATGACAGAGTCACTGAGAAGGAGAAATAACAGTCTCCTGATACCATGAAACTCAAAAGCTGTCAAAATGGTAGGGATAATATAACTGATATGGCCCATGAACAGGTAGGAACAAGAGTTAGGGACCACTCATGAGACAACCTTGACGCGGTGAGTGGCTTACTATGCTTTGGCCAAAATATAAACCAATGTCTCATCCAGCATGGAGGGCAGAGTGCTGGATGTAGTGTGCGATCACATTTGTATTTTCCGTTATTATAAGATATATGGTTGAGGTTTCTCCTTGATATTGATATTTGGTTAGTTAACATAAAAAGTGTATTGTTCTTCCATCGTTCAATGTCATTGAGACTTTTTTGTTCTCAAACGTTTTTTATAATGCATGAAGCAATTTTCACTGTGTGCATTGTTGAGATTTTAAAGAGTTTTCCAAGACAAGATAAAATAGAACTGATGATTATCAATGTTCAAATATATCTGGTGTTACTATTTGATTCTTGAGCATGGATCATGTCATCTTATGCAGGGGATGTTCAAAGTTACTTTACTTAAGAAAGTTGTCCCATCTGGAATTTTATGACACATTTACAGCATATGCAATAAGCATCTGACAGGTCTGGGTCCTGTCTCGAGAATGGGGCTGCTGTGAGTAGAGAAGTGGACATTATGCACAAATCTCTCAATTCACTTCTATGGGAATTCCAAATCTTGTCAATCATGGTTACTCACAACCACCTTTCCCTTCATGGAGGTGTCAAATGGACCCCTGTTCTCTAGATAGCAGTGGGTCTCAGAGACTGTACCCATGCCTACTGAACATTTTGGCATATTATGACTTTTTAAAGTTTCATTCACTAAAGGAGGGAATACATCGTTTCATATGTACATATCTGGGATGCAAGTGCACATAGAGCAGTTACAGATCTCAATAAATGTAATTTTTTGTTTGTGTTTCCTTGGAAAAAGTTTCACAGATTTCCACACTAATCTTAAAAAGAGATACTTAAGAAGTCTTTAGTCTTTACAAAAATGTTACACTAAGCTACACAAGAACGGGCACTTATCTCATACCACAAAAACAGTATTGACCCATTGAGGCACAGACTCTGTAAACCCATATGGAATCCTGGACCAAGACCTTATCAGAAGAGTTGTGTAAGTTGCAAGTTGGGGGATTGGACTCTCAGTCGTGAAATTTGAAGGTGAAGTCATCACCTTAAACATTTTGTCATGCTCTTCAAACCATTTAAAACATTTTTTTTTAGCATTTTAGTATGGTACATTATCCTGCTGAAGGAGCCTACTGATAATAAGGAAAACTGTGCCATGTTTTTTTTTATCAAGAACTATAGTATGTTTGGTTTAGACATGAATACCACATGAACACCAGGACCCAAGATTTCCTAGCAGAAAACTGTCCCACTGCATTTGCTAGCTTGCCTTCCATTTACAGTATAGTGCATGTTGGTACCCATTCTTGATGCTTTTGGTGGTGGACAGGGATCAACATGGGTGCTCACTATGCAGCCCTGTATGCAGCAAGCCATGATGCACTATGAGTTCTGATACTTTTTTCTTACAACAAGTTTATTTAGAAATTTGTGCTATCATAACTATTCTGAGGAATCTGATCAGAATGACTAGCTCCTCATGTGCATCAATGCGATCTGAGCACTCATGACCCTTTCACTGGTTTACTGAATATCCTTTATTGGACCATTTTAGATACAGAAATAGCTACATTGGAATATACCTATGATAGACCTGGTGGCCTTATACAGGATCGGACCTATCACCACTAGAGATGGACTTGCGGTTCGCCCTTCCGGTCGTTTCGCTGCAATCTTTGCTTGTTCGCGGTTCGCCAAACAGGCGAACATATGGCGATGTCCGCCGGCGCCATATTCTTTGCATTGTGCAGAACTTTGACCCATGACACATCTATCAGGTGGGACAGGAGAGCCAATTGAGATGTTTCAGCACATGGACACACCCCCTACCCTATAAATAAACCTGATCTGGCAGCCATTTTACGTTCAGTTTTTTGCCACTGTAGGGAGAGGTTGCTGTGTGGAGCAGGGACAGACTGTTAGGGACACCAAACACTAGCTAATAGGGCCACAAAAGTCCTTTTAAAGACTGGTATAGGTGTGCTTTCGATAGGTGTGACATACAGAGGGGTGTGAAATACTTATAATATACGTTCTAACATATAAAGTATATTTTAGTGCATTTGTATTGTGCAGCAGTTGTGTGTGGTTCTGCTGCGATACTGCAGCTAGATAGAGGGACAAATGCTATTGGAATAACTAATTGCAACTGGTGTGATATACCTGTTGCCCCCCCAAAAAAACTGATTGAGGGGTGTGATACACCTATAATATACATTCTAACATAGAATGTATGTTATAGCGCATTTGTATTTTGCAGCAATTGTGTGCGGTTCTGCTGAGATACCGCAGCTAGATAAAGGGACAAAGACTATTGGAATAACTAATTGCAACTGGTGTTATATACCTGTTTCCCCATATACCTATAATATACCTTCTAACATAGAAAGTATATTATAGTGCATTTGCATTGTGCAGAAGTTGTGTGCGGTTCTGTGAGATACCGCAGCTAGATAGAGGGACAAACGCTATTGGAAAAAGTAATTCCAACAGGTGTGATATACCTGTTGCCCCCCAAAAAAAACTGATAGAGGGGTGTGATATACCTGTAATATACATTCTAACATAGAAAGTATATTATAGTGCATTTGTATTGTGTAGAACAGTGTTTCCCAACCAGTGTGCCTCCAGCTGTTGCAAAACTACAACGCCCAGGATGCCCGCACAGCCAAAGGCTGTCCGGGCATGCTGGAAGTTGTAGTTTTGCAACAGCTGGAGGCACACTAGTTGGGAAACACTGGTGTAGAAGTTGTGTGCGATAGTAGTTGTGTGCGATAGTGTGCGATAGTGTGCGTGTAAGATACCGCAGCTAGATAGAGGAACAAACGCCATTCGAATAACTAAATAAAACTGGTGTTATATACCTGTTGCACCCGAAAAAACGGATTAAGGGGTGCGATAGACCCGCTTCCACAAAATATTGATTGAGGGGTGCGATACACCGACTTTCACAAAATATTGATTGAGGGGTGTGATACACCAGCTTCAACCAAATATAGATTGAGGCCTGCGATACACCAGCTTCCATCAAATATTGATTAAGTGGTTTTATTTACCAGCTTCCAGCAAATACTCATTATTGGGTTGTATATACCTGTTTCCACAAAATACTGATAGATGGGATTGATATACCGGCATCCACAAAATATTGATTAAAGCCTGCAATACACCGGCTTCCACCAAATATTGATTAAGCGATTTGATATACCCGCTTCCAGCAAATACTGATTATTGGGTTCTATACACCTGTTTCCACAAAATACTGATACAGGGTATTGATATACCGGCTTCCACCAAATATTGATTGAGGCCTGCGATTCACCAGCTTCCACCAAATATTGATTATGGGGTTTGATTTACCGGCTTCCAGCAAATACTCATTATTGGGTTCTATATACCTGTTTCCACAAAATACTGATAGTAACATAGTAACATAGTACATAAGGCCGAAAAAAGACATTTGTCCATCCAGTTCGGCCTGTTATCCTGCAAGTTGATCCAGAGGAAGGCAAAAAACCCTGTGAGGTAGAAGCCAATTTTCTCCACTTTAGGGGAATAAAAAATTTCTTCCCGACTCCAATCAGAATAACTCCCTGGATCAACGACCCCTCTCTAGTAGCTATAGCCTGTAATATTATTACGCTCTAGAAACACATCCAGGCCCCTCTTGAATTCCTTTATTGTACTCACCATCACCACCTCCTCAGGCAGAGAGTTCCATAGTCTCACTGCTCTTACCGTAAAGAATCCTCTTCTATGTTTGTGTACAAACCTTCTTTCCTCCAGACGCAGAGGATGTCCCCTCGTCACAGTCACAGTCCTGGGGATAAATAGCTGATGGGATAGATCTCTGTACTGACCCCTGATATATTAATACATATTAATTAGATCTCCCCTCAGTCGTCTTTTTTCTAAAGTGAATAACCCTAATTTTGATAATCTTTCAGGGTACTGTAGTTGCCCCATTCCAGTTATTACTTTAGTTGCCCTCCTCTGAACCCTCTCTAGCTCTGCTATGTCTGCCTTGTTTACAGGAGCCCAGAACTGTACACAGTACTCCATGTGTGGTCTGACTAGCGATTTGTAAAGTGGTAGGACTATGTTCATATCACGGGAATCTATGCCCCTTTTGATGCAACCCATTATCTTGTTGGCCTTGGCAGCAGCTGCCTGACACTGGTTTTTGCTGTTTAGTTTGCTGTTTATTAAAATTCCTAGATCCTTTTCCATGTCAGTGTTACCGAGTGTTTTACCATTTAGTATGTACGGGTGACTTGCATTTTTCCTTCCCATGTGCATAACCTTACATTTATCAGTGTTAAACCTCATCTGCCACTTATCTGCCCAAGCCTCCAATCTATCCAGATCCCTCTGTAGTAGTATACTGTCCTCTTCAGTGTAAATTACTTTACACAGTTTAGTGTCATCTGCGAAAATTGATACTTTACTATGCAAGCCTTCTACAAGATCATTAATAAATATATTGAAGAGAATAGGGCCCAATACTGACCCCTGAGGTACCCCACTAGTGACAGTGACCCAATCTGAATGTTTACCGTTAATAACCACCCTCTGTTTTCTATCACTCAGCCAGTTACTTACCCACATACAGATGTTTTCTCCCAGTCCGAGCATTCTCATTTTATATACTAACCTTTTATGCGGTACAGTGTCAAATGCTTTGGAGAAGTCCAGATATACGACATCCATTGATTCGCCGCTGTCAAGTCTAGAGCTTACCTCCTCATAGAAACTGATTAAATTAGTTTGACATGACCGATCCCTCACGAAGCCATGCTGATATGGCGTTATTTGCTTATTTCCGTTGAGATGCTCTAATATAGCATCTCTCAGAAAACCTTCAAACAGTTTACCCACAACAGATGTTAAACTTACCGGTCTATAGTTTCCAGGCTCTGTTTTTGGCCCCTTTTTGAATATTGGCACCACATATGCCACGCGCCAATCCTGTGGGACATTCCCTGTCAGTATAGAGTCTGCAAATATCAGAAATAAGGGTCTGGCTATGACATTACTTAATTCCTTTAGGATACGGGGGTGTATGCCATCCGGTCCTGGCGATTTGTCTATTTTAATCTTTTTAAGCCGCTGATGTACTTCTTCCTGGGTCAGACAGGACACTTTTAATGGGGAATTTATTTTTGCATTCTGCATGTCATCTGACAATTTATTTTCCTCAGTGAATACATTGGAGAAAAAAATATTTAACAGCTTTGCTTTCTCCTCGTCGCTCTCTGCGACTCCCCCCTCATTACTCTTTAAAGGGCCAACACCTTCAGCTTTATACTTTTTAACATTTATATAATTGAAGAACATTTTAGGGTTGGTTTTACTCTCTTTGGCAATTAATCTCTCGGTCTCTAGTTTGGCCGCTTTTATTTGTTTTTTACATGTTCTATTTTTTTCCTTATAGTTTTTCAGTGCTTCCGTGCAACCCTCCTGTTTTAGTGTTTTATATGCTTTCTTTTTGTCATTTATTGCTTTCTTTACAGTTCTATTTATCCACATTGGTTTCTTTTTGTTCCTTAACCTTTTATTACCATACGATATGTACCTCTGACAATGAGTTTTTAGGATGTTTTTAAAGATATCCCATTTTGTGTCTGTATTTGTGAGGACTTTGTCCCAGTTAGTTTGGCCTATGGCCTCTCTTAGTTGGTTAAATTTAGCTTTTTTGAAGTTTGGTATTTTTGTTCCTCCCTGTAGAAACGCTCTTTTGAATGATAATTGGAAGGTTATTACTTTATGGTCACTATTTCCCAGGTGTCCCCCGACCTGCACGTCTGTTGTTCTGTCAGGTCTATTGGTTAATACTAAGTCCAGTATGGCCATCCCTCTAGTCGGGTCCTGAACCAGTTGGGAGAGGTAATTGTCTTTGGTTATTGCCACGAACCTGTTTCCCTTATGAGATATACAAGTTTCAGTTTCCCAGTCTATATCTGGGTAGTTGAAGTCCCCCATAATAACCACCTCATTATGATTTGCCGCCTCGTCTATCTCGTTTAGAGGGGATTTATATACCAGCTTCCACAAATTATTGATTGAGGCCTGCGATACACCAGCTTCTGCAAAATATTGATTAAGGGGTTTGATTTACCTGCTTCCAGCAAATACTCATTATTGGGTTCTATATACCTGTTTCCACAAAATACTGATAGAGGGGATTGATATGCCGACTTCCACCAAATATTAATTGAGACCTGCGATACACCAGCTTCCACCAAATATTGATAAAGGGGTTTGATTTACCGGCTTCCAGCAAATACTCATTATTGGGTTCTATAAACCTGTTTCCACAAAATACTGAGAGAGGGTATTGATATATCGGCTTCCACAAAAAATTGATTGAGGCCTGCGATTCACCAGCTTCCCACAAATATTGATTAAGGGCTTTGATTTACCGGCTTCCAGCAAATATTCATTATTGGGTTCTATATACCTGTTTCCACAAAATACTGATAGAGTGGATTGATATACTGGCTTACACAAAATATTGATTGAGGCCTGCGATACACCAGCTTCCACCAAATATTGATTAAGGGGTTTGATTTACTGGCTTCCAGCAAATACTCATTATTGGGTTCTATATACCTGTTTCCACAAAATACTGTTACAGTGTATTGCTATACCGGCATCCACAAAATATTGATTAACGCCTGTGATACACCAGCTTCCACCCAATATTGATTAAGGGGTTTTATTTTCCAGTTTCCAGCAAATACTCATTATTGGGTTCTATATACCGGTTTTCACAAAATACTGATAGAGGGGTTTGATATACCAGCTTCCACAAAATATTGATTGAGGCCTGCGATACACCAGCTTCCACCAAATATTGATTAAGGGGTTTGATTTGCCAGCTTCCAGCACATACTCATTATTGGGTTCTATATACCTGTTTCCAAAAAATAATGATAGAGGGGATTGATATACCGGCTTTCACAAAATATTGATTGAGGCCTGCGATACACCAGCTTCCCACAAATATTGATTAAGGGATTTGATTTACCGGCTTCCAGCAAATACTCATTATTGGGTTCTATATACCTGTTTCCACAAAATACTGATACAGAGGATTTATATACCAGCTTCCACAAAATATTGATTGAGGCCTGCGATACACCAGCTTCCACCAAATATTGATTAAGGGGTTTGATTTACTGGCTTCCAGCAAATACTCATTATTGGGTTCTATATACCTGTTTCCACAAAATACTGATAGAGGGGATTGATATACCGGTTTTCACAAAATATTGATTGAGGCCTGCGATATACCGCATTTTTCGCCCTATAAGACGCACCTGCCCATAAGACGCACCTGGTTTTAGAGGGTGAAAATAGAAAAAAAATATTTTTTGGACAAAAGGTGTGTCAAAACTTTTAATAAAGTAACAGACCAATATTTTAACAATGTAAACATTAACAGTAGTAACCAGCAGCATTAATAACCATCATTATTGACTTAAATGTCCAGGTACAGTACTCCTCTATTCATCAGGGAACCCCAAAAACTCCTCATCACTACTGTCCAGGTTAATCGCACTCTGTGGCTCAGTATCACTAGTATCGCTGCCTTCAGATTCGTCGTACAGCATATTGTCCTCAGTGCCATCCAAGGCATTGCTAATGCCACACTTTTTAAAGGATCTGACGACGATTTCATCGTTGACTGCCTGCCATGATGTTTTCACCCACTCACAGACTTGGGTGATGGTGGGCCTCTTCATCCGTCCAGTGGGAGTCAGGTCATGGTTCCCAGCTGCCATCCACTTGTTCCATTCCTCCCTCATGAACACTTTAAATGGCTTATTAATGGAAACGTCCAGGGGTTGTAGCTGGCTGGTAAGCCCTTCAGGAATTACCGCTAGATGGGTCTTCACTTCCTTAAATCTTGTTTTTGTGCATTCGGTGATATGTGCCCTAAACTGGTCAAGCACTAGTAGGGCAGGTTTCTTCAGAAGTCCTCCAGTGCGTTTGACCACACCTTTTCGATCCATACTTTCATGCCATTTTCGTCCATCCACCCTTTGTCGTGAACATGGACAATCACTCCTCGTGGGGTCACCTCTTTTGGCATGGTCTTCCTTTTAAAAATCAGCATTGGTGGCAGTTTGGTGCCATCTGCGCAGCAGGACAAGACAACCGTGTAATGCGTTTTCTCGTGTCCAGAGGTCTTCACAGTTACGGTTTTTGCGCCTCTCACATCGACGGTCCTATTCGATGGAACATCGAAGGTTAACGGAACTTCATCCATGTTCCCAATCTGGCCTATTTAATAGCCATGTTTCTTTCGTGAATCCAGCACAAATTTATGGAAAGAAAGAATCTTTGACTCATATTCTTTGGGCATTTTTTGGGCAATTCTTGTTTTGGTGCGCATAGCAAGGCCACATCTCCTCATGAATCTGTAGCACCATGATGCCGATCCAGTGAAGTCGTCAATGCCTTTCTCTGCAGCAAGACGTTTGGCTTCATAGATGATCATTTTTGTGGATACTGAGAAGCCATTGTTCCTGTGACATGTGATCCACTCTTTCATGTCCACGTCTAGCTGTGGCCACTTTGCAGCACACCCACGAAGAGTGTGTTTACTTTTCTCCGCTTTCTCCAACCGATCCTCTTGTTTCCTCCATTCACGAATCATCTTTTCAGTTGGAGGCGGCCCAAAATGTCTCTCCGCTGCCCTGTTTCCATGCTCTTTGGCATACTTTATCACCTCTAGTTTAAAAGGAATTTTATAAGAAAGCCTTCTCTGCTTTGACATCGCTCAGAAATGTACAGTATGCAGCAGGAGACTACCGTAATTTTCTGCAATAGAATACAGTAATGGAAGAACTGTTAGCACTACAATTATGGGGGTACTGTAGCTAAGAACATCAGTGGATGACAATGTTATAGGGGGATCTGCCACTAACACAATCTTATGGGGGGGATATGCTGCTGACAAACGGTACCGTACTTATTGGGAAAGGGGGGGATCCAATGACACTTTAAGGCGTCATGCAGACATCCATGGAGCATGGTCCGTGAAATCCCGTCCTGCTGAGTGCACGAAGGGCACGGCGTCATAGCAACCAATGACGCCATGCGCTTCGTGCACTCAGCAGGACGGCAGGCTGGGATATCATGGACAGTGCTCCACGGATGTCTGCATGACGCCTTAATAAGGCGGTCACTTTATTAGGGGTGAGCTCACTTTATTAGGAGTGAGCTCACTTTATCACGAGTGAGCTCACTTTATCACTTTATTAGGAGTGAGCTCACTTTATTAGGAGTGAGCTCACTTTATTAGGAGGGGGGGCACTTTATTAGGAGGGGGGCACTTTATTAGGAGGGGGGGCACTTTATTAGGAGGGGGGCTGTCAAGTTTGGTGTTATGCACATTTCCTTCCCCCCACTTCACATTTAAAATGCTGAAAGACATCCCTAAAGAATCACAGGGTTAATAAAGTGCCACCCATAATAATAAAGTGGTGTGCCCTGCCAGAAAGACATCCCTAAGGACCCCACTGTTAATAAAGTGCCCACTTTATTAGGAGGTGGGCACTTTATTAACAGTGGGGTCCTTAGGGATGTCTTTCTGGCAGGGCACACCACTTTATTATTATGGGTGGCACTTTATTAACCCTGTGATTCCTTAGGGATGTCTTTCAGCATTTAAATGTAAAGTGGGGGGAAGGAAATGTGCATAACACTGCCTCAATTGACAATTCATACCGATTCTCCAGCGATCCTCTGTCCGACTGAGCGCAGCGTGATGACTGAGACGAGGGGCGGAGCAGACTTCCCTGTCACACTTGCCAGCTCCGCCCCTTGTCTTCCGGCTCCTGCGCTCCATTTCATCCTGCATAACAGCGCTTCGGGCCGGCCGGTCCCTACAACCCAGCACTTACTGAGGCCGGCCGGCCCATACCAGACCCTCCAATACCACCATCTTCAGCAGATCGCAGCATCAGACTGCTGCCCGCCGCCCGCCGCTCGCCGCCCGCCGCCCGCCGCCCGCCGGACATGTGAGCGCTGCCAGGGCTGCAAGCGCTACAGGTACAGTCGGCACAGTGTAATATACAGTCAGATATAAGCGCCGGATATGTTTTTTTACACTAGGTTTCACCTATATTCACCCCATAAGACGCACTAACTTTCCCCCCCCATTTTGGGGGGGGGGGAAAGTGCGTCTTATAGGGCGAAAAATACGGTACCTGCTTCCACAAATATTGCTCTTCTATAGGGACTTTGTTGAAGGGTAATTTTGAAAAAGACAGGCAGAGGAAGAGGCAGGCCATTCCGCATGGGTGGAAGTGGTCGGGCAGGTGCACCAGACCGGAGCCTAAGTGGAAAGTTGGAGAAGGTGCGTGCGATTACATCAAAGGATGCATCAGAGTTGGTTGAGTGGCTCACTCAGGCTTCCGCTTCTGCACCCTCCTCATCCTCTGTATCAGCACCCTCCTCACTCTCTGCTGTGTGCACCACAAAGACACCACCACCACCATAGCCCCTCCACTCGATTATTTTTCCATCGATTCCCAAACCTTACCGATGTGCAGCCATTCTTGGCATCAGATGAGGAAGAGGAGGTAGCAACGGCCACCACCAGCGTTCTGACGACAGTACCCAGATCAGACCAAGAAGGGCTGTCCCCACTGTTGCTGCCTACTCCAAGATCTCTAATATCAGTGGTGGTGAAAGTGTTGATTATGAGGTGTTGATGGACGTCACATGGGTGCCCACAAGAAAGGAAGAGGAGGGGAGTTCAGAGGGCAACAGGGAGCAGCAGATAGGGAGGAGAAGGACGAGAAGCAGGCAGAGCTCGCAGTGCATAGTAGGCAAAAAGCAGACTGCAAATGTATCTGGAGCGAGCCATCCACAATGCACGGTCACATCTGGCGGTCCCAGGGTGCCGGCATATGACTCTGCAGTGTGGGCTTTTTTTTTAATTGTCAGCTGCTGACAATAGGGTTGCCATCTGCAGCCTGTGCTCTCAACGCATAAGTCACGTTAAGCCCAACATTCACCTAGGGACAACCGCCTTAAGAAGGCACCTGGCCTCCCATCACCGAGCCCAGTGGGAGCAATAACGTCAGAACCCACAAAGCCACACTCCCGGCGCTTCACGTCCTGCCTCTTATCCTTCTCCTCTCTCCTCCCATTTGTCCTCCACTCCACCTTCCACCGTGCCATCATCGCGTTCATCTAGTAAAAGGCAGGCTTCCGTTGCCCAAATGTTCGAACGTAAAAAGTTGATGATGCCAGATAACCTTCTTGCCCAACGGCTGACCGCCGGCTTGTCGGAACTACTAGCCCGCCAATTACTGCCATATAAACTGGTGGACTAGGAGGCCTTTAGAAAATTTGGGGCCATTCGCACACCGCAATGGAAAGTCCACGGAAGGAAATATTTCTTCCAGAATGGCATCCTAGAGCTATATGGCCACTTTCAAGTGAATATCTCTTGCACACAGTGTCGATGCCAAGAAAAATCTGACCACAGACACGTGGTCTAGCAAACACGGGCAGGGAAGGTACATAACTTTTACTGCCCACTGGGTGAACCTTCTGACGGCTGTCAAGCATGCAACCCGTGGCACCCATGTGGATTCGGTGTTACTGCCAAGGATTGCATGCAGGCCTTCCTCTTCTTCTACTCCTCCTACTCCATCCTCCATCTCTCCTCGGCTGACTCCTTCCTTTTCCGCTGCTCCCCCCAACTCCCCAGAACCTATTTGACGTGCCAGGTGAGATGTTGCCATGCTGTGCTGCGGCTGTTGTGCCTGGAAGCCAAGAGACACACCGGTCCTGCACTCCCTTCAGCTCTGCGGTCTCAGGCTGATCAGTGGCTAACCCCGCTCAATTTGACATTTAGTAAAGTGGTGTGCGACAACGGTGCCAATCTGCTAAGCGCGCTGAAACAGGGCAAAATGACACACGTCCTTAACTTAGTCATGCAGCGATTCGTTGCCAAATACCCCAGTGTCCTAAATGTCTTGCGGCAGGCCAGGATTTTACCTGGCCATGGCTCGCCTTGCTGACGTTCAGCAGACGTCTGATTTGTTACAGCCCAACGCGCTGGAACCCCAACTTGTATATGTTTGATACGCTGCTCCAGCAGAAACGACTGCCTGTATGAACTCTGCGGCAGGTCAGGTTTTGCAGAGCTTGTTTTTTTTTCACCGCGACAGTGGCTGCTCATGCGCGAAGCATGCAGACTTCTGCGGCCATTTGATGAGATCACCAAACTGGTCAGTCGCAGCCAGGGCACCATCATTATCATCGTACCTTACGCCTTCTTTCTGGAGCATGCATTGCGTCGTGTCATGATCAAGCCGTCGAGGAGCAGGAGCAGGAAGATGAGGAAGTCGCAATGCTGAATGAAACCCCTCCTTCTCTTCCCAGGCACCATCCTCCTCCTAGTAGCCCCTACTCCATCTGAGACAAGTCAACAGAAATCTGAAGAAGAGTCAGAGGAGGATGGTGCCTGGGAAGAGGAGGAGGAGGATGAGCAAGAAGAGCAGGCTTTAAACTTTACTGGGATTCCTGGTGTTGTCCGTGGATGGGGGGAGGAGACTGAGGACGACATTCTCCTGGGCAATGAGCAGGAGCCAGGCCGCTCCACCGCTTCCAATTTAGTGCAAATGGGGGTCTTCATGCTCCGGTGTTTGAAGAGGGACCCCCAGATAAAAAGCATAATGGTCAAGGACCAGTACTGGGTGGCAACACACTTAAACCCCCAGGTACAAACACAAAATGGCGGGCATATTATGAGCATCACAGAATGCAGCATTTTGAGGCCTTGCTTTGAGAGATGCTGCATTCTGCTGTTGCGGGTGCTGGCAGAGGAATTTCCACCCACAGAGAAACAGTTGTGAGTTTGGCAGTTTGAAGATGTGTTGGTTACTTCGGATATGAGATCATTCTTGCAAACAACCCATCGACAGCCGCCCTCCGGATACAGCCTCAGGGAACCTGCCTAGATCAACAGGTGTCCGACTACATTGGGTTAATGGCTGATGTGGATGCTCTAAGAAGTGATGAACCCCTTGACTACTGGGTGTGCAGGCTGGACCTATGGCCAGAGCTGGCAAAATTGGCAATGGAACTCTTGGCTTGCCCCTCGTCGAGTGTCCTGTCCGAAAGGACGTTCAGTGCAGCAGGGTCAAACTGTCACGGCTGAGGATGGGGGAAATCCTCAGCCGTGCGATGTCAGTTGATGTTTTGGCTGCTCGGCCAGGACAGCAGGATTAGGGAGCAGGTCACCTCCTACAGCGTCCCTAACCTGACCCTAACTCCTAGCTGCATGGGCCGACCTTTAAGGTAGGAGGACCCATGCTCCGGAACCTCGGATCCCTAACTCACCCTCCGACCGGTCCCTGGACTAGGAGTCAAGGTAAGACGGCCTGTTCCTACTGTACACGGAGGAACAGGGGTCTCACTGGCCAAGCTGCAGGGAAAAAGGGGACACAAACAAACTTACGGATATGGCAGGTGAACTATCCGAGTTCCACCTACCTGCCACAGCCCTGTTGACTGGATCCCTGTGCAAAACAGGAATCCAGATCCATAAGCTGCACTAAACAACATAGGACAGGAAAACATCAAATAGACATCACACATAAACTTAACATAAACTAAAATGTGACATATGGTTTATGAACCACAAGGGTGGCTCTCACTGGCAGTTGGTAAACACAGGAGGCTGCTATCAGCTAAGCATGGCTGAAGCAACCTACTGAGCCCTGCCAAACACCAAGGCTATATAGGCCTAAGAGGCCACACCCAACGGTCAGACACACCCAGTGACATCACACACACTGGAAAGGGAGTTAACCCTTCCAGAACCACAGGAAAGGGAAAACACCAACTAAAAGGGAAAGTGACCGACACAACAAACACACTGTGGTTGTTGCCGCAGGCAACGACATGGGTGGCAACCGTGTCCTGGGAGTCAGCCCCAAGGCCGGGACACTGCCACCACATGTACACAACGACAAACGTTGCCACGGGCAACCACAGTGCAGGAAAGGTGTCCGTGCACACCACACACTACACAGAGTGCACACAGACAAACGACAGTGCATACATACACGCAAACTCCAAGGGAACCGCACACAAAGCTGTTGTCCGCGGCAACCGCACCTGAGGCCAACAACATTATGCCTCCAGCTGCGGTTGACACTACAACCCAAACCGCGGGCAACTGTATGCGGCTCCCAAGGAGTCACGGCCAAAACCGTGGCCGTGACACAATCGTGACCAATAAGCGCACTCGACTAGCTCACGACAGTGTGGCCTACCTCACATTTCTAAAAATGAATGAGGCATGTATCTCATTCAACACCTGTGACGACCACGTTTAATTGAATTTCCTCATGCCAGCCCACACATATCTGCTACCAACCAGAACAGATAATGGTCCCTGTCTTATGTAAATAAAGCGTCATAATAGGTATTTTCTGTCCGGTGAATGCCTAATGTTTGGGGCCACGGAGGAATTCAACACCTGTGACTACGACGTGTTATCAAATTATTCTCATTTGTGGATTTTTCAAGAGGGGGGATTTCATTAGCCATGTTTTTAATCCAATTGTATTTTTTAAACATATGTATTTGACATGTATTTGTACTGGCCTGCAGTAAAATTGATATCCAGTGACCGTCTAATATGCCTCCAGCCACATAATCACTTGTTCTTTTCTGTACATTGATTGAATAATTTGTGGGGTTTGTAGTCCACTGGCCTGAAGTAAAATTGTTATCCAATGACCGTTTAATATACCTCCAGCCACATAATCATTTGATATTTTCTGTATGGTGAATACCTAATGTTTGGGTCTGTACTCCACTGGCCTGAAGTAAAATTGTTATCCAATGACCGTCTAATATACCTCCAGCCACATAATCATTTGATGTTTTCTGTACGGTGAATACCTAATGTTTGGGGCCTGTACACCAATGGCCTGCAGTAAAATTGATATTCAATGACCATATAATATACCGCCAGCCATATAATCACTTGTTGTTTTCTGTACAGTGAATGAATAATTTTTGGGACCTGTAGTCCACTGGCCTGCAGTAAAATTTGATATCCATTGACCGTCTAATATACCTCCTGCCACATAATCACTTGATCTTTTATGTACGGTGAATGCATAATTTTTGGGGCCTGTAATCTAACTGGCCAACAGTAAAATTGTTATACGATGACTGCCTAATGTACCTCCAGCCACATTATCAATTGTTCTTTTCTGTATGGTGAATGAATAATTTTTGGGGCCTGTAGTGCACTGTCCTGTAATAAAATTGATATCCATTGACCGTCCAATATACCTCCAGCCACTTGATGTTTTTTGTCCGGTGAATGCCTAATGTTTGGGGCCTGTACTCCTGTGGTCTAAAATAAAATGTTTCTAGGATCCAGCAGGGCACATTTTTGACAGTTTCCCTTTAAGACACATAAAAATGGCCCCTGATTGAAATACATATTTTTTGTTGGAATTTTTGCCAGTGATCCCCCTCTGGTATGTCATTGTCCATGTTGTGGGACGATTTTTGCACTTCTAGTAAGTATTTGGTGACTGCAAATATGACCTGAAGGTTTTTAAGGTTCGCCTGCCATTAAAGTGAATGGGACCCGCGGTGAACTTGTGATTCGCAAACATTTGATCGCGTTTGCGAATCATCTTAGCTGATGTTCGTCCATCACTAATCACCACTAAGAACGCCTTTCCCAATATCAGTAAGGGCAAGGAGATTCTACTCCGAGAGCGCAGCACTCCCAGGAAAGCTACTTCTAAAGGGTTAAATTCTCAGCATTATCAGAAGTCACAGACATTAGCCCCAGGTATCTGCTGTGTTAAAGACCTGAAATCCGTCATACATGTATGGCAGATGTTGGGAATTGGTTCATGCACTAACTGTCAAGCTGGAAATTGTTTCATGTGTATGTACTAAAGACTGCATACAGGGGATATATAATAAGACCTGCCATTTGGAGATTATCTGACCTAGTCATCCAGCCACCACAATTTGGCCCTTGTCAAAGTTGCTCATATTCTCACCCATTTTCCTCCTTCAAAGACATCACTTGCTGTCTGATATATCCTACCCCTAAAAGAGACAGCTGTCATAATCAGATAATGAATATTATACCCTTCACATGTCAATACTTTTAATATTATGGACAATCTTTTTATATAAGCACACATTAGAATAAGCACATAATATTCAAGTACTTCCACTGTAAAAAAATAATAATGTACATATACATTTATTTAGTCCGAAATTATTTTATGTAAAAAAAAATTAATTGGTACACACAAAAATACATAAGCATTTGTAAATAAAATTATTCAAGCAATAAAAATAAATTGTTGAAGCTGTGTTGTTTTTAAAGTTTGAGTACATTTTGACAGGCACAGTTCTTTAGTACAATATGGACTTTATGAGAAGCGTGAGGCTTAAGCTTTTAAAAATGCCAATAAAGAGCTGTAGGGGTGTAGCTTCAGTAATTGAAATGTCAGAGAATGGTTCTGGAAATGTCCTTTCACCCTCTCAAGAAGTTGTACAAAATTACATATAATAAAAGTGTAAACACGTTATTTTCTTGTTCTTTAAGAGGCTAAAGTGCTTTGTTCAAGATGATTGCTGAGTACTTTAAACAATGTAGGTCAGAGAAGAGCATAATGTCATAGCATGTATAGCATAGTCATCCTTACAGACATCAGTGCCTAGAACATTTCTGTCTTGTCTTACTCAAAGCAAGACAAGAATAAAGAAGTATTAACTCCTATGCTATACTAAGGTGACCAAATCGGTGATGTATGCTAATATATAATGAGTGACACACACCTCAGGAGTTGGGGTGAAGAAGAAAAGTGCATAAACAATAGTGACATGAATGAACCATATCACAGAAGGGGTGAGGAAGAACAAGGCATGCATAATTGTGAAGTGAATGAAACATATAATTGGAGATGGGGTGAGGAAGATGGTCATTCTAGCGCCAATGCTCTCACCCGGGTGTCATTGCACCAGGCAGTGACTGGTCTATAATGTATTTATAGTGCGCCTTACAGTAATAGGCTCCTGATGAAGTGCCCACATTATAGAGGCACGGAAAGACGTTGAGCCAGATGTATTGATTGCCTTACAGTATTTGAGGCACACTGACAGGCGGCAGTTAGCCACGTGTGAATGGCAGTAAACGCTATCTTCTAGACCACTGTGTGTCATAGGCAGCTTATACGCTAATTCTGCTCTATAATACTTATCTGAAGGCACACCATTGATTGCTTTGAGTCAGCCATCAGAGTTTTTTTAGTCTAGTGGAGGTGTGTTCAATGGATCGTGAGCTATTAAGTGGAGGCTCATACTAGTGTTTGTGCACCACTTGTTCCATTGTTTCTGCTGTGAGGTTTTGTATATTGACTCATTTGCCACACAGCAGGCACATCTCTTTAAACCTGTTGATTAATACTCTTCAAGCCTGTTGGTTAATACTGGTGGGGTTACACCCTATGCTTTTATTAATTATTATCAATTAAAGATTTATTATTTTGATTTATTAACGTTCCTATCAGGCTAGTTAAGCGTAGAGTCTGGGCATGGAGGAAAATCTTCTAATACTATGGTGAGTCAACCCAACCGAAGTACCAATCTCAAATACTTGGGCTGCATAATGTTGCAGAATGAGCATTTTTCTTTACTGCATATTAAAAATTGTAGATCCTTATCTACAATCATAAATATTCAAAGTCAGGAGAGAGGCAGATTTGGATACACCCTTGATTCTCCACCAGTGTGATAAAAAAAATTAATAACAAGTATCTCACATTTTCTAATGTTATAATTAGAGATGAGCGGCCGGCTTGATGACGTAATCTCGCGCCGCATGTGATTTCGGCCGACATCTTCAAGCAAGATGGCGGCCGGCCCGTCGCATGCAAATGGGCATGTTAAGTTTGATTAAATTGTATTTTTTATGTTAATTTCACACTGTTCACTCAGATGCCGTGATTATGTGTGAACGCGGAATCTGAGGGGTACAATGACGGGGGCGGCACTATCGCAGCTCCCTGTCATTGCACTGGCTACTTACAAAAAAAATGAAGCGAATTTTTTTGTGAAATTCCCCGAATCAGCCAAATCAAATTTTCAAGAAATTCGCTCATCTCTAGTTATAATATGCCCTTTTTCCATAAAAGAAGAGATTGGATTTTTGGCTGTGTTTTTAGGTAAACTTTTATATATTAGAATTTTACTTGTGCAAGTCACAAAATAATTTCTATTAGATAAAAAAGAGAAATATAAGTGCTTTGATTGTCTACTTTTGTCATATTATTAAAATTTCTACTCAGCTATTTGAATCATATCAATTTATGTGAAGATTTGGTGATAGAAGGTTGTGGTTTCATGGAGAATCAAAGTGATTTGTATGACAAAGAACTTTATATTTTAGAGGGTACATGTAGAGATATTGCAAAGTAACAAACAACTCATTTAGACAATAAGAGGCAGGGCTCTGCTCTCAAGAGCTTACAATCTATGTGTAAATATATGTCTAAATGTATACAGTGATGACCCAAAGGTAAAACATTCTTGCTTTGTACAATGGTTTGACCATCTTTTATAAAAGTAGCACACATAGAGCATCATGAGCAAGTCATCAGACAGTATCTGTGTATGCAAAGATATAAAGTGCAAAAGGGTGCAAGGAGTATGGAGGCAGACATTATAGAGAATTAATGGAAAATAGACTTCTCTAGTAACAGCTAATATAGTCATACAACCTTTATAGCTTAAACAGGGTCTGTTTCCTAATTTTATTGAAGAAAATAAACTGTCTCCCGAGCTACTTGGACCATTCTGATTTATACAGTTTTTATTATACATAAATGTACTCCTTCTTCACTCAACAGAAGCCAAGAATATTCTGGCAGTTGTTCTGAGTTTACAGTGTAACTTCATTCGACCGTGTACAAACTATGTTCTCTATCTGTTACCATTTATTACAGACAGTAAAATCCTTTGAAATGTACCCTCTCATTAGCATCAGTGTTCTAAAGGTAGCATACACAAACTGCAGCAATCAATCACACTGAGACAGCCCAGTAGAAAAAGATGAATATGGATTGTAATACAATAAGACATTGTTCTGACATTGGTAGAAGAAGCCATTCTGTTACAGAGATTAAAACACAAAAACAATAGCAAACTTTAGCAACATTTTTTACATTCTATAAGATGATCTATATTGACTTTAAACTAAGCCATAATCATATCAAAACTATTTGCACGGTGAAGCCAAGCATGACATCATTAAGAAGCTATTAAAAATCAGCCCTTGTTCATGCTTGTTAAGGATACAGTACACACAGAATTTATGTGGCCGAAGAGCACTGTATCTCCTTCTACCATTGGATGACTTATTGAAAGTGTATCTAGCAATGTATTACCATGTCCTGCTATCTGCATGATATTCCTATAAGTGCAAATGATATATGCTACTGTTAATAAAAATGATAGTATGCCATGGATGCAGATATGGATTTAATACAGTCACTATACTAAGGCGTCTAGTCTATAAGGGCATGAGCACACTAAAAATAAATATTGATCCTTCTAACTCACCGACGACAAAGCCTTAAAGTGTAAATCTAAGAAAGCTATAAATGCTATCCATATATTTTTTTTAACTTTACTAAGGATTTCCATGAGTGTTTAGCTGGGTTGATCTGTCAAGTTCATAAAACCCAGTTTCATGTAGCCTAGTAAGGAATTCTGAGTTAATAGAGGGAGGTTCTCTGTTCAGGATGCTCATCTTTAGCCTACAACAGCCATCTCTCTTTGGAGGTCCAGTCCTGCATCACACAGACAACTCATTGATTTGAATTTACACTGTGTAATGCTTAATTTGTCCTGTGGTGGCACTGCAGGGAAATTGAACAGTGCAGGGTTTCCCCGAAGTTTACAGATGCTCACTGCATGCCCCAGAAGGAGGTCACTTTTTGATCAACTTATTGGCAAGTAACCTCACCAGTAAGACTGTCCAAAGTGTAGAAGCCCTTTAAACAGTTATCCCATTTGACATTTTCTGTTCTAATTGCATACCTACTTCTAATCAGTTTCAGAAATCTCTAGCAATATAAGCTGGGCAATGTAGTATTACGCCACGCCCACTTCACTTTATGATGACCATGAAAATACTGTAATGTACATGGTTGTACAGAGTCTCCCAGAGCCAAAGAACCAGGTTACACAACCAATTTTAAGGTGATAATCATCTCTATATTGCTTAGTTCTATATCCTATTTTAAAAAGTTTTTGGGGAAAATTAAAATAAAGGTACCAAGCCTCTTATTTTATTTTTATAGGTGAAAACTGAAGTTATTTACAAGAATTAGTTTACAGGCAATATGTCTACCTAGTAGTGTAAGTAGACATGTATCCTTAGTAAGTAGTAGTATCCTGCAACATTGCTAAATATTAGATGGTATGCAGTAAGATGGACAATAAAATGACTCATCGGCAGGGGTTGCTAAGAGTAAGACCCTCAACAATCCTGAGCATAGGCTATCAATATTTTGAACCCAGAAAACCTTTTAAACATTAGGAAAATACATATTGAGAAATGCCTAACCTACTTCTATTACCTGAATGAAGTAGAATAGGACAGTTGCAGTGAGCTCATGAGAAGATGCTCAATGCTTCATGAATTTCTCTCTGTATTTTGACTTATGAAGTTATATTGCCCCAACAGTATGTTTCATATTGCCATATGGATTTTTTATGCTGCCCTACACCATAAAGATGCAATATGATCTCCACCATCATTTTTTTACTTGTTCAGTACTTTCAACCTAGAAACAGCGGTAGCTTGAAGTCCTTCTTCATTTAATTTCCTCCCTGGAGGTTTTAGTATTTACCAGACTTTGATGTTAGTCACACAAGGGCATTTGGGATGTCCCTTGCCATCTTAATGAATGATGATTTGTGTTCTTATTTCCCACTGTATTGATTGTAATATAATCTTTCAGCTTCCATGAAATGGCAGGTCCGCTTTTATTTTTAGCCACTCTTATGAAAAAGTATTCTATATACCATAATAAATATTTCAGCACCAGTTCTCCTGCATTAGTCAAGATGTTATTCACATTCAGTAGATATTCTCCTTAGTGCAGTAGTTAAACTCTGCATTCTGTCACTGTCCTATGGGGAAAACGGCAGAATTTACAAATTCTTTTTTTTTCCTGTCTGTTGGAAACCCTAGATTATTCTCAACGTATGTATTGTAGAACATTCGCAGACAACTTCAATTGAACACAATTTATGGGTTAGGAAAATGGTAGATAGTGGCTGTGCTGTATAGAAATGTTTAATTGCATTGCATGATATTTCTATGATTTCTGACAATACACCACTAGACAAATTGTATATTCATTAGAATTTTTCCACTACTACATGCATTATGTCTTTCCTGCCATAATGCAAAAGATAATACTGCTTGAGGTATCTATTTTAGAGACATGGTGCTGCCATTCCATTTACAAAAAAAGTAATGCCAGCCTCCAGCAGTGGATTCAGCCAGTGCTAAATTCCTGACACAGCCATGCTAAGAATCTGTGACATAGCAGACAAAGCATGGATATCACTGTACAGCTGCAGCAGAGGTTTATTTCAAATATATATATTTTAATATAGTCATATATTAATGTATTTATAGTTTAATATAGTTATATATTAATATAGTCAAAGAAGCACTCCCACAAAAGCACTCCCAACACTCTGACTCTCCAAATAATACATCATCTTATGTGTGAACAGGAATGAAGAGAGAAGTAACTGACTTCTTGTCCTGTATCAGTTGGAGATCATAGTGTTGGTCACATGACACGGCTAAGGATCAGACGGGAGATTATAACTCACAAATAAGTCATTGGTAAGAAGATTACCTTCACCACTGTTTACATCATGTACCTTCCTAACACGTTTAAAAAAAATATTTGCGGGATTTCTTTAATTCAACTAAATACATGATGGAGCAGATTTACTAATGGAAATGTACAGAATTATGGCTGAAACTGAGCAAGAGTTGTGGTGAATATGCTGTACACCAAATTTATTGAGTGTCTTACACACTTTCTTCACAGCCCTCGTCTAATCTGCACTGTCAAAATCATTTTTTAAGTATTAATAAATCTGTCCCAGTGTGTCTAATGTAGTTTTCAAATATGACAGTATTGATGGCCTGTCTTTGGGGGGTACCTGGAATATTGATGGTCTATCCTAATGATTTATTTTAGTCCCAGATAATACAGTATCTGCCTATTGCCTACAGAAACCAATTATAGCCCAGTTTTCATTTAAATGCTCTAATAAAATGAAAACTGGTTTATATGTTTAGGAAAGCCATTTCTGTCTTGTATCAAATACAGTGTAAAATTTGAGTTGTCAAAAACTTACTTTCTGACATGCACTAGATTTTGTATTTGTTCAAGGTCAATACATTCATGTCAAGTCATGGTCAATACATTGCATTCAAATGGCACGCCTCAAATAGTGAATATTGCAAACTTAGTGCTCTGATAAATTAAATGTATTTATAAAAACTTCAGTAGCCCCTTAAAGGTTCCTTATTCTCTGTTAACATACAGAGAATTGGCTTAAAGCTTCTGGGCACTGAAAACATGTCCAACGGCTTCCTAACCATCACATGTTGTCCTTTTAAGCAGAAGATGTGCTGCTTGTGGCCCTCTGCTACAGTAAATTAAATCAATTTTGGATTAGTGGTAGGGTAATCATTTCTCAGTAGAGTAAATAACAAAATACTCAGCTTCTCTTATAAATAGAAGAGGGAAGAAGGTCAATACTGATGGCATCATTACTATTGGATTGTTATACATTTGGGGAATGTATTAAATATTGATTGATAAATTATACATTTTTTACATGATATAGCTTGTTCTAAATATACGTAAATTAAATATTTCCTGATTTAACATTATGACTCCTGTGAATATTTGTTGGTCAGACAATATTTTTGTATGCAGTACATGAATTCCTCTAAATTTCAGCTAAATGTGCTGCTATGAACGTACTGTAGAAAACCCACATTACCACCCACCTCAATATTTAGGGATTATGCACTGATAAGGTTTAGAGTGAAAGTGACAGCGACTATGTGAAATCATTTCTGTCTGCTGGAAATAATAAACATTTCTATCAAATACCTCACAGTGAGATGTTCTGAGGCTTCTTTCGCATGGAAACTTTTCATTAATATTTATAATGCTTTTAAATTGTGGATTATGTAGGTTTTGCTAACAGTGGGTGATGATTTCATGCAGAGTCATTTTAATTCGTGACTGAATTTCACCTTTAGGAACCTTAAGTATTTGTCAGTAAATGTACCTGAAGGTTGCACTTAATCTTTATTTCAGCTTTTGTAACAGAAATGTAAGAAGTTTGTTCAAGCAATACTAAGACTAAAGCAAAAACTTCAAGTAATATGATTGTGACCTGTGTGACCTCAGATCAACCCCTATATCAAACCCCCATCAGACCTCAAATCAGACTCCCATATCAGCCCTCTGATCAGACACGCATATCAGACCTCCATGTTGACCCCATATCAAATCTAGGATCATACTCCTTACCAAACCTCAAATCAGGCCTCCTTTAGACCACCATATCAGATGTCAGATCATACCCGCATATCAGATCTCCATATCAGACTCCCATCAGACCTCAGATCAGACCCTCATCAGAGCTAAAATAAATAAGTTAAAGGGGTTTTCTGAGATTGTTTCTGCCGAGGAGACCGACGGACCTGCAGAGTAGCAGTGGAGCAGGAGAGGTAAGTTAAAAGGGTTTTCCCAAAAATTTTATTCTGATTGGTGGGCATCCGACACCGGGGACTCCCGCTGATCAACAGTTTGAGAAGGCCATGGTCTTTACTTTGCTTTTCCTAGGCCAGTGACCACATGTACATAAATCACGTGGCCTAGGAGCAGTTTAGCCCCATTCACTTGGGCTGCAATACCAAGCACAGCTGCTATACCATGCGTGGTACTGTGCTTGGTAAGCTGCGAGAAGGCTGCAGCAGTCCCAGGTGTCGGACATGCACCCATCAGATACTAATGAATTATCCACAGGATAGGTCATCAGTAAAAGAAACAATCTTGGGAAAAACTTTTTTTAACTTACCTCTCCTGCTCCACTGCTACTCTGCAGGTCCGTCTGTCTCTCCTGCAGTCATGCTCCTGGTCTTCTCTGAACGCTGCACTGTGACCTGACTGCGTACAACACAGCACACTATGTCCTGATGCTGTACACAGTCAGGAGAGTGCAATGTGGGCCCAGAGAAAACCAAGGAGGCCAGTTTCTGTGATATAAAAATGATAGGCTAGTAATGCTGCTTCCTGTATGGAGAGACACAGCTCAAGATGTTCAAGGTTCAAGATATAAGGAAACATATTATACAGTATAGCAACAATAAGTTGTAAAATTCTACTTTAATACCAGTGATGAGCGGCAGGAGAAATATTCGAATTTGCGATATTTCGCGAATATTTGTCATATATTTGCAAACTCGAGAATTCAGTATTTTCTTTATTTCGCAATATGAAAATTCACGATCAACACTACTCCTAAAGTCAAAGATATTGCAGCCTTCTCATTGGCCCACAAGCAAGAAGTAGTGAGGGATCATGGGTACTGATGAAAGAAAATCTAGAATATTCGCAATTACAAAGATATAGCACTATATTCTAGATATTCGCGAATTCTCGACGTGGCAATATTCGCGATAAAAATTTGCGATTAGAATATTCATGATCAACACTAATTAATACCGCATTTGTAATCATTTCGTTTTTGCACCAAAAAAGTAATTTGTCCCCTTTTAAATCATGCTCACCAGCTTTCTAAAACGTGGGGGCCCATGCAGACTAACAGATTTAAGATTGTTCGTAGCTGGCAAAGTTTTTATTTTCTGGACCAAGATGCACCTAGTAACATAGTAACATAGTATATAAGGCCGAAAAAAATCATTTGTCCATCCAGTTCGGCCTGTAAGTGCACCTAAATTCATACACTCTAATACTTTTTGTGTCCCTTATCCCAGTATATATATTTTTTTTATTAAGTATGACACCAGTGACTTGCCTCAACATCTCCCTGATCCTGGTAGGCACAGCTGCTGGAGCACTTCCCTGATCCCCCACTCATGTGCTACAGTGAGCTATGCTCATTGTCATCTTGCAGCTCCATCAATACCATGCCAGTCTGCTGCATGTTCCTTGCCTGCAGTGCTTTTGCCTACCACTAGGGTGTATGCTAGCTTCCTCTAGTTCTTGAATGGCCCACAAGCCTGCATTTTAAACGTATCAGTCTATATTGTATATACTGTATATCAAGCTCCATATGCCAGAAATATATTGATTCAAAGAATAAAAATATTGTATTGTTTTTATACTGGAAATAAATTATTTTCAAAGTCTTTAACTCCTTCAACACCAAACCATTTTTCACCATAAGGACAAACCTATGTTTTGCAAATCTGACATGTTTCACTTTATCTGGTAATAACTCTGGAACGCTTTTACTTATATAAGCGATTCTGAGAATGTTTTCTCGTGAGATACTTCATGTTAGTGGTAAATTTGAGTCAATGTTTCACCTTTATTTATAACAAAATTAAAAATTTATAGAAAACTTTGGAAAAATTTTAAATTTTGGAAATTTGAATGTCTCCGCCTTTAAAGCAGATTGTGATACCTCATAAAATAGTCGTTACTGTACATTTCTAAAATGTCTACTTCATGTTGGCATAATTTTGTAAACGTCATTTTTTTTTAGGATGTTAGAAGGCTTAGAATTATAGAAGCCACTATAAACCACTTTTTTAAGGACCACTTCAGTTATTAAGTCACTTTGTGCGGCTTACATGGTAGAAACCAACCATAAATGACCCTATTTTAGAAACTACACCCTTCAAGTTATTTAAAACTGATTTTACAAACGTTGTTAACCCTTTAGGTGTTCCACAAGAATGAAAGGAAAATGGAGGTGAAATTTCAAAATTTCACTTTTTTTGCTGATTTTCCATTTTAATAAATTTTCCCTGTAACTTAGCAAGGTTTAACAGCAAAAGAAAACTCAATATTTATTACCCTGATTTTGCAGTTTACAGAAACACCACATATGTGGTCGTAAACTGCTGTATGGGTATACGGCAGGGTGCAGAGGGAAAGGAGCGCAATATGGATTTTGGAGGGCAGATTTCACTGGGATAATTTTAAGTTGCCATGTCACATTTAAAGACTCCCTTATGCACTCCTAGAGTAGAAACTCCCAAAAAGTGACCCCATTTTGTAAACTACGGGATGAGGTGACAGTGTTATTAGTACTATTTTGGGGTACATAATATTTTTGATTGCTCGATATTACGCTTTTGTGAGGCAAGGTAACCAAAAAATGGCTGTTGCGACACAGTTTTTATTTTTTGTTTTTTACGGAGTTGTCCTGAAAGGATAGATCCTGTGTTGATTTTGTAGAGCAGTGTAATATGGACACAACAATACCAAATATGTGTATTTTTGTTGTTGTTTCAGTATTACATAATAAAGCATTTTTTAAAACAAAATAATGTTTTTGTGTCTTCATTTTTCTGAAAGCTGCATTTCCTTTATTTTTCTGTCGATCGTCTTGGGGAGGGGCTCTTTTTTGCAGGAGCTGACATTTTTATTGGTATCACTTTTGGGTACATATGACTTTTTGATAATTGAATATGACACTTTTTAAGGCAAGGTGACCATAAAATGGCTATTTTGGCACAGTTTTTATTTATCTTTTTTTAACAGCGTTTTTATGTATTTCAGGTTTACACAATAAAAGCATTTTTGAAAAAAAATATGTTTTAGAATCTCCAATTTCTGAAGGCCAATTTTTTATTTTTTTGGGCGATTGTCTTATGTAGGGGCTCATTTTTTGCTGATAGAGATGACGGTTTGAATTGTATTATTTTGGGTTGCTTATGACTTTTTGATCGCTTGATATTACACTTTTTGTGATGAAAGGTGACAAAAAATGGCATTTTTGGTACAGTTTTTAATTTTTTTATGGTGTTCATCTCAGGGGTAAGCCATGTGATATTTTTATAGAACAAGTCATTATGGACGTGGAGATACCTAATATGTCTACTTTTTTAAATTTATTTCAGTTTTACACTATAAAAGCATTTTTGAAGAAAAAAAAATCACTTTTTTAGTGTATCCATTTTCTGAAGGCCATATTTTTTTTAATCGTTTGGGTGATTGTCCTATGTAGGGGCTCATTTTTTGCGGGAAGAGATGACGGTTTGATTGGTACTATATTGGGCTACATATGTCTTTTTGATCACTTGGAACTACACTTTTTGTGCTGTATGGTGACAAAAAATGGCATTTTTCGTAAATATATATATTTTTTTATGGTGTTTACCTGAGGGGTTAGGCCATGTAATATTTTTATAGAGCTGATTGTTATGGACATGGCAATACCTAATATGTATACTTAAAACAAAAATACTGTTTTACACTATAAAAGCATTTTTGAAGGAAAATAAATCATGTTTTAGTGTCTCCATATTTTTTTATTTTTTGGAGGATTGTATTAGGTAAGGTCTCATTTATTGTGGGAAGAGATGATGGTTTGATTGGTACCATTTTGGGGTGTGTATGACTTTTTGATTGCTTGGAATTACACTTTTTATGATAAAGGTGACAAAAAAAATCATTTTTGTCAGTTTTTATTTATAATTTTTTTTACGGCGTTCACCTGAGGTGATAGATCATGTGATAGTTTTAAAGAGCAGATGATTACGGACGTGGTGATACCTAATATGTCTACTTTTTTATATTTATTTCAGTTTTACACAATTAAAGCATTTTTGAAGAAAAATAAATCATATTTTAGTGTCTCCATTTTCTGAAATAATTGTCTTAGTTAGGGTCTCATTTTTTGTAGGAAGAGATGATGGTTTGATTGGTACTATTTTGGGGTACATATGTCTTTTTGATCGCTTGGAATTACACTTTTTGTGATTTTTTTTTTACGGCATTCACCTGAGGTGGTAGATTATGCAGCATTTTAAACAGTACGTTGTTACAGACGCAGCGATACCTATTATATCTCTTTTTATTTATTTATTTATTTATTTTAAACACTATTTTATGGTGAGAGGGCTTTTTTTTACTTTTAAGTTTTTTATTATTTTCACTTTTTCTGAGGGGCTTCACCTTTTCAGGGTTTGATCCCTCTTTCAATTCAGGAACAATACATTCTATATTGTACTGAGTTGAACTGTCAGTGTCTTACACAGTAAAATGCTGATAGTTGCCTAGGAGACCCACCCCCTGGATCTCTGGGCTTCCATAGCTGGCAGGCCCCGATGCCTGTGTAAGGCTTCGGGGCTGCCATGGCAACCATAGGCCCCTGTCAGCGCATCGCGGAGGGCCGATGGAGTCAGAGGGAGCCCCCTCCCTCTGTAAACCCTGCATGTGCCACGGTCATCGCTGACCACGGCATGTGAAAGGGTTAATCCTCTGGCATCACCACATACAGCGATGCCGGCGGATGCAGCAGGGGCCTGGCTATCAGTAACAGCCGGGCCATGCTGCGGATCAGACGGGAGCAGCTCCTGCACCCTGCTGCACCCGCCCGATCAAATCACATATATGCACGTGAGGATGTGGGAAGAAGCCGTATTCCCTCACGTACATGTACGTGAAAATGCGTGAAGGGGTTATAGAGCAAAAAAATAAAAAGTTACCCGAGCTAACAACATTATTTTGGCCTTTTATGTATGATCCCTTTATACAGCCTCAAAATTGACTTTTTTCACGTATGTAATTAATTTGCTTACAACTGGCACGCCTGTATAAATGTAAAGGTTTTTACTACAATGTGAAGTGTTGTTAGGGATAAAACATTGATAGTTGAAATGGCAGCCACCTGCCTCATGCACACGAACGTATTTTCTTTCTGTGTCCGTTCAGTTTTTTTTTGGGGACCGTATACGGAACCATTCATTTCAAGGTACTCCGTGTGCATTCTGTTTCCATACGGAAGGTACTCCATGTGCATTCCGTTTCCGTATGTCTGTATTTCCATTCCGCAAAAAAACTGAACGTGTCCTATTATTGTCCGCATTAAGGACAAGGATTGTACTGTTCTATTAGGGGCCAGCTGTTCCGTTTCGCAAAATACAGTGCACACGGATGTCATCTGTATTTTCTGCGGATCCGTTTTTTTGCGGACCGCAAAATGCATACGGTCGGCCTAACACTCAATTATTCTTTTGCTTAATTGCATTCAGCACTTATTTTTTTATGCATTACAAACATGCCTTTGTATTGAGAACACAACATGGAAAATTAGAGATAGATGATTACAGCAATACAATAAATGTATTTTATATTTTGATGCAATGATAAACCAGAGAGATGATTATAACAGTTATTCATATACGTTAAATAGGTACATTGTTCTCAGGAGCAAATAACAATATCATAGGGTAGGGCCCCATAGCAAAATTTTGAAAGGTCCTTAAAATTTATGTCTGTTAATGTACCAGCGAAAATGGTCCAGACTTGGTGCTCGCAGGTCCCTTGGAATAATAATACTTGGAAAAATCCGTAGCACTCCTCCGTTTTGATATAAAATTTCAGTGACTTTATTTAATAAAGCTGCATACAATTGTGACGTTTCGACTATAATAAGTCTTTATCAAGCCATATAAGGCTTGATGAGGATGTATTATAGTCGAAATGTCGCAATTGTATGCTGCTTTATTAAATAAAGTCACTGGAATTTTCTATTGAAACGGAGGAATGCTGCGGATTTTTCCAAGTATTATGCACAGAAAATGCCATAGGTGCACTGATTAATCTCCACCAATGAGCTCCGTATTTGCTGCTCTAGATGTCTTCAGCCACCATTGGGGGGTGCTAAGTACCTAAGAACTTATACAGCTACAATAGAAGTCTATATTAGCGGTATAAATCTGTATGCAGTTTGTTTCCCATAGTGGCAGCTTTGGGAAAACCATTTGACTCCATCAGGAAGTAGCAAAAGTAGCTCACTGTTGACCCCCCCCCCTTCGCAGAACAAGCCCCATAGCAGTTTCATGGTCTACCTCCATGGATGGTATGCCTCTCCTTGTTCTTTTGAGGCTGTTGGCTGATCTCCAATCTGTGTCTCGCTTGCTGCTACAAAACTACAACTTCCAGCCTGTCCTGACACCCAGTTGTTCGTTGCTGGGGGGGGGGGGGGGGGGGGTGAGGTATTATTCTGCATTGGACAATTTAGGATTAGGATTAAAATTCTGAAAAGTGTCCTAAAAATGGCCCGGAAGAGGATGAGCCCCTCCTGATGCTGTTGTAGTTCTGCAACAACTAGGGAGCCTCAAGCTAAAGATCTTTGCTGTAAATGGTGTGATTATAGAGATGTTCTACTTTCAGACAACCTCCATTGTATTCCTTATTTTAGCATAATCAGATAATTATTGAGGGTTATCTACTTGTGAGTTTCTTTGAAAACTATTACTCTTAATGGCTAGAGCAGATCTTAACATTAGATGTAGGAAAGGATATCCATGCCTAGTATTATAGCTCAGCCCCATTTTTTGAGGCTGAGGTGTAATAGCAAACTTAGCTGCTGAATTAGTGTGCACAATTTCTAAAAAAATAAATAAAAATAAGGAGCCATACCCTTTTAGCATATTTCATGCAACCGCTGGAACTGAAGTATGAAAAGAGACGACTTAGTTTTATGAATATTCTTCCCAACCCTCATACCCTTACTACTTACTGAATTTCTATTTTAGGTTGGACTCTACCTTTATTGTTATGGGCACGTTTTTAATAGTTTTCTTTCACATGTGTTGGCTCTTTCATTCCTGTGTGATACTAAACACAAAAGAGTAAAATGAATGTTAATATACTAGCATATTTTAAGCCTTTTCATAAAAATTGTACTTGAGCATTTCAGATTAGATAAGATTATATTTTCTCAGAAAGAGATGATTTGAACTGTGAGATTTATACTGAACTTGTATGGCCATTAACATGCTCTTAGCAGTGAATTAGCTTCCTATCATGTGGAAGTATCGTTTCATAATGGCTTGTTAATGAATGTTTGATAATGACTTGTCAGCATTTTGCATTAGATCTCCCTCCACTAATCTCTGACATTCCTTGCCTCTTAAAGCGTTGTCATTGAGTTTGCCCAAATAAATAAATGGCATACTGATGACAATGACATTCACCAGAGTTTGAAAAAATATAGCCTTGGTTAAAAACTATAAGAAAAACTCTATTTAAATTAAACCTTACCTAACTAGACATCAACATATGGCAAATGGTCTTAATTAAACTAAACACAATGACTATTCTTGAGAGATACTTTTGAAACACGTCCATAAACCAGTGTGCAATACGATAAAGCAAAACAACAGATGTCATATGGGGGCATCACTGTCTATATACAAGTGTAGTAGACATGAGTGTGGCTTTTGGCACAATGCCAAAAGATAACAAGCTTTGGTTTTCCATAGGTCTGTTAGTAAACCTAGTAGATTATCTTTAGGGAATGTGTCATTCGAAAATGACCTATTTTTTAAATCTTTTTTTATGTTAATTAATAATTATATATATTTTTCGAATTTTTGGTGATTTTTATTTTATTTTCCATGTCACTACTCCCTCCTGACCTCTGCACAGGTCACATAGTATGCCTAGAAAAATCTCCGAGGTCCCCTCCAGTCTATTTGTCTATGGCCGAAAGAACAGGAAATCTTGACATACTTTAGGCTTGTAGTTGCTAGTGTGAAAATTGCATGAGTAGCATTTTTTTTAATAGTGACAAAAGTAAATAAAAAATATGCTAAAATTCTAGAAAGATGTAAAACATTAATTTAAACAATAGGTTGTTTTCTGATAAAACATTCCCTTTAACATTATTGGACTTCTAACAATGTCCCTTGATCCAGCTCAGGCATATACTTGCCAGGAACCTATTTACATCATGGCCCAAGTGGACAGCAGCACTCCTGTCCAAGAATCCTAATTTATAAAAGAGTTTTCTATTTTTAAAAAATGCTATCGAAATAAACGACTTGTCTCTAATCACAAGTGAGATTGAATTATTCTCTTTATGGGAACTGTTCATTTTACATTTTTAATCATTGGCATCTTTTACACCATAACAATTCACTAATCACTTTTCTTGACAGATTACTCAAGGGTAATTTAGATGCCACACTGCTGCAAAATAAAATATGTAAAGTGTAGCACATTCCTCAAAAGCATCTGAGAACAAATTAACCAATTTAATTAAAACAAAATCTTCAACAGCTATTTAACCCCTTAGTGACCACTAATACACCTTTTTAGTCACTAAAACAAAGGGGGTTTTAGCTAAACAGTATGCTTTAATCAATCATTACATGTACTTTAAATGGTGCATTAAAACTATAAATTGTGCTGCAAAAAATAAGACCTCATACAAGTACATTGATGAAAAAACTAAAAAGTTATAGCTTTTGGAATGCAATTTCTAAAAAATGTGCGTGGTCACTAAGGGGTTAAAGGTACATTGACTTTAACAGTATAATATGCAGATGAAGCTCAGTTGTGCGAGTTCCTATATAACACATCAGTAGAGCTATTGACTAACAACATGCACTTCCACTTGAAAGAGTATTTGTTCTATTCATCCATATTGTAGTGATACAGTGAGTGACGATATGAACCACCAGGTGTACTGGATTTCCCCGAACCTTCCTTTTCAATGGAAATCATTAGCTGATAATGCAGTTTTTATGTCATTAAAATTGCTAACCTACCAAACTTAACACCTACGGATGTAGCAGGGTTAACACACATGCTTTATCTAACCTAAATGCAACTCAATGCGTTAAGCATTAGCTTTTCAATAGCTTTTGTTTCAAGATAACTCGATGAGTTAAGAAATTTGAGTTAAGAGTGTGTGTGTTACCCCTGCTACATCGTGTACCCTCCCATTTATTTTCTTTTATTTAGAAAAATCTACACCTTTGGGGAGATTTAACAAATAAGCATCAAATAAGTAACTCAAAATGCATCAAAAATTACATGTAAACTAAATTGCGCAAAATTCATCACATGTCTATGTTAGTATTCACTCCAAAAAGAAGGATTCAAATAGTAATCTGTTGTGAAAAGTGCGCGTGATTAATAAAGTGGTGTTAGGACCATCACATTTAGGATGTGTTATCAGAGAAAAGGCACAAATATAGGCGATGTAACCATTACTCATGGAAAATGACATGCCGTAAGCCTAATTGTGACTTTTTGTTAAAGAGAGCTGACCATATTCAGTCTTCTAACACAAACTGATGTAGAAAATATTGTAATTGCTGGGAAATGTCCGAATTGCTGTCAAAATAACACAAATCTTCATTGTGTCTAATTTATTATGCTGTTATTTATTTGGTCTCAACTTTCATCACTTTTATTTCCAGTTCTAAAAAAACTAGTTATAGCTCCAAATGGATAACTTTCCCCCATTATTTTTTAATATGTTATTTTCTTTTAGTTTTTTCCTTTACGCGATAATGAGGATGGCAGTTTTGCCTGAGATGTTGGTCTGATCTATGAACAGAAAAGAACAGGACAAAAAACGACCTATTAAGTTTTGTGGCCATGTGTTGTGAGCATGCTCTGTGATAAGTTACAGTCAGGTCCATAAATATTGGGACATCGACACAATTCTAACATTTTTGGCTCTATACACCACCACAATGGATTTGAAATAAAAAGACAAGATGTCCTTTAACTGCAGACTGTCAATTTGAGGGTATTTACAGCCAAGTCCGGTGAGCGGTGTAGGAATTACAACAGTTTGCATATGTGCCTCCCACTTGTTAAAAGACCAAAAGTAATGGGACAATTGGCTTCTCAGCTGTTCCATGCCCAGGTTTGTGCTATTCCCTCATTATCCCAATTACAATGAGAAGATAAAAGGTCCAGAGTTCATTTCAAGTGTGCTATTTGCCTTTGGAATCTGTTGCTGTCAACTCTCAAGATGAGATCCAAAGAGCTGTCACTATCAGTGAAGCAAGCCATCATTAGGCTGAAAAAACAAAACAACCCCATCAGAGAGATAGCAAAAACATTAGGCGTGGCCAAAACAACTGTTTGGAACATTCTTAAAAAGAAGGAATGCACCGGTCAGCTCAGCCATCCAAAAGACCCGGAAGACCACGGAAAACAACTGTGGTGGATGATCGAAGAATTCTTTCCCTGGTGAAGAAAACACCCTTCACAACAGTTGGCCAGATTAAGAACACTCTCCAGGAGGTAGGTGTATGTGTGTCAAAGTCAACAATCAAGAGAAGACTTCACCAGAGTGAATACAGAGGGTTGATCACAAGATGTAAACTATTGGTGAGCCTCAAAAACAGGAAGGCCAGATTAGAGTTTGCCAAACGACATCTAAAAAAGCATACATAGTTCTGGAACAACATCCTATGGACAGATGAGACCAAGATCAACTTGTACCAGAGTGATGGGGAGAGAAGAGTATGGAGAAGGAAAGGAACGGCTCATGATCCTAAGCATACCACCTCATCAGTGAAGTGGTGATAGTGTCATGGTGTGGACATGTATGGCTGCCAATGGAACTGGTTCTCTTGTATTTATTGATGATGTGACTGCTGACAAAAGCAGCAGGATGAATTCTGAAGTGCTTCGGGCAATATTATCTGCTCATATTCAGCCAAATGCTTCAGAACTCATTGGACGGCGCTTCACAGTGCAGATGGACAATGACCCAAAGCATACTGCAAAAGCAACCAAAAAGTTTTTTAAGGGAAGGAAGTTGAATGTTATGTACTGGCCAAGTCAATCACCTGACCTGAATCCGATTGAACATGCATTTCATTTGCTGAAGACAAAACAAAAGGGAAAATGTCCCAAGAACAAGCAGGAACTGAAGACAGTTGCTGTAGAGGCCTGGCAGAGCATCACCAGAGATGAAACCCAGTGTCTGGTGATGTATATGCATTCCAGACTTCAGGCTGTAATTGACTGCAAAGGATTTGCAACCAAGTATTAAAAAGTGATAGTTTGATTTATGATTATTATGTCCCATTACTTTTGGTCCCTTAACAAGTGGGAGGCACATATGCAAACTGTTGTAATTCCTACACCGCTCACCTGACTTGGCTGTAAATACCCTCAAATTAAAGCTGACAGTCTGCAGTTAAAGCAGATCTTGTTCGTTTCATTTCAAATCCATTGTGGTGGTGTATAGAGTCAAAAATGTTAAAATTGTGTCCATGTCCCAATATTTATGGACCTGACTGTATATTATCAGTCTTCTGGATTGGGGAGGATGTTCTGTGCTATCTCCATTATTTATTATGGATACATTATTTATTGTTGATAATTAGTTGACTACTTTTCTTGCCTGTAGTGTATACAATGCAAACTACAAAATGATAAATTAGCATTCCCTTTAAGAGGAATGGGTGCTTTTGAAGGTCCATAGCAGCTAATATTATATAGTGTGGTATGATGGGCAAGTAGGGTTCAGCGAACACCTGGAAGTTCGGGTTCGCTGGGTTCGGCCGAACTTTGCCGCAAAGTTCGGGACCCGAACTTGACCCAAACTTTTTGGCGGTGTAGGTGGAAACTATTTTTGTATTTTTTTTATTTTTAAAAAATTTGGGAAGACCCTAAATCATTGGGAAAACAAAGAGAAAGTGCGCTGGGTGCGGCCAGTATATACAAACCGGATTCCAAAAAAGTTGGGACACTATACAAATCGTGAATAAAAACTGAATGCAATGATGTGGAGGTGCCAACTTCTAATATTTTATTCAGAATAGAACATAAATCACGGAACAAAAGTTTAAACTAAGAAAATGTACCATTTTAAGGGAAAAATATGTTGAATCAGAATTTCATGGTGTCAACAAATCCCAAAAAAGTTGTGACAAGGCCATTTTCACCACTGTGTGGCATCTCCCCTTCTTCTTACAACACTCAACAGACGTCTGGGGACCGAGGAGACCAGTTTCTCAAGTTTAGAAATTTGAATGCTCTCCCATTCTTGTCTAATACAGGCCTCTAACTGTTCAATCGTCTTGGGCCTTCTTTGTTGCACCTTCCTCTTTATGATGCGCCAAATGTTCTCTATAGGTGAAAGATCTGGACTGCAGACTGGCCATTTCAGTACCTGGATCCTTCTCCTACGCAGCCATGATGTTGTGATTGATGCAGAATGTGGTTTGGCATTATCTTGTTGAAAAATGCAGGGTCTTCCCTGAAAGAGATGACGTCTGGATGGGAGCATATGTTGTTCTAGAACCTGAATATATTTTTCTGCATTGATGGTGCCTTTCCAGACATGCAAGCTGCCCATGCCACACGCACTAATGCAACCCCATACCATCAGAGATGCAGGCTTCTGAACTGAGCGTTGATAACAACTTGGGTTGTCCTTGTCCTCTTTGGTCCGGATGACATGGCGTCCCAGATTTCCAAAAAGAACTTTGAATCGTGACTCGTCTGACCACAGAACAGTCTTCCATTTTGCTACACTCCATTTTAAATGATCCCTGGCCCAGTGAAAACGCCTGAGCTTGTGGATCTTGCTTAGAAATGGCTTCTTCTTTGCACTGTAGAGTTTCAGCTGGCAACAGCGGATGGCACGGTGGATTGTGTTCACTGACAATGGTTTCTGGAAGTATTCCTGAGCCCATTCTGTGATTTCCTTTACAGTAGCATTCCTGTTTGTGGTGCAGTGTCGTTTAAGGGCCCGGAGATCATGGGCATCCAGTATGGTTTTACGGCCTTGACCCTTACGCACAGAGATTGTTCCAGATTCTCTGAATCTTTGGATGATGTTATGCACAGTTGATGATGATAGATGCAAAGTCTTTGCAATTTTTCGCTGGGTAACACCTTTCTGATATTGCTCCACTATCTTTCTGCGCAACATTGTGGGAATTGGTGATCCTCTACCCATCTTGGCTTCTGAGAGACACTGCCACTCTGAGAAGCTCTTTTTATACCCAATCATGTTGCCAATTGACCTAATTAGTGTTAATTGGTCTTCCAGCTCTTCGTTATGCTCAAATTTACTTTTTCCAGCCTCTTATTGCTACCTGTCCCAACTTTTTGGGGATTTGTTGATGCCGTGAAAATTGGAATCAACGTATTTTTCCTTTAAAATTATACATTTACTCGGATTAAACGTTTGATCTGTCATCTACGTTCTATTACAAATAAAATATTGACATTTGCCATCTCCACATCATTGCATTCAGTTTTTATTCACAATTTGTTTAGTGTCCCAACTTTTTTGGAATCTGGTTTGTATGTCTATTCTGCACAAGGTACGGACAAGTCCTGTGGGATCCATGCCTGGTTTATTTTAATGAATGTGAGCTAGTCTGCATTGGCTGTGGACAGGCGGCTGCACTTGTCTGTGATCACATCCCCCTGCCGTGCTGAACACACGTCCGGACAATACACTGGCTGCAGGGCAGACAGCACCTGCAAGGCATAAAGGGCAAGCTCAGGCCATATGCCCAATTTGGAGACCCAGAAGTTGAATGGGATAGACCCATCATTCAGTACGTGTAGGCATGTGCACATATACTGTTCCACCATGTTGCTTAAATGCTGCCTCCTGCTAAGACGTTCCATATCAGTTGGTGGTGCTGGTTGTTGTGGCGTGCTGACAAAGCTTTTCCACATTTCAACCATGATAACCCTCCCTTCTGAGGTGCTGGCGGTGCCCCAGCTGCATTGGTGTCTTCTTCCTCCTCCTCTGTCTTCGCCTTGTGTTTCCACAAAGCCCCCAGTGTCAAGTGGGAGTGCTATCAGCAGCGTGTCTACCAGCGTGTGCTTGTACTCTTGCATCTTCCTATCATGCTCCATTGACGGAATTAAGGACAGCTTGTTGTCCTTGTAGCAAGAATCCAGCAGGGTGGCCACCCAGTAATCCGCACTGGTTAGAATGTGGGCAACTCGGCGGTCGTTGCGCAGGCACTGCAGCATGTAGTCGCTCATGTGTGCCAGGCTGCCCAGAGGCAACGACAATCTGTCCTTTGTGGGAGGTGTATCATCTGTGTCCTCTGTATCCCCCCAGCCATCCTCCAGTGATGCCCCTAAACTGCTTTGGGTGCCACCCTGCTGTGAACACAGTTCCTCCTCCTCATCATCCTCCTCCTCCTGATCCCCCAGAACTATGCTGTGGCTGGACAATTGTGTACCTGGCCTCTGTTGGTGCAGGAACCCACCCTCCAAGACACTTGTGAATGACTGGCCTGATAACCACAGAAATGATCCCTCTTCCTCCTGTGCCACATCCTCTTCCATCATCGCCCGAAGTGTTTTTTCAAGGAGACATAGAAGTGAGATAGTAATGCTGAGGACTGCACCATCGGCCATGTTGGTGGAGTTTTCGAAACAGCGCAACACGGCACACATGTCTCACATGGAGGCCAACTCGTTGGTGGTGAAGTGGTGCTGTTCCACAGAGCGACTCACCCATGCGTGCTGCAGCTCAAACTCCACTATCGCCTGCTGCTGCTTACACAGTCTCTCCAGCATGTGCAAGGTGGAGTTCTACCTTGTGGGCACGTCGCACATGAGGCGGTGAGCGGGAAGGCCGAAGTTACGCTGCAGCACAGACAGGCAAGCAGCAGGGTAAGAACGCCAAAAGCGCACACATACGGACTGCACTTTCTGCAGCAGCTCTGACATATCGGGGAAATTTTTAAGGAACCTCTGCACCACGAAATTCAGGACATGTGCCAGGCAAGGGATTTGCGTCAAACCGGCTAGGCCCAGAGCTGCTACAAGATTTCGTCCATTATCGCACACCACCAGGCCGGGCTTGAGGCTCAGTGGCACCAACCACTCATCGATCTGTTGTTCCATGCCCGTCCACAGCACTTGCGCGGTGTGGGTTTTTTCCCCCAAACAGATAAGTTTCAAAACAGCCTGCTGTTGTTTCCCCCTGGCTGTGCTGAAGTCGGTGGTGAAGGTGTTACGCTGACCAGATGAGGAGGCGGTAGAGGAGGAAGCTGAGTAAGAGGAGGAGGCAACAGGATGCAAAGAGAAACGTCCTAAAATCATCGGTGGCAGAAGGACATGTGCCAAACTGCTATCCGCCTGAGGCCCTGCCGCCACTGCATTTACATAGTGTGCAATTAGGGAGATATAATGTCCCTGCCTGTGGTTCCTGCTTACTAGTCCACGTATCGGTGGTTATGTGGATCTTGCCACAGATGGCGTTGTGCAGTGCACACCTATTTTTGTCCGCCACTTGGTTGTGCAGGACGGGGATGGCTCGCCTGGAAAAGTAGTGGTGGCTGGGAACCACGTACTGTGGGACAACCAGCGCCATAAGTTTTTTTTTAAAGTCTCCGTCTCCACAAGACGGAATGACAGCATTTCAAAGGCCAGGAATTTTGAAATGCTGGCATTCAGGGCCAGGGATCGCGGGTGGGTACTTCCTCTTTCTCTTCAAAGATAGACAGCTGAACGCTTCCATGGGACATTGTGGAGATGCTTGGTGATGGTGACGGAAGTGGTGGCGTTGCTACCACATCCTCTGGGACCGGGAGGAGCCTGAGATCTTTTGTGGTTTTTGAGGTGTTTACTCCACTGCAGCTTGTGCTTTGCATTTAGATTCCTGGTCATGCAGGTGTTGCTCAGGTTTAGAACATTTATGCCTTGCTTCAGGCTCTCATTGCACAGTGTGCAAACCACTCGCGTTTTATCATCAGCACATTGTCTGATGAACTGCCATGCCAGGGGAGTCCTTGGAGCTGGCTTTGGTGTGCTCAGTCCCTGGGTGCAGTGGGCAGTAGCAGGCATACTGGCTAGGGGACGGCCACTCTTCCTTTTGCACACTGCTCCCTCTTTTGCTGTGCGGCTGGTGCTGTGTGACCACCACCTCTTCCTCCAAACTGCACACGTTACTTGCATGACCTTAATTCCATGTGGGGTCTAGGACCTCATCATCCTCCACATCATCTTTCACCCACTCTTCACCCCTGCACCCCTTGCAGGTCTGTACACTGCAGAAAGCTGCAGCAGTTGGCAACTGTGTTTTCTCATCATCAGAGATGTGCTGCGGTGGTCCTCCCATATCCACTTTCTGAAACATAAGTGGTTGGGCATCAGTGCACTCAATCTCTTCCACTTCTGGAGCAGGGCTATGTGGACTGCCCTCAGAAACCCTTCCAGCAGAGTCATCAAAAAGCATAAGAGACTGCTAGATTTCTTGCGGCTCAGACTGCATGGCTGATTTGCAAGGGGGTGAGGTGAAAGACAGATGCCCATGGGCTACAGGTGCCAATTCTGCGCTTTCAGCAGGGGACCGGGTGGGAGACAATGTGAATGAACTGGAGACACTGTCAGCCACCCAATCTACTACCGCCTCTACTTGTTCTGGCCTCACCATTCATACACCGGTATTCGGGCCTACAAAATGACACTGAACGTTCTGTCGCCTACGTGCACCTGAGGAAGGTGTTTCATTTTGGGCGTGTGGCTGGCACAGATTGACCACGTCCTCTCCCTGCAACAGGAGCTCCAACAACCCCAGCAGCACCACAACCAGGGAAACGTCCCTTATTTGATGCTCTCATTTGAGGTAACCCGCTGAACTAACAGACAGATTAACTATATTATTTTTCCTGTCATGTATGCAGTGCAGGTGTACTTCATGCAATAAATGGGTATATAACGTGCATCTAACTAACAGACAGATTAACTATATCAATTTCCCTGTTACGTATGTAATGCAGGTGTACTTCACACAATAAATCAGTATATGACGTGCACCTAACTAACAGGCAGATTTACTATATCAATTTCCCTGTCACGTACAGTACAGACCAAAAGTTTTGACACACCTTCTCATTCAAAGAGTTTTCTTTATTTACATGACAATGAAATTGTAGATTCACACTGAAGGCATCAAAACTATGAATTAACACATGTGGAATTATATACATAACAAACAAGTGTGAAACAACTGAAAATATGTCATATTCTAGGTTCTTCAAAGTAGCCACCTTTTGCTTTGATTACTGCTTTGCACACTCTTGGCATTCTCTTGATGAGCTTCAAGAGGTAGTCCCCTGAAATGTTTTTCACTTCACAGGTGTGCCCTGTCAGGTTTAACAAGTGGGATTTCTTGCCTTATAAATGGGGTTGGGACCATCAGTTGCGTTGAGGAGAAGTCAGGTGGATACACAGCTGATAGTCCTACTGAATAGACTGTTAGAATTTGTATTATGCCAAGAAAAAGGCAGCTAAGTAAAGAAAAACAAGTGGCCATCATTACTTTAAGAAATGAAGGTCAGTCAGTCAGCCGAAAAATTGGGAAAACTTTGAAAGTAAGAGCTATTTGACCATGAAGGAGAGTGATGGGGTGCTGCGCCAGATGACCTGGCCTCCACAGTCACCGGACCTGAACCCAATCGAGATGGTTTGGGGTGAGCTGGACCGCAGAGTGAAGGCAAAAGGGCCAACAAGTGCTAAGCATCTCTGGGAACTCCTTCAAGACTGTTGGAAGACCATTTCAGGGGACTACCTCTTGAAGCTCATCAAGAGAATGCCAAGAGTGTTCAAAGCAGTAATCAAAGCAAAAGGTGGCTACTTTGAAGAACCTAGAATATGACATATTTTCAGTTGTTTCACACTTGTTTGTTATGTATATAATTCCAAATGTGTTAATTCATAGTTTTGATGCCTTCATAGTCTTGAAAATAAAGAAAACTCTTTGAATGAGAAGGTGTGTCCAAACTTTTGGTCTGTACTGTATGCAGTGTAGGTGTACTTCACACAATAAATTGCTATATGACGTGCACCTAACTAACAGACGGATTAACTATATCCTTTTCCCTGTCACTTATGCAGTGCAGGTGTACTTCACACAATAAATCGGTATAAGACGTGCACCTAACTAACAGACAGATTAACTATATAAATTTCCTTGTCATGTATGCAGTGCAGGTGTACTTCATGCAATAATTGGGTATATGATGTGCACCTAACTAACAGACGGATTAACTATATAAATTTCCCTGTCATGTATGCAGTGCAGATGTACTTCATGCAATAAATGGGTATATGACGTGCACCTAACTAACAGACGATTAACTATTATATCTGTATAAGTGTTAGTATATCCGCGCAGGCTAGTGGTGATAATATATGCAGACAGTGTGTATCTTTTCCTTCTAAATTCCCTATAATTCGCAAAAAGAGTCACACAGGTTTCCTACCTTACACTGTTGTTCTATATGATTCCTTCTTGCGAATATGTGCCGGGAGCTTGTTGTAGAGTCTTTCTGTCTTCAGCTCAACTTCTACTTCACGTGCCGCCCCAGGCGGTGGCAAACACGCTCGCAGGAGCCGCTGTGTACTTGGGAAGCGTGTGACGTCACACTTACTCCTACTGGTGCCTTCGTGGGACAATTCTCATCCCATTAACTATTATATTTGTGCTTCAGGGGTACAAAGTACAATGTTGCATTGCACCCACACGAAAAGTCGCTGTAGGTCACCCACAGAATTAACAGCCAGATTTTTGATTATCTTTCTGTGTTAGGGGTGCAAAGATGGTGTATTGCACCCACAAAAAATGCACTAACACTGTCCCTCACTGTCCCTCACTTCAGCTGCCAGTCCCTGCACTACTGAGAGCGGATGGGCGGTGCTACACGTGATCCAGCTTATATAGAGGCACATGATGCTCCGGCCATTAGAAGGCATGGCTGTGATGGCTTCTAAGGGCACACAGCTTAAAAGTTTGTCGATTGGCTGCCCTGCAGCCTTTCAACAAGCTTTATTAAATGCCCGAACACCGAACTCGAACCCAAACTTTTCCGACAAAGTTTGGTTTCGCTCAACACTACGGGCAAGTGCAAATATCTTGGTGGATTAAGGCAGATAAAGGTCTTATAGATTTAGAAAGAAAAATAAGAGTGCGTCTGATCGCGCTCTTACTTTTCTTTGTGCTCTGAACTCTGACAGGAGTAAGCCGGTTGTAGAGACAGAGTAAGAGCAGGAAGCGCGCCAGTGGCAGGGGTAGACTGGGCATGCACTGCTCTTATTAGGAAAAGCAGCGCATGTGCAGTTAGAATAAAGCCATGGACGAGCTTTCTCTAAAGCTCCTCCATGTTGCATGCAGCCATGGACAAATTGGCTGCACGAAGAGAGGGGCTGAAAGGGCGGGGCTCATTATAAAAACATTACCATTTGGATTTTTTTAATAAAGTATATTAGGAAACTCTTTTTTACCCTACCTCCCACTATGTAGTGGAAAGTACTTATATAGTGGCCAGCCCCTTTAACATAAGTGGCAAAGCTGAATTTCCATATAATTTCCTTATATACTCTACTTTCAGTGCATGTGAAATATCATCATAGACATAAATTGTAGCAGTTTTCCAAAAATTATTATTTCTGATCTTTATTATTAAATTATCTGTCAGCTCTTAAATACTTTTTCTTTGTAAACTGCTGTATTCCTATGGTTAAAATTATATAAAGATTTAGGTAGCAGAAATGACATAACCGAAGTGACTGCATAAAGCCTTGATCCACATGGTGACTATAGGTTTGGCTATCCCTACATGGTTTTGTTAGTTTAGGATTCAGAGATGAAAAAGCTGGATAAACAGAAATGCACACAGTGGAATATCACAGCAGCGTTCTGCTGCTAAGCTTGCTTGACTGAACAGCTCCGTTGACATTTGGCATGTTTGTTTCCTCGGGCCACATACTGTTGCATGGTTAAAAAGACTTCACTCCAATGGGTGATGCAATGAATATATACAGACCCCCGGTGCTATTTTTGGAGCTCATGAAACTGTAGAATAGGAAAAAAAAATGGGATTTACTCAAATATAGACATGTTTCTACATTTAATTATTATAGAACATTTTGCAAATATAAAAAAAAATGAAAATATTTTATAAACATTTTTTATTTTCTACTATACAATTCCAAGCACTGCTGCCCTCCTCTACCTGTATCTCTATTATTCACCCTGCTAGCGTTACATCTCTTTTGATCTGTTCAAAGTTGTACCACAGCCTACGGGCTCGTTCACACGAATGTGTGCTGCCCGTTGCCATATTGCGGACCGCGTTTGCGCATCCGCAATACACAGGCACAGTTCCTTGTGCATTCACTTCAATGGGTCCGCAAATCCGGAGATGCGGAACGGAAGCACGGAACACTACTGAAGCACTACGGAGTGCTTCCTGGGTTCCGTTCCGTGCCTCCGCACAGCAAAAAGATAGAACATGCTCTATCTTTTCGCGGAACGGAGGGATCGCGGACCCATTCAAGTGAATGGGTCCACGATCCCCATGTGGCTGGGCCACGGTCGGTGCCCATGCATTGCGGACGCTCTTGTGAACAAGCCTTAACCCCTTAAGGACATAGGACGTACCGGTACGCCCTATTTCCCGAGTCCTTAAGGACCAAGGACGTACCGGTACGTCCTAACTTTTAAATCGGGATTCCGGCGCCCGAGGGGTTAAACGGAACGGGATTTCGGCTGAAATCCTTCAGCCGGCATCCTGTGACAACGCCAGGGGGGGTGATGTGACCCCCCCGTGTCGGCGATCGCAGCAAACCGCAGGTCAGTTCAGACCTGCGGTTTGCTGCGCTTTTTGCAGTTTCTGATGCCCGCGGTCCCTGACCGCGGGGATCAGAAACTTTAGAGTGGCTAAAATCTATATTTTTCACCCCCCCCTGCACCCCTGCATGATTTGATGCCGGTGGGTGGTGCGCTTCCCCATGAATGATCGTTGGCTTCTAGTGGTTATACCAGGGTGCCAGCACATTGCTGGCACCCTGGTATAAACGGCTGACATCTGTGCAGATGTCAGCCGTTTAACCCTTTCCATACCGCGGTCCGTACGGACCGCTGTATGGAAAAAGTTAACTGTCATCGGTCAGGGAGCTCACTCCCTCTCCATCGGGGGGCTGCTGTGCGTTTGCAGCCCCCCGATGGAGAGGGAGAGAGCCCCCAGAGAGCCCCCCTCAGCCCCATGCTTACCCTTCCCCGTCTGCGAAGTTCTGAGCAGACGGGGAGGGTTCCCATGGCAACAGGACGCCTGCTCAGGCGTCCTGCTGTCCATGGTGCTGAACAGATCTATGCTGAAAGCATAGATCTGTTCAGTGTAAGTAAAATACAGTACAGAACAATATATATTGTACTGTACTGTATTATACAGACATCAGACCCACTGGATCTTCAAGAACCAAGCGGGTCTGGGTCAAAAAAATGTAAAAAAAAAGTGAAAAAAGTTAAGATAAAAAAAAAAACATTTATCACTGAATAAAAATTAAAAAAATAAAATAAACTACACATATTAGGTATCGCCGCGTCCGTAACGACCTGATCTATAAAATGGTCATGTTACTTTCCCCGCACGGTGAACGCCATAAAAATAAAAAAATAAAAACTATGAGAAAATTGAAATTTTGCCCACCTTACTTCCCAAAAAAGGTAATAAAAGTGCTCAAAAAAGTCGCATGTACGCCAAAATAGTACCAATCAAACCGTCATCTCATCCCGCAAATAATGAGACCCTACTCAAGATAATCGCCCAAAAGCTGAAAAAACTATGGCTCTTAGACTATGGAAACACTAAAACATGATTTTTTTTTGTTTCAAAAATGAAATCATTGTGTAAAACTTACATAAATAAAAAAAAAGTATACATATTAGGTATCGCCGCGTCCGTATCGACCGGCTCTATAAAAATATCACATGACCTAACCCCTCAGATGACCACCGTAAAAAAATAAAAATAAAAACAGTGTAAAAAAAGCCATTTTTTGCCAATTTACGTCACAAAAAGTGTAATAGCAAGCGATCAAAAAGTCATATGCACCCCAAAATAGTGCCAATCAAACCGTCATCTCATCCCGCAAAAAATGAGACCCTACTCAAAATAATCGCCCAAAAACTGAAAAAACTATGGCTCTTAGACTATGGAGACACTAAAACATTTTTTTGGTTTTAAAAATGAAGTTATTGTATAAAACTTACATAAATAAAAAAAAATGTATACATATTAGGTATCGCCGCGTCCGTGACAACCTGCTCTATAAAATTACCCTATGATCTAACCTGTCAGATGAATGTTGTAAATAACAAAAAAAAAAACGTGCCAAAAAAACTATTTCTTGTTACCTTGCTGCACAAAAAGTGTAATATAGAGCAACCAAAAATCATATGTACCCTAAACTAGTACCAACAAAACTGCCACCCTATCCTGTAGTTTCTAAAATGGAGTCACTTTTTTGGAGTTTCCACTCTAGGGGTGCATCAGGGGGGCTTCAAATGGGACATGGTGTCAAAAAAACCAGTCCAGCAAAATCTGCCTTCCAAAAACCGTATGGCATTCCTTTCCTTCTGCGCCCTGCCGTGTGCCCGTACAGCTGTTTACGACCACATATGGGGTGTTTCTGTAAACTACAGAATCAGGGCCATAAATAATGAGTTTTGTTTGGCTGTTAACCCTTGCTTTGTAACTGGAGAAAAAATATTAAAATGGAAAATCTGCCAAAAATTTGAAATTTTGAAATTGTGTCTCTATTTTCCATTAAATCTTGTGCAACACCTAAAGGGTTAACAACGTTTGTAAAATCAGTTTTGAATACCTTGAAGGGTGTAGTTTCTTAGATGGGGTCACTTTTATGGAGTTTCTACTCTAGGGGTGCATCAGGGCTTCAAATGGGACATGGTGTCAAAAAAACAGTCCAGCAAAATCAGCCTTCCAAAAACCAAACGGCGCACCTTTCACTCTACGCCCTACTGTGTGCCCGTACAGTAGTTTACGGCCACATATGGGGTGTTTCTGTAAACAGCAGAGTCAGGGCAATAAAGATACAGTCTTGTTTGGCTGTTAACCCTTGCTTTGTTAGTGGAAAAAATGGGTTAAAATTGAAAATTAGGCAAAAAAATGAAATTCTCAAATTTCATCCCCATTTGCCAATAACTCTTGTGCAACACCTAAAGGGTTAACGACGTATGTAAAATCAGTTTTTAATACCTTGAGGGGTGTAGTTTCTTAGATGGGGTCACTTTTAGGGAGTTTCTCCTCTAGGGGTGCATCAGGGGGCTTCAAATGGGACATGGTGTCAAAAAACCAGTCCATAGAAATCAGCCTTCCAAAAACCATACGGCGCACCTTTCCCTCTACGCCCCGCTGTGTGGCCGTACAGTAGTTTACGGCCACATATTGGGTGTTTCTGTAAACGGCAGAGTCAGGGCAATAAATATACAATCTTGTTTGGCTGTTAACCCTTGCTTTGTTAGTGGAAAAAATGGGTTAAAATGAAAAATTAGACAAAAAAATTAAATTCTCAAATTTCCTCCCCATTTGCCAATAACTCTTGTGCAACACCTAAAGGGTTAATAATGTATGCAAAATCAGTTTTGAATACCTTGAGGGGTGTAGTTTCTTAGATGGGGTCATTTTTGGGTGGTTTCTATTATGTAAGCCTCGCAAATCGACTTCAGACCTGAACTGGTCCCTAAAAATTAAGTTTTTGTAAATTTCTGAAAAATTTCAAGATTTGCTTCTAAACTTCTAAGCCTTATAACATCCCCAAAAAATAAAATATCATTCCCAAAACAATTCACACATGAAGTAGACATATGGGGAATGTAAAGTCATCACAATTTTTTGGGGTATTACTATGTATTACAGAAGTAGAGAAACTGAAACTTTGAAATTTGCAAATTTTTCCAGATTTTTGGTAAATTAGGTATTTTTTTTGTGCAAAAAAAATAATTTTTTTGACTTCATTTTACCAGTGTCATGAAGTACAATATGTGACAAAAAAACAATCTCAGAATGGCCTGGATAAGTCAAAGCGTTTTAAAGTTATTAGCACTTAAAGTGACACTGGTCAGATTTCCAAAAAATGGCCTGGTCCTTAAGGTGAAAATGAGCCCGGTCCTTAAGGGGTTAAAGCACACAAATGTATTTTGTTTCCATGTGCTATCCGCATCAGTATGTCCATTCGGTATCCCGCAAAAAAGATAGAATATGTCCTATTCTTGTCTGTTTTGCGGACAAGGATAGGCATTATTACAATGGATCAGAAAAAAATGGATACCATACGGAAATCATCCATATTTTTGGCGGTTCCGCAATTTGCAGAAGGCAAAATACATATGGTTGTGATAATGTAGCCTTATAGTTACTATGCTGTTGACCATAATTGGCTGTCAAATTTAGAAATTAAGCATCTATTGTGGCTCATACACATGACAAAACTATGTGCACTGAAGCATATAATGTCCTGTGAAGTCCCTATGACTATATAGTATCGATCTGTCCTCCGCCATGTGGTGTCTCAACACAGCACTGTATTACTGATATATTTTCCATAAAATAAATGATTGAAACATGCCTCTGCATGAAACGTAGACTATAGCTTTGTATACTGTGAAGTTTTACATAGCCATAATATGGCCATGTGCATAAGGGATAGGAAATAAAAGATGATTTATAAAATAACACAAAAGGAGAGTTCTGGAATTTCATTTCCATTTTTTTAACATTTTTTCCATGTTAGAATGAAATCCTTTTCATTGATTAATGAAGTTCAATGGAATTTAAAGGGGTTTTCTGGGAAGATATATTAAAAATAATGGGCCAGAAAGGAATAATATTAAGAACCCTACTCCTGCAGTTCTCACTGTGTTCTGGTCCTGGCTTGACAAACAGGAAATGACTGCTTAACAAATAACTAGCTGAGAAGAGTCACCGATGTGACCAATGAATTGGGCATCCCAAGCCATATTTAATAATTGGGGTTATCCCATAAAAGTATTACTATGCAATGAATAGGAAACTTCAATTAAAGTGTTGCCATATATATGTAATAAAAATATTGTTCTGTTTTTTAATGTATATTAAATTGTTCTCACTGGTAGCACCCCCTGGTCTCTGGTCCACTTTCTACTATGATATGTATCTCTGGGGCTATATGCATGGGACTGTTGTATGCAGGGGAAGAAGGGGTTAACAAGAACTAATGGCAGTGTATCCTGGGAGATGCAGGTGCTTGATTGTCTCATGACGCTTCCCACCCACAGAAATAAAAAAGTACTTCATATAGGAAGATCTGTGAGCAGAAAAAGAGATTTGAATTTGCGGGATAATCCTTTTAAGTGTCTTGTGTGACAGCTATTATGCCCAACGATCGAAGTGGGATTGTAGTGTAGTGGTACTAGCATAGAAAGTAAGGGGGTCGCGCTGCGAATGTGACTCTAAAATTACCAATTTTTTTTTTTGTAATTCTGGGGTCATGGTCACAACAAATGTGCAAGTTACACTGCGACCCCATTCATCTCTATATTAGCACCACTATACCCACATCTGTAGGCGCAACAGCTGTCTCGGGACAAAGATCGCCATGTAGCCGAACCCTAAAAGCCAATGCTATGCACTGCATCTAGAGAAAAGAGGTTTTCTATACCAACATAGATTATCATGGTATACTCACTAAAAAAGTGCAGAAGGGGCCTTCATTTCTTGAGTATACTGCATTTATTGGAGTATACATAGTAATATTACTAGTTATAGCTACTAAAATTCTGGAGAAGGGTTGTTGATCCAGGGAGTTATTATTTGACTTGGGGCTCATGAGGAGTTGCCTTCTTTAGGATAAACACAGGAGGAAACTAGACTTATGTGTTTTTTTTTCACGAAATATTGGTGCCACTGAATCATTTTTTCATTCTCTAGGTAAATTAAAGAGAATTGATATGTAATATGCTAAAATTGCAATGTTTGCAGTAAAATATAAGTGTAAATCATAAATCTTCTACAAAGGACTGCATAAACCACAATCTTAATAATAATAATAATAATAACAATTATTATTATTATCATTATTATTGCATGACAAATGTCACATTTGTTGTATTAATCTTTTATCTTGTATTTTCATATGTTTATGCAAACCATTATTTAAGGTGCTAAAATATTATTCTAATTATGGTCATATTGCAGTTCTATGAAGGTATGAAAGCATTGCCACTACAAAGGCAACGCCGCCAGCTTCCTCTAGGACAAGAATGGCGCTTGCCATTGATGTTGACATTCATTTATAATTAAAATAATAGTATCCTGTTCTGAATATTTCATAAACTACCCAGAGATTTATAGGTATTATCCAGACATTATTCCAAATATGTTGCAGGTAGGAAATCTTCCATATATAAGCAAAGGTCTTTTGGCTATGCTTAAAAATGACCTGGGCATTATATTAGAATTACACGGTGACTTTTATCACTGGATCAGCACGGTCCATAAGAGGCGTAGCAATATGACACAATGATGTGGCAGCTAATCATTCTCCTTAAGAGTACTTCTACTGTAGAGTGTATTTTGTGAATGTTTCAAGTTATTGGAAAAATTGCTTCTACAAGGTAATACCAGATAAGTGGGGGGGATTTCAAACTAGCAGATTATATAATGTCACTAATAACAGTTTCTATCATGCTTAAAAGCCTTACACAGCACTTTATGAAATCTGCACACCCATACATCTTTTTTGACAAAAGAACGATGAGAATGCTGAGAGTGAAATTACATCATAGGCCTCCTACACACACACTTTTTGGTATATGTAAAAAAGAAAAGAAAAGAAAAAATGGTTATAGGTGATTTTAATCATATTTGAACATGCATTTTTTTGTTCTGGCACTATTGATGTTCTAGAGAGAAATCGATGGAAATTGCCAGGCATAGAACTTGCTGTATTTTGAAAAAATCTAATGCTATTGGCCCCAGAAATGCTCAAAAACCACACTGGAAAAAAGCCCTGAAAACATATAAACATATGCTGTATATGAAGATATTATCCTCATTTTGATCAATGAAAGAATCATTAGTAAGTGGAAAAAAGCTCTTGTTCTTGGAACGTGACAAAAAAAAAAAAAGGTTGTAGTTCTTAAAGAGGTCGTCTCACTTCTGTAAATGGCATTTATCATGTAGAGAAAGTTAATACAAGCCAATTACTAATGTATTGTGATTGTCCATATTGCTTCCTTTCCTGGCTGGATTCATTTTTCCATCACATTATACACTGCTCATTTCCATGGTTACAGACCACCCTGCAACCCATCAGTAGAAAAAGCATCAGCCTCTCTGGTAGCCGGGACCATGGGAGCACACATAGGCTAGTGCTTTTTCCTATAGTTTACAAGCACGACCACTGCTGATGGATTGCAGGGTGGTCTGTAACCATGGAAACGAGCAGTATATAATATGATGGAAAAATGAATCCAGCCAGCAAAGGAATTAATATGGACAATCACAATACATTAGTAAGTGCCTTGTATTAAATTCCTCTACATGATAAATGCCACTTACTGAAGTGAGACAACCCATTTAATGCCAAAATAATGTTAGACATATTTTTAAAGAACTTTTGAATATAACATTGATGGTTATATTTAATTTTCCATGTCACTATCTATATATAAAACATAAACTCCTATAGTTTTGGCACTGGCCACAAAGCCTATTAAGCCACCACTTCTTGATCTGTACAGATCACTTTACAGCAATTATCTGCTTATCATTACAGGCAGTATTACAATGATAGCTAAATATCACTAATTTGTAGGTAACACGGGATCCACCATTCACAATAGGTGATATCACAACTTATCTACTCTTCCTGACCTCTGCACAGATCACAGAACATGCCTAGAAAAGTTTCCCATAGAGGTCAGTGAGGTCCCCTCCTGCCCATTGTGTCTATGGTCCATGTGGATGCCATAAAGCTTAATGCTTTCTAAATGCTGTTAAGAACAGCTCAGACAAGATGGCCGCCCCATAATAATGTTCAGAAAATAAAATAATCTGCAGTCAGAAAATAAAAATACATTAGACAAGGGTATGTGTTGCTATCTGGTTTTAAATGGCAGATAAAAAATGCGGGTGACATGATCCCTTTATTCAATTAGATATTCAAGGGTCTACTTTTGTTTCCAGAAACAGTGAATGGTGCTGAGCTGCAATAACAATACCAAAGTAAATTAACATGGAAAAAATGATACCTTTTATTTATTCCTGGACAAGCCCTTTAGGGCTCATGCACACAAACGCATTTTCTTTCCATGTCCGTTCCGTTTTTTTTGCAGACCTTATGCGGAACCATTAATTTCAATAGGTCCCCAAAAACTGAAGTTACTCCGTGTGCATTCCGTTTCCGTATGCCCATTCCGCCAAAAAATAGAACGTGTCCTATTATTGTCCGCATTATGTACAAGGATAACACTGTTCTATTTGGGTCCATCTGTCCCGTCCCATAAAATACGGAATGCACACGGACGTCACCCGTATTTTTTGCAGATCTATTTTTTATGGACTGTAAAATACATACGGTCGTGTGCATGAGCCCTTAAAGTGAGGTCAGCACTAAAGTTTTGTCTCTTGTGATACAATCTGCTCATATAAATCCTTTATATCAAATATGTTAGATTTCATAGTCAACTATTCAACTTCTTAAGTCCATATTCAGATCTATACCTTAGCTTTATATGGAATCCTATGTAATGAGCAGAGGTCTATTATGTAACTTTACATGATGTAAAAGAAAAGTACATTTAAAAGACATGTAGCTTTGATGCCTTTTGCCCCTGACATGTCCCTGGCGTTCTTTTCATACATACACATCAAAACAGTAGCGCGGTATTAACAAACACGATTTTAATAAGCAAACCCCCATTGTGCAGCACAATATTGTGGAGGACAGGGAAGGTTTCTTTGATGTATTGAAATATAGGGTTGTAGTCTGAAAAGGTTTTCTAGTAAGAGTTGTCTTTAATTCTCAGCAAGTGTTAATTAACACCATGGAAGTCTAATTAATAACTGCACAACCATAATTATATACAGCCGCCTCTGTCAAATCAGAAAAGGTACATTTGCTGCGCTCGTTACATTTTCATAAAGGCTTGACGTACTGCAATGGTTCCAGGTCATTTATCTGTCTTGGAATTGTCCGAAGAGAAAACATTATTGCGTGTTCATCGAGTAACAAAGGGATTTCTGCTAGCTGAATGAGGCTATTTTTCAAAGCTCTTATGTCCAAAAACATCATGAAAACCATGATCCATACCGAATGGTTTGCGTTTCATTGATTGCTGTCTGCAGGGATTATACCGATACTGACTGTGAAACATGTTTTGGGGTAAAATGATCTCCATGGCTAGTCTTGCATGAGATAACTCCCCAGTGTGAAGGACAAATGGCTGGAGCTGTACTGCTGATTTGCTCTTTATACTTGTCTTTGCAAGGCAGTGGGTTTTGTTACTTTTGTGTTGCTAAGCACACATGCCGTTTTGACCATACAAATCAAACATTGCTCACTGACCGATCTTCACAAAGAAAGAAAAAAGGAAAAAAGTATTAGCTTTTATTTAACTTATCCTTACTGACCCATTTAAGCAGTGGAATAAATGTAGCTAAATATGTCATTTAACAATTTCTTCACTGAGGAAGGGGTATAGTGGAAACCCCGAAACGCGTTTGGTTAGGACCTGCTGTATGTACGGATGAACAACAACATATTTGCCTTTATCCACCGTCTTCTTTGAAAAGATATCCCTCTGGAACCCCACCGACTCCCTGCTGTTGCCGGACACTGCTGGCTGCATTACACACCTTGAGATCCCTGTAATACTCACCACAAACCTGGTCAATTGAGGATCATATGAACGGGCCCGTTCACAAAGGACATTTACAGCAATAGAAGCCGTCCGGAAAGGTAAAAGGCGTTTTAGGCAGTGCGGTATAGTGGTACGCCACACATACACCGCAAATCTTTCTGCCATATCGCCTATTTTATGATTGTTTTACAGATTACCTATGACCGCTTCATTTGTTACCAATCTGTCTTGGAATAGAGTGGGTATATTCCTGCAGGTGGAGGAACACACCTGCCGATTAATCTATTAATGACACTGGCAAACTTAACTTGAGGTGTATACCCACTCACCATTATAACCTGTGGTGGATACACACACCAAATCTGCTGATTCTACTACTACTACATGCATTTAACCCCTTCATGTGAGAGGATCAACTGAGATTATATTGCATTATATCGTCACATTTATTTGGATCCATTTTATGCTGAATTTATCTTATGTCCGTAATTGCTATATATGTCAGTTTTATATTGTTTTTATTGTGTATGCTTTGCAGAGAATAAATACTTTATGACTCTATACATGCAGTATTCCAGTATTTGAGTGCTCAGCCCAATTCTTTACTTTCTACATATACTATTGTGTTGGTTTGGTGGACCAACAGGGCTTTGAAGCACCACTCCTTTGTTAAAGGCACAGTGAGCCACTATTATCTTTGTCTTTTCATCATATAGTACATGACAATCTCTTTCTAACAAAGCTAGAACCAGTCCTGTACCTCACATGGATCCAGATATCTCCCCATGAATTGCTCTGCTAGATGTATATCAAGCTGGCAGCTCAAGGGGAGTGTCTTTTCTGTTACAGCTAAGGGGGCGTGTCTCAGCTCTACCTATCACAGCTCAGGAGGCAGATGAAGGATGAAACTGAGCATGTGCAGCGATCTAAGTGAGCCAAAGAAATAAGAAAAAAAAAAACACAGCAGGAGGTGCTATACAGATACATTCTTATGAAAAACTTGGGGACTATTCTAAATTTTTAATTATATGCAGTTACAAAAGTGTTGAGATCCAAGTGCTGGTTTTAAAACTGTAGGATAACCCCTTTAATTGGACTATGTAAGGATGCCACCAATCACATGATAAATGAACAAACACTTGTTAATCTGGTTAAAGCATCATTGATTCAAACACCAAAATTATTGTTTGTGGGTTGGACATCAAAATCATTGTTTTTGGGCAGCATATTGTCTTGTCTAAACAGTAATCTGTTGCCTAGAAATAATGAATGCGCATGGGGATAAGCAATTGCAGCAGCAATTGCTCGTCCACATGCAGAGGAAATGATTGCTGCATGTAAATGATTGCTGCAAGGAATGAATGGTTTGCCCCTCATAATTGAGTGCTCAGTCAGACAGTGTAAAGGGTCATTTTGAGGTCGGATCCTCGCTACTGGGTAGAGTTAATGTATCTTGATAAGGGACTGAATACCATTCCTTGATTTGTGTAAGAATCCCTCTAGCCAGTGATGTGACAACCAGTAGTACAGAACAGATCCAGGGCTACTTTTCAAGCATCAGGGGCATTCCATAAACTAGAATGAAGCTGTCGAGAGGTGGCTAAGTAAGGTGTTACTGCATATTCGGGATGTGGATGTGAAGGTACCTTCCCTGCTTGTCCTTGCCCTACATGAGCTTCAGTCATTGCTTATGTCAGTGTTTATATTTCCATCTTATAAATAATAGACATATTAATAATGTAACATAAAATATGTATAATAGATTTTGTGCTTTAAGTTATCAAATTGCTTTGCATTATTAATACAGCATATAGTTCTATAGCATAGATATCTAAAGCACTGAAACAAGGTTCTTCTGACTTTTAGTAGGGCGATTATGGGGAATACTTCACAGGAAACACAAAAGCCACTTAAATGAGTAATGGTTCATCAGCACAGTAGATATTGTAGAGGAATGAAAGCAAGAAACTCCTGGAGAAATTATATAATTATAATAATAATAATAATACCTGGCATTATGGTATCTCCTATTGATGCCTTGTCCAAGACAACACGGATGAGTAACTACTGAGTATTGTGCTGAGTGCTGAGTATTGATCTGGGACATAAACCATCATTTTCACTCTAGATGGATTACATAAGAGAAACCAGAAAGAATATAAGCCATTGATACATCAAGTGTTTCTATTTCCAGCATCCTATATCTGGCCAGAAGCATTACATAGAACACATTTAAAAAGCACAGAAGGTATGATTTATAACATAGCATGTGGTTGAATTATAGCAATAGATCCTTTAGTCTACCCGTGTTCAGGATTTACAGAGGCGTAAACATCTTGAGCTATGGCGGCCTTGAAAAAGTGTTGATATATATGTTTGTGAGATAACAGTTGGTTCCTAAGATGAATCCTTTTAAGAAGCACATGGCTTTTACGACACCATAGCAGGGCTTCCACACAATGTTTATCAGCTTTTGAAGCTTCACTAGAAAAGCTGCCTTTGAAGGCATGATCGTAAATGCTATTTGAGTATTGATTTTGACCTTTGGAGTTTCATAATCACTGTGGAATGATAGATGAGAAATAATAGTAAGAAAATAAGCCTAGCACATTATTTAGACTATAAGAATACCTAGCATGGAAAGAAATTGTCCCTTTTTCCAAATAATTGATGATCGCACAAGGCCAGGATTGCCTGTTGCTCATAGAAATGGTTATTGTGTGGAACTGAGATAAAATCATGAACCTGCATGGAAACTGTGAATTTATGACATATTGATTATATTGATTCACACAGCTATCTCATTAGAATGCTCTTGACCCTTAATGTGAACCTGGAAAATGATGTTTGTTTAATACATGACCAGTTTCTACAGAAATAGAAATCCTGTTTTCTGCATTTCAAAATGAAAAGGTTCACAAAGTTTTTGGCTGTAGCACATGGTAATTGTGAACAACAGGTTAAAAAGATATCAAAACATGTCTACTTTGTATTTAAAGATTTTTTTGAGATTTTTTAACTGATGACTTATCCTCTGGATAGGTCATCAGTATTTGATCAGTGGATGTCCAAAACCTGATATCCAAGTCGATCAGTTGTTTGAGAAGTCACTAGTGCTCGTAGTAGCGAGTAGGCCTTCCTGCTGCTTTCCCCAGGCCATTTGATATCACGTTCATTGGTCACATGGCCTAGGCATAGCTCAGCATCATTGAAGTGAATGGGGCTGAGCTGCTATAACAAGCACAGTGGCTATCAAATGGACGGCGTTGTGCTTGGTGAGCTGAGAGAAGACGGCGGCACTACTGTGAGCTACACTGCCTTCCTAATCAGCTGAACGGCGGGAGTCCCGGTTGTCTAACCCCCACAAATCAGATACTGATGGATGACCTATCTTATGGATATATCATCGGTTAAAAAAATCCCCGAAATTCCTGTTAAGATGAATATACTATTACTATTTTCCTTATGTACATTAGTAGAAAGCCCAGCTTCCTATTGATCTCAGCAGGTCAGCAAGGTTGTTTCTGGTGGGAAAAGAAAATTGGTGCTCTATATTCAAAGGTTTTCTCCACCAAAGAAATGAAGTATCACACTATTTTCATTAACCCTTTCAAGGCAAGCAATAACTTTTTTATTTTCTTCATTCACATGGCCGTATGAGGGCTTGTTTTTTGCAGGACCAGATGCACCACAATGTGGTGGGAAGCGGAATTTTTTTTCCAAATGGGATGGAATTATTTAAAAAAACACCATTCCACCATAGTTTTATGTTTTTTGTTTTTAAAATTGACCTGTTACTTTTATTATTCAGGTCACTACAGTTCCAATAATACCACATATATGTTGTTTTTCTTGTATTTTAATACTGAAAAAAGTTTAACACTTTGGAGAAAAACAAATTTTTCCTTTGCATTGCCATATTCTGACCTACATAACAAATTTATTTTTATGTGTACAGAGCTGTGTGAGGGCTCATTTTTTGCCGGAAAATCTGTACTTTTCATTGATACCATTCATGGTTGTGTATGCCTTTTTGATCACTTTTTATAAAAAAAAATGTGGGAGGTGAAGGGACCAAAAAATGCTGTTTTTATTGTATGGTATAAATATTTTATATTTTAATAGTATGGGCATTTTCACACGCGATGATGCCCATGATGTTAATTTTTTTAAATTATTTATGTATTTAAATTTTGGGGAAAGGGGGGTGATTTGGATTTTTATATATTTTTTTTAAATATTTTTTAAAACATTTTTGGGATTTTTATTTTTTACATTTTTTAATATTTCCCCAAGAGACCTAATGCAAACATTCATTAGATTGCTTCTTACATAGACTACAATGCATTAGCATTGGAGTCTATTAGAATTACACTAAGTTCCTATGGAGCCCATAGGCAGGCTCCCCATAGGAACTAATGTGCAGCAGCCCTGTACCACTCCTAAATACAGGGGCTGCCACACACACACACTCCGACTCCTCTGATCCTTGCTGGAGGGACCCAGTGCATGGCCGGGAGCGCGTGCTTCCAGTCTTTAACTTCCCAAATGCTGTGGTCACATTTTACCACGGAATATGAGGGTTTAAATGTATGCAATCGATGTTATCTTTGATCGCATACATTAGTTCAGGGTGCCTGCTGTTTAAAATGAGCGGGCACCATTTTTAAATGCCTGACCGCCAATGTAAATTTACGTGAGACAGTTGGGAACAGGTTAAAATAAAATGATTATCTATGTTGAACAAAGACATGCCAGGTCCTTCAGAGTGAGAGATGTTAAGCTAACCTCTTCTCTAGGTGATAAATGGCTATGTCAAACCAGGAGCCCTTCTGTGAGGCTACCTTTAAAGGCAGGGTTTTCTGTCAGGGGCATAGTTCTGAATACCAAAAAATTGTGTTCAAACATACAGAACTAGCAGGTTTTAAAATAATTTCTGCTGCACTAACACACAAGCTTATTTGCTGGCTTAGTTTAACATTGTGCACAGCTTCTAAAGCTTAAAGTCGGTATTGAGTTGCTCTGCCAGGATAATGCGTTACCGCACTGATGTTGGGGTTTGCTACATCTGTATACCATGTCTGGTACATTAACTTTAATGGGTCAAGGATTTATCTGGGCTTCATTTCACTTCATCTACATTTTTTTAGACTTTTTTTTTGCCAGACAGCATATTGCAATTTACCACTCTATTCTTTCCTGCAAAGGTGGAGACAAAAAGCAGGTCAAAAGGAGTCCAAGGATAAATTCTTCATACTCCCTTTGATGCAATAAAGTGATTGTTCTCATTGTAGTATATTTTTGAATACCATTTTCATAGGGCTAAAATGCAATGTGAACCCGCTTAAGTAATAATAAAAATGACTTAGAAGAGTATCTGAAACTAGGGATTCTAAAGACAACACCCTTAAATACTTTTGTAAAAGCACATTACTTATAGCATATAAATAACTGAGTCTGAGTTATTATAGTTATTATAATGCAGAACTACATTTCATAATTTTGAAGTCTTCAGAGCTGAAATTCCTAACAGTCCATGCTGCACATATTAAGAAAATAAATTGTTAATAATATAAACTGTAACATTCGGTACATTTCAATATAATACGTTCTAATGTTCAAAATGTAAATAATGAAATGCAATGAACAATAAGTACAGATCTTTACAGAAAATATATGGAAACACTAATCCAAATATATGGTTTTAATCAATTGGAAGTTAATGGCCAAAATTTACTAAAATTTGTGTGCCAGTCTTCTACTATTGTTTGCACCATTTTTATGTATTTTTGCCAGAAAAATGACTGTGTGATTAGGGTAGGCTCACAGCTACGCTAAAGGTAATCCAGTAGTAAGTCTTGGTAGAGGACTACCATAGTTACCATATCTGGGGACTACCATAGTTACCATATCTGGCATAGTTGGATACTGCCACACAACACCAGATCCCTATTGACTATATAAGTATCAGATGGGGATCCATCGCTTTCTGGCATAAATGACATCTTTTATGCTGGAAAGCCACCGGATCCCATTATAGTTAACTGCACTAGTATCCGGCTATGCTGGATACAGTAACTCCGCTAGTCTGTTCCTCTGCTGTATCAGACTAGTGCATTACCTTTAGCACAGATGAGATCCTACCCTTTGTAAAATAATTAGTGGTAGATTTATTATTGCCATGCACCACTTTTGTGGCAAAATAGTAGTCTAACATAAGCCAATTGACTCACAAAGGGGGAAAAAAGTGTCTTTCTTCCAGCATTAAGAATCAAATCTATCAAACAACATACACTACTGAGTTTGCACCATCTTGTGATTGACTGGTCTAAGTGTAGACTGTCTAGTCTAAATATTAGACAGCATTAGTAAATGTGGGCCACTATGTTTGGATCAGTACCAGTAATTGGGTTGCAGGTGAGGCCTCTCCCACCAAATACAGCGACAAAGTATCTATCAAGCATTCTGTGTTGTGTGAAATAATGTAGCAAATAAAACTTCTATAAATTGCATCTGATCATTAAAGGGAACCTGTTACACTGAACATGACGTCATAGCTTAAGGCAGCATGTTATAAAGCAGGATGAGCTCAGTAGATAGATATACAGATTAGTGGGGAATGCTTCAGTATAACTTTTATTCATTTATTCATTTAAATTCCTGCTCATTCTGGAATTTTGTTACTATTATTGGGTGGGATCCACTGGTCAAATCAAAGAGTATGGATTCTCTGTGTCAACTAAGGGATGGCGTCCACTGACCCCTAGGGTGTTATTTGGCACTCTCATAGGAGACAGGACAGAACGCAGCAAGAGGAAAACTGAACCACTACCTACAGGTTTAGCTAATAAGGTTGACAGTTGACCCACAGAGTCAGACAACAGGTAATGCTCAAATAGCAATGGTTGCAGTAAGAACCGCAGTTAGTGTGAACTGCGCCCAATAGCAGACATGGTGGTGAGAAGTGGTATTGCAGAGAAGACTGGAGTAAAGGCAGCAGCTGATGATGATGATGATTGTCAGAGGCAAAAGCTGAAGCGTGGTCAGATACAAGTCAGAAGCCAGAAGCCAGTATCAGATAGTAGCATGGTAAAGAGGATCAGACAGGCTCAGGGTCAGACAGGTCCAGTAGTTAAAGCAGGCAGCAGGCAAACAAAATGGTCAAACACAAAATATCAGACCTTTGCCATTATGATAGTAACATAATGCTCAGGCAACTTCCTGGAACAGGAAGCTGCTATTTAACCTCTCAACCCTGTCCAGGGGGCGTGCTGGGATGCAGGAAGCCCATGCCCCTTGAAACATAAATGACAGGAAGAGGCGGGCGCGCGCCCCTTTGGGGCACCAGCATGAAATGGAGCAAGGAGGAAGTGTGGACAGAGAATGCGTCTAGCAGGCACACACCTGCCACATCTGGCGAAGACAGCAGCGGGCAGCGAGGCAGCAGACGCTGGGGATATGACAGGTGAGACAGGGGAGGTTTGGCAGTAGACCCAGGCCTAACAGATTTGAAGTTAAGGAGGCAGTCCTAACATTTATTGACAGCATTCTCTCTATAACTGTGTATACAGAGATAGCTGTCAATCACTGATAGGCCAGAATAAGCTACAATTTAATTGAATGAAATACAAGTTATACAGAATCTTTTACCACAAAACTATACAGTATATCAGTCTGCAGTCACAGCCCTGACATGTAGACTGTCATAAAGTCAGGTAGGTGTAATAGTGGAGAATATATAAGCGTGTGTCACAAACCACCACCATTAAGAAATAACCTTTATTTGATTTATCTGAAAATACCAATAAGTGACTTAAAAAGAATTAGGACTTATGAGCACTGGAGCAAAGGGAAAGGTTGTCGCTATTTTTCCCTCTTCTGTAGACCCTGTCAGGCACCTCCTAGTGACCCTGGATTGTCCCTGACACAGAGAAAGATAACCACCACCCCAGATCAGTCAATAAGTGATGGTAAGTGATGAGTACAATTCCTCTCATTCAAGAACATATTGTTAATTATATTAAGAAGTAGTATGTGTATTATACACAAAATCTCTGTAGTGAGATACCAATTAGTTATATTAATTCACATCCCATTAATTTACGTTCCGACACATTTCACTGTGCCTGAAGGTAAACTCATCTGGGGACATAATAACACAGGAGGATTTCCCTTTTAGATTCAACATGCATAAACATTGTTTACAGAGAGGAGAAGAAAGGTTACCTTTAATAAAGAAATAAGATGGTATCATGCACAGCCAAAGATATATTATGGTAATCTCCAGAGCACAATATATACAAACCAAAGTTGATCCAGAGGAATGCAAAACCTATTTTAAATGGCAGAGGCTCAATTTGTCTACAAATTGGGAAAAAAAATCTTTCCTGACTCCTGTTGACAACTGGGCAGAAAACTGGATCAGCATTCTATATTGGTATGTACAAATTAGTTTTCTAAACCTGACAGTCCTTTTAACAAAAATGTAAAAAATAGTAATTTGCTACTATAAATCATGTTGAACCTAGGTCTGGGTACTGAAATGAAATCACTTTTTGGTAACATTTGGTCCCTATTCAAACTGATCATGGTTAAGTACTGCTGTCAAAGTGATGTTTTGCTCCTTTATCCGCTTGCTAGGGAGAGCACTGAGTAGCTTCACATCTTGTATACAGTAAGATGTCTAATCTCCTATATTTATCATAACTGTTTGTTTTATTTATTCTAAGTATCATTCGATTATTTTCATATTTTCCTCTAAACTACATGGTTTATAAAAATTTGTAATAATTATAAAAAATTTCAATAGAGCTGAAGGCAAATACAGAGCTTGAATTTATGAAGCCATATTTCTCTATGATCTCACTCATCCAAAATATAAGTTATATATCAGTTAGTTTTTTTATGCACAGGGTTTGATGAGATTTCTCAAATATAACATGTTCCCTCAAATAGATTAAGTCCAGAGGGTATCTTTCACACAAATAAAAAACATATTGCCTAAAGCTGAGGTTCAGGAGTATAAAGTAGTGAAAGAAGTCCAGGAATCTAAGCTCTTTAAATGATAACCCTCAAGATATGTTTTGTGTTCATTTTACAAATTCATGTTAAGTGTCTTTTCCTTTTTTCAGCGCTAAGGGGCTATGATGCTTGTTTTAACTCCTTATCTCTAAAGGAGCAGCAGACAAACAGTGGGAAAGAAAAACACCCTGGAGTTGCTATCTTACAATTAGACAAGCATGTTATCATTGCATGTTCAAATTAAAGCAACTGGCAGACCACATAGCAAATGTCAGAGCTTTTATTGAATGGTCATATAAAACAACATAGAAATGCATGATTTCAATAAAAATAAAAAATACAAATAAATAAGAAACTTATGAGATGCCTATAGAGGCTTACAATAGCAGGCACCAAAAGATCTAACTTCGGAGTACAAGACAGTCCGCAGTTCTCTAGTCAATGTGTGGTACAGCCATAATGGACTGGTGGACGGTGCTTTAAAGTGCAGTCCACAGTTCTCCTCCAGTCAATGTTCAGGCAAGAAAATGACAGTGGCATTTTAGATTTTACCATGAGCACCTGACAACCATGGTTTTCAATATCCTACTGCATTTTTCAGATTGTATAAAAACTATATGAATTTCTACTTGCACATAAAAACATGTTGTCTAGGGATTTATGGAATGAATGGGAGGAGATGGTAAAGGGTAATTATTATATTGCATCATAAAATCAATTTAAAAAATTCTCTAATTAAAACACTTGTTAATTGTTAATAATTACATTGTGAACTTTCTGAATTCCACCTGTCATTCGTAATCAAAATGGATATTCATAAATTAAGGCTTTAACCTCTGGCCAACCTGTCTGGCATATTTTCATGTCTGAGACTGTAATAATGATTGCTCTCTACAAGTCTACAAGCTCCACATCATACACATTTATAGATCGCAGGTCTAGAAAACCATTATTATTTGCACGTAATTAAATTTCAATGACAGTTGGCACAAAGTAGCACTAACAAAGTGTAGGACGTTATTTATTAGAATACTCCCAAGTGAATATACCATAAGATAACATTGATTATAGATAAAACTGGTGTCAGATGATAGCAGAATACCTTGTTAAATTCTAAAAGTAATGTCTTTGTACAGTTTTCTTTCTCATGTATTAAAATATATGTGGCTTTTTCACATCAAACCAACTCTATCAATAAAATGTTCCACTTCGGCAGATATGGCTGACCATACATAGAATAATTTTTCATCAAAATATAATGGGTACCTAATATTGACTCAATAATCATCTACATATGTGTCCACCTTTACTTGAACTCAAATTTGATTAAGGACAATACAATAGTGGCTATTATCTCTAAGTCTGATGCATCAGGTTATTGTAGATTGAGCCATTTTCTGATGTCAATTATGTTGACAATTTATGTTATTTATGATATTATCTTAGCTTTATTTTCAGCTGTGAAACATACAGTCATGTGTCTAAATAATGTGGCAGACTAGGTCAAGAAACACAGACACCTATGCATAATAGGATTGTGACTGAGCCCTGAAACTGAATGAACAACCATTAGCCTTCAAACCTTATACAAGAAATATCAGAGCATATTAGATTTGAGGGTCAATGCTCATGGCGACTCTATGAACAATACAGTATATAGGGGGGAACATAAGATACCACAGTCAAAAATGGGGGGGGCACTAATAATTTTCACCACTTAATCTATAAATAAGATTACAAAATACGAGAGTATTGTGGTATGCAGGGATACCTTTTTATTATACTAACCTAATACTTAAAAGACAAGCTTTCAAGAGTTTTCCTTTCATCCTCGGTATTCAGACCTAAGAAAGAGAGAAACACTCTCGAAAACTTTTCTTTATAGTTTAAAGCAGTGTCAGCAAACACCAGGGCTGTGTAAATAATCCCATATGTTAAACATGTCACTAAAGAAGACCAATAAATAGACACTCACAGGCTTATTCACAAAAGGGTGAAGAGTTTGTAGAAGGGAACAATCTAGGACAACATAACTGAATAGGAAAGTAAGGTGAATTGGAGAATTTTATTCAAATCAGCTACTGTGTTTTTCGCCCTATAAGACGCACCGGCCCATAAAGACGCACCTGGGTTTTAGAGGAGAACAATAAGAAAAAAATAGTTTCCATTACACCTCAGGTCAGACCAGGAATCAGACCCCCAAAGTTAATCAGACCTCAGCTTACAGCCCCAATCAGACCCCCAATGTCAATCAGACCTCAGATAAGATCCCCAGTGTTAATCAGACCTCAGATAAGACCCCCAATGCCTCAGATCAACCCCTCAACTTTCATCAATCTACCAGCCCCCATATGTCATCCAGCAGCCCCCATATGTCAGCCAGCAGCCCCTATATGTCAGCCAGCAGCCCCTATATGTCAGCCATCATCCCCCATATGTCAGCCATCAGCCCCATATATTCAGCCATTAGCCCCATATATTCAGCCATCAGCCCCATATATATTCAGCCATCAGCCCCTATATGTCAGCCATCAGCCCCAAATGTCAGCCAGCAGCTTCTATATGTCAGCCATCAGCCCCCATATGTCAGCCATCAGCCCATATATGTCAGCCATCAGCCCCATATATATCAACCCCTATATGTCAGCCATCATCCCCCAGCGCAAATAAAATAAAAAAAACTCACTTACCTCTCCTGCTCCTGGATACCACTGCTCCTCACCATCGCGATCCTCTTCATCCTGCTGTCGGCTGTGTATCGCTGCACACAGTGTGAGGTCACAGAGCGCCCTCATGCTGTGCGCAGACCTGCACTGCCGATAGCCGAGCTGAGGACCAGGAAGTGGTGACTACAGAGCCTTCACCGCTTCCTGGTCCTCCGGTACTAATGAAGCGCTTCCACTTTGGGGGGAAAAAGTGCGTCTTATGGGGCGAAAAATACGGTATGTTGTCCTTTACTGTTCACTTCTCCTGAATTCTCCAAACTCTTCACCCTTTTGTGAAATAACCCTGTGGGTGTTGTTGGTGTGTGCAACTAATACTACTTATTCTGCTTATAATGCGGCGGTCAGGGGTGTATGTAATGCAGAGTGCGGCAGTCAGGGGTGCGTGTAACTCAGGGTGTGCTGGTCAGGGGTGCTTGTAACGCAAGGTGCGCTAGTCAGGGGTGCATGTAATGCAGGGGGCGCTGGTCAGGGGTGCATCGCAAATAGAAAAGGTACTTACAGTTCGGATATGCTCTGTCCTTGTGCCTTATTCCTCTAGTCATGGTGGCAGGGGAGGAGCATGCAACGATGTTTCCTGATGTTAAAAATCCCCAGGCCGCATTCTTTTCTGCCTCTGTAGGCCCTGCTAGGCTGAAATACACAGGCAGCCAATGGCAGTGCTGCCCTCTCTCTCCTAGCCAATAGCAGCTGAGGTGGGCGGGGTAAGATTCACTTGGCTGCCATAGTGAAGCAGGTGGGCAGAATGGGCAGTACTTTCAGTTTAGCAAAACTGACAGATCGCTCTCTGTACTAGCGACGGCTAGCGTTTTAAAGAGGAATCAGCGGAGGGGCACGCGGGGGGGCAAGGAATAACCTAGAGGGGGAAATTGCCCCCCCCCCCGTCCTCCTGTAGTGACGCCTATGTCAATTCTGCAGTGCTAGACTACCTTTAGCAGGATCATTGCTTGACCTTTCAGGTCTAAAATAGGTCCTAACAATTTTTGAAAGTCATTCCTCCTATGCTAATGCCACAGCATGTTTTATGTTTGTGCTTTAGTGTGAATTGAAAGGGTTTTCAGGGCTCCCGATATTCATGACCCATACTTAGAATGTCACCAATATCTAATCAGTGGGGTCCAACACACAGCTTTATTTGAATAGGAGTTGAGCTGCAATAACTCAGTAAGGATGATGTGTTTCCAGCTCCGTTCAAAGTATTAGTTCTGGTACTAGACGCTGTGGGAAGCTGATTGGTGGGGGGTAGGTTTTGAAAACCCAACTATTAGATATTGATGACCTTTCTAGATGATTGGTCATCAATACCTGGAGCCCATAAAACCCCTTCATTATCTATAATGCTTCCATCTAGACTTATTTATTATATTTACTAAATGATATATTGCTGCAGATGTTTGATTGAAACATTTACCATAATAATAGGAGGTTCTCCTTCAATCATATTTTCTGTAGCCCAGTATAAAGGCCATTAAAAAGAAGAAAATTTTGGAGAAATCTTTCATTCCCCCGTGTCAGTATTCCGGAATAAAAAAATCACAAACCTCATGTTTGTGACTTTTTAAATGCCATCAAGCCTAAATCTAGATTCAAGTGGGGTTTCTACACTGCCTGCACCTTTTTCCTGAAAAGATGGGTCATGGTAAAGGTGGGAAGGAAAGGGGCCAAGGAGCCTGGCAAATTTATCTTTTTTTACATCACTTTTCTGGTGTAAAAAAGACTGAAATCTATGGCAGCTTGGAGCTGACATAGATTTCAGTCTGAACGCATGGACTACCTGAGGATGCTCCTAATATATGATGAGGCTTGTGGCTTATCATATATTAGATGCATCCTCTGGCAGTGTAGGGATAACATAGACAAGTGTAAAATACTGGTCTATGATAACTCTTCCCCAATAACTTTAGCAGTATATTATTTTAATCCTCATGTATTTATTTTACATGTTGTAATTTAGTCTTAATGTCACTTTTTGTGTGCAGGGAACATTCTGAGGTGCAAGTGGAGCGAACAAATACCTCTATTCTGATCCCTTTTAAAAGGTAAAATTACTTTACTTTTGCATACATTTTGAAAGCATTGTCTACATTGTTGACTTGATTTATGATTCCTACTATTATGATATCTGAATATATGTAATTAAATAGAATATCTTTCTCATTGGTAATGATACTGTGTGTCCAGGATGCCTTCTAATGTGTGCACTATTTATAGAATTTGTAATAGATTATAATCCTATTATAAAGTTATTTGATCTGATGTAACTGGTCTCTGTTCTTGTTTTATTAATTCAGAATATTCATATAAATCAACACATAATTTTATTTCAAGCTGAATGTTTTATAGGTGATTGGACAAGAATGATTTGTATTTTGTTTTCTGCCTGTGCTATTATTCCAACAAAACCTTAGCGTGTCTTCTATTAGAATTTATATTTTAAACTTAGCTAAATGGTTTACCCAAGTAAGCCAATATAAATATTTCTGGATGACATTTAACACTGCACACCATTGCTGTGTTGCTTCCTTTTCCACATATTGTTTCATGTTACAACCCAGAAAAATTATTGAAAACGAGATAGTTGCTCATAACAGATGGTATTTGTAGGCTTGCCAGCTGTGCCTGCAGCATAATATGTTTTAATTACATCCAGGTAGGTCATACTTACAAATGTTACTGAAAATGCTATATTTTTTAGCCATGTAAAGTACCGGTAAATCATTAATGTTAACTAATCTCATAATTTTTTAATCTATAATCATTGCTGTAAATTGTTCTACTAACATTTTGAGACACTACACATGATTTAATGTAAAACCTGAAATTGGCATAGATATATAATAGCTATATACATCTATTTTTCTGGACTCCACCAATAAAATAGTATTTGCCTGAGAGGGAACCACAAAAATCTATGGCACTGTTTAAACAAAACAATCAGACTGGGTGAATCTAACAAGTCTGATCATTTTTTTCCCCTCATAGGGATATCAATATACACTGAGAGGTTTCCCATACGATTTAAAGTGATGGCATAGCCTGACAATCTGCCTACGAAGTATTGGGACAGATGTACTAAAGATGTCATGCCACTTTTGTGATGTAGAAAGGTGCATATTATAGCACACACCATATTTGTTCCATCATTTGTCACACTTTGAGAGCTTCTCAATACTTTTTAAAAGGTGGCAGGAAAATGGGGTGGGGGTTAGCATGATGGGCAAAGCCTTCTATGGCTCAGCAAATTTACTATAATTTATACCAGAAACTGGGGCAAATTATAGCTGAAGTCTTCACCAGGTCTTAGTTCACCAGGTCATAGAGTTGACTTTCTGGTGCTTAGGGGTCCACGATGCACCTAACATTTTAATAAATTAGGTGCATCTGATTCCAGCACACAAGGGATCGAGACTGGTGTAGGAAGTGCCAGTCTTAATAAATCTTCCCTATTAAGTCTTTGGCCAATAGAAACCATAGAGGTTTCTGTCTAAATAGGCTGATGTTAGAGCACACATGCCCCACACGATCTAGTCTTCCCTTTTAGAATACCTTCATTTGAAGGTTCTTGTTAAACTGTGAGGGTACCCACCAGTTATTGATGTGGTACAACAGGAGAGGGTGTTATGACAGTGGCCATTGTTTATTATTTCTTCCTGAATTGTTCTTCTCTGGCTGCTGCATTCTTTGAACAAGCAATCACTACTGACTCATTGTATGTTTTTGTGTTATATTGGATTCAGGAGAACAGTAAAAGATAAAATAAATCTATTTTTGTATTTTGGCTTGGCTCCAGGCACTGGGGATAATATCATATTCTGACTTTTGAGGCCTTGGCTTGAGAAACCATGATGTAAACATTTCCTTAGACAGCTTTTTAATTTTTTATTTTATTACTGTGTATTCTAATTGTAAGAATAACTAAACAAGTTGGGCGTTAGCTAGGACAGCTTTAATATGGATTTAGGTAACAGAAAAATAAATTAATATGTTTTTGAAGGTTGGACCAGCTCTTATGACTTTAATTTACTTTCATCCGAATTGCTTGTCAGTCCCGACATATATGCAAAATAATTTCACCACTGAGTATGTTAATTGTGACAACTATTCCTTTTTACCCCAAAATACAGTAATTGAAAATGTCATCAAGCACTGCCGTGCAAATGTACTGCAGCCAATTACATTGTTTTTTAATTTTTAACACATTTATTTAAAAAGCTAGGTTCCTGAAGGCAAAATTGTAATGTGCTGAAACAGGGGTCATTTACAATGTATTTTTGCCAATTAACAGTTGTTATTAGCATTAAAAGGATTAAGAAAGCAAACTAGATAGAGTAAACAGGAAGTCTGTAGGTTGCGGTCCAAGGAGTTCCATAAAGCAATTTATTAGGACATGATCCCACATTGACATTTATTACAGTCCATGTGCTGATTCATGCATAAAGTATGTTATGTGGAACACTCACGGCAGTTAATTCACTCTACCTTGCCAAGCAACTAAGTATGAATAATTAATACAATGATGTGTAGAAATGAGTCCTTTTAACCACTCAGCTACAGTGCAGCTGTAATGCCAGTAGATGTGTCATATGTTCTCTACAGAAATGATTTGCTCTTTCATACTTAATTGTAGTTTAGTTTCACTCTCAGTATCATATATTATGCTGTTATCACTATTCATTGGGCAGCAATAATTTATTAATGTCCTGGCTCACTGGAAGATCTTCTGCTACCCTAGTGTGCTATACCCTGTTAAAGAGATCCTGTCACCAGACAATGCAGTACAATCTGCATGTATAAATCTACTCAGCTCCTCCTGCTCTATAACATGCTGACATTTTGTGGTGACAAGTACTCTTTAACATCGAATCATGTACAGCTACCAGTGACCGACAGTTATGGTTGTATACATACTTTCACAGGGAATGCTATCAATCACTAATAAAACCTCCTCCATGTTAAGCTATAAGTGACTGGCATCTATCTTTGTATACACACTTACACATAGAATACTATCAATTACTGATAACACCCCCATGTACTACTATCAGTGACTGACAGCTATATATGTATACACACTTACACCGAGAATGCTATAAATTGCTGATAGCACCTCCCTTTGTACAACTATCAGTGACTGACTGTTATCTCTGTATGCACACCTACACAGAGAATGCTATCAATCACTGATAACACCTCCCCATGTACAACACTCAATGACTGACAGCTGTCTCATTATACACACTTACACAGAGAATACTATCAATCACTGATAACACCTCTCCTGTGTACAGCTATCAGTGACTGAAAGCTTTGTATACAGACTTACATAGAGAATGCTATCAATCACTGATAACATCTTCCCTGTGTACAACTATCAGTGACTGACAGCTATCTATGTATACACCCTTACATGGAGAATGCTATCAATCATTGATAACACCTCCCCAGTGACTGACAGCTCTCTATGTATAGACACTTACACAGAGAATGCTATCAGTCACCGATAACACCTCCCACGTGTACAACTATCAGTGACTGACAGCTATCTCTGTATATACAGTTACACAGAGAATGCTATCAATAACTGATACCACATCCCACGTGTACAACTATCAGTGACTGACAGCTCTCTGTGTATACACATTTACCCAGAGAATGCTACCAATAACTGATAACACCTTCCCTGTGTACAACACTTAATGACTGACAGCTGTCTCATTATACACACTTACACAGAGTTTACTATCAATCACTGATAACACCTCTCCTGTGTACAGCATTCAGTGACTGAAAGCTATGTGTACACACTTACATAGAGAATGCTATCCATCACTGATAACATCTCCCCGGTGTACAACAATTAGTGACTGACAGCTATCTATGTATACACATTTACATGGTGAATGCTATCAATCACTGATAACACCTCCCCCAAGTACAACTATCAGTGACTGACAGCTATGTATACACTCTTACCCAGAGAATGCTATCAATCATTGATAACACCTTCCCACGTGTGCAATTATCAGTGACTGACAGCTTTCTGTGTATACACACTTATCCAGAGAATGCTATCAATAACTGATAACACATCCCACATGTACAACTGTCAGTGACTGACAGATATCACTGTATACACACTTACACAGAGAATACTATCAGTTACTGATAACACCTCCCCCGTGTAAAACTTTCGGTGACTGACAGCTGTCTCTGTATTTACAGTTGCACAGAAAATGCTATCAATAACTGATAACACATCCCACGTGTGCAATTATCAGTGACTGACAGCTTTCTGTGTATACACACTTATCCAGAGAATGCTATCAATAACTGATAACACATCCCACATGTACAACTGTCAGTGACTGACAGATATCACTGTATACACACTTACACAGAGAATACTATCAGTTACTGATAACACCTCCCCCGTGTAAAACTTTCGGTGACTGACAGCTGTCTCTGTATTTACAGTTACACAGAGAATGCTATCAATCACTGATAACACCTCCCCAGTGTACAACTATCCATGACTGATATGTTTGTATACACACTTACACAGAGAATACTATCAATAACTGATAACACATCCCTCATTTAAAACTATCAGTGACTGACAGATATCCCTGTATACACACTTACACAGAGAATGCTATCGATCACAGATATCTCCTCCCCGTGAACAATGAAATCAGAAATAGCAGAGATATAAATTTACTGACAATATATCAATCTGCTCAGGTTCTCCTGCTCTATTACATGCTGCCTGCAGATTATGTTACGTTTTGTGGTGACAGCAGGTCCTCTTTAATTATAATTCCTTATTCATAATTTCTAAATACAGCCATGATAAGCTCTAGGTTTATGTGTACCCTTTTGTGGTCACAGTGCGCCTCAACTTCTTTCATTCACTCAGTATACTGTACAACAATAATGACGTTTTTGCTGGTTTTGTGAGTAATGTTTGTGTTTTTGTAAAAACAATATAAAAAACATTCAGTTTTTTCTGCCAGACAATGACAAATAAGCCTAACTTATGTACAGATAAATGAGAGCAGTTTTATGCTACAGTGTGTAATTTAAAGGAATTGTCACACTTAAGCAAATGACATTTATTATATGCATAAAGTTAATACAAGGCACCTACTAATGTATTGTGATTCTCCATATTTCCTCCTTTGTTGGCTTGATTAATTTTTTTCATCACATTATACACTGCTTATTTCCAGAGGTTACGGCTACTGCTACAGCACATGTGTGCCTATACACAATTCCACGGTCCTGGCCACCAGGGAGGCCGGCACTATTTCCTATAGTGTACAAGAACGACCACTGCTGATAAATTGCAGGGTTATAACCCCTGATTTTTTCGCAGTATATAATGTAATGGAAAAATTAATCAAGCCAGCAAAGGAAGTAATATGGACAATCACAATACATTAGTAAGTGCCTTGTATTAACTACATGATAAATGCCATTTTCTGTCATACAAACCTTATAATCCTTGTACTAATAGAAACGTGGATTCTGTAATTTTTTTTCTATTTTTTGTCTTCCCATATTAGTAGCCATACCAGCCAAGGTTTTAAAATTGATGGCTTATTCCTAGTATGGACTATCAATATTAGATCAATAGGGCATCTATCCTACAGCCATCAGTATTAAGACCTCTAAAAAAAAATTTTTTATTTTTTTTACAATTACCATACATAAAGGGTTGATATATTATTTGGTTTGTTGCCGTAAAAGGGATATCAAATATGTGTACAGAATAGTATTGAATGTTTAATTAAATTTATTTAAGTTTATTAAAGATATCTTTATTGTAAATATGTGGCCCTGATATTTTTTATTACTTTTTTTTCTACCTATAATGTACTGATACTGTATGTATTTCTATATACATTACCAACACATTATGCTTGTGAAGAATACTATTGAAATATGCAGCGATCATCCTCTCATAAATAGCAGTGCAGCATTTGGCTTATTGTTAGTGTTTCTGCCTCCCATAGACAAGCTCCAGAGTTCTATTGAAAGAAGAGGGCAGCATTTCAGGGCATAGAATGGGAGCAGCTACTGTCACATAATAATACTGAGGATAAATTGGAGAGCTTTAAATCCACATTTAGTAATTGCACAATTTTTTTTATTCCTTCAGGTAACAAGTATAAATGGCTAAAAGTAAGCCCCCCTCCCCCCCCCCCCATGGCTTATAGCTACTGTAAAAAGGCAATAAATGACAAAAAAAGTGCATTTAATAAATACAAGTCTGAAGGTTCAGATATAGCCTTTGAGGTTTACAAAGGGCTTAACAAAATCTGCAAAAAGTAGATAAAATTAGAAAAAATACAAAACGAACAGCAGGTGGCAAAAGAGAGCAAAACAAATCCCCAACAATTCTTTACATATATAAATGCTAAAAAACCAAGGTCTGAGCAGGTAGTAGCCCTAAATAATGGTAAATGGGGATTAGTCATTGAAGATAATGAAAAGTCATAGTTACTAAATGTTTTTTTTAGCTCTGTATATGCAAAAGAAGAGAAAGGAGCTAATATCTGTTGTTCCAGTAATATACTCAATTGGCTAACTATAGATATGGTCCAAGCTAAGTTAAATAAGGTACATGTGAACAAGGCTCTGGGTCCAGATTGATTACACCCAAGAGTTCTTAACCTCTTGGGGACACAGGGCGTACAGGTACGCCCTGATGTCCCGGTACTTATTAACTGTCGGCGGGCGATGATCGGAACAGAGTGACTGCTGAAATCATTCAGCAGGCACTCTGTGACAATGCCGAGGGGGGTCCTGTAACCCCCCCCCGAATCGGCGATCGCAGCAAACCGCAGGTCAATTCAGACCTGCGGTTTGCTGCGTTTCCGGGTTATTCGGGTCCCCGGTGACCCGATAACCCGGAATAGGATGGTGATCGGTGGTGTGATAATACACCACCAATCACCATCCTTAGATCCTGGGAGGTGACATCAACTCCCAGGATCGCTTCCTATGGGCTACACCGGCAGGCGGGGTTAAGTTCCCCCAGCTCTGCTCTCCTCCTCCACACTGCGTCCTGGAGCCATGGAGAGATGAGCCTCGTGGAGCCCAGCACCCCTCATCTGTGCCCAGCACCCCCCATCTGAGCCACCACAGTGCCATCTGGCACTAAAAATGTACCTAGGGACAGGTTTAGGGACAGCATAGATTAGGCAGGGAGACTTAGAGAGAGTTTAGGGGAAAACAAGTTTTTTTTTTTTCAGCATCACCCTGATCGGGTGTCTGGGGTCTGCAGCACACTGAGCTGTGCGACCCTAGACCCCCGCCCAGGGGCGCTGCAGCTTGCCCCCTGCCAACTTGCCCCTTGCCTACATTTTTTTTTTTGTGTGCGTACGTTGACTGTGGCCGGCACTCTTAGCGTCCGGCCACTGTTAGCGCATCGCCCACCCCACCGCTGATCAGCGAGTTAAATTTTTTTTAGTTAGATTTTTTTTTTCTGTTAGGCTTAGGGGTAAGTGTATGGGAACACCCGTTCCCCCACACACACGCACACTAAATAAAGTTTTCCACATACGCACACACACACGCACACACTCCCCTATGGCCTGCCAGACATTCTCGGCCGAGGAGGCATACACCCTGCTTGCCTCCGATTCCAAGAGCCCCAGTGAAGACTAGGTTGACCCCACTTTCCTCTTGTCATCCGCGTCCTCATCATCATCTAGTGATGGTGATGAGCCCCCAAGGCGTGGCCCACACTAGTATGAGCAGCTCTGGGGCTCATACTAGTTTTCCGGCCCACCAGATAAGTCCACCTGAGCCCCCTACCAGTGAACTTGCATGGTGTACCCCAGAGGATTTTGAGCCCGTGATTCCTGATTTTGTTGGCCAACCAGGAATCCAGATTCCCACAGTGGGCTTCACTGAATATGACTATTTAAGTTTTTTTTTTTCAGTGACCATTTTGTGAATCTAATGGTGGAGCAAATTAACTTGCACGCCCAACAGTTCCTTGCTCAACACCCGGCTCCTTTTTGGCTAGGTCTGGTGGCTGGGCTCCCGTCAGTGCAGCCGAGATGAGGACGTTTTGGGGCCTCGTGCTTCACATGGGCATAGTAAAAAAAACCAGTGTCAAGCAGTAGTGGAGTGGGGACGTTCTCTGCCAGACCCCACTCTACTGTATGGCCATGACACGTTCCCATTTTGAGGTCATTTAGAAATGCCTGCATTATGCAGATAATTCAGCATGTCCACCCCGAGGTGATACTTGATACGATCGCCTGTAAAAAATCAGGTCGGTCATCGATCACTTCGGGGCCAAATTTTTGGAGGCCTATGTACCTGGAAGGGAGGTCACTGTTAATGAGTCTCTCATTGCTTTCAAGGGGAGACTCATTTTCCGCCAGTATGTTCCCTCTAAGCGGGGGAGGTATGGCGTGAAGCTGTACAAACTTTTTGAGAGAACCTCAGGGTACACTTACAAGTTTTGTGTGTACGAGGGGCGAGATTCCCTTATTGAACCCCCAGAATGTCCCCCCACTCTGGGTGTTAGCGGGAAACTTGTTCGGGACCTTATGCACCCACTGCTAGATAAGGGTTACCACCATTACATGGATAACTTTTATACTAGTATCCCCTTGTTCCAGTTCCTCGCCGCCAAATCCATGTCCGCTTGTGGGACCGTGCAGAAAAATCAACGCAGCCTCCCTACCTACCCCCTCCAGGTACCTATCCCCAGGGGTGAGACCCATGCTCTTACCAGTGGAAACCTGTTGCTGGTCAGATATAAGGACAAGAGGGATGTCCTTGTACTGTCCACAATTGACGGTAACGGCATCACCCCGGTCCCTGTGTGAGGTACCGCGGCAATGGTCCTCAAGCCCGATTTTATCGTCGACTACAATCGGTATATGGGAGGTGTTGATCTCTGATCAAGTCCTCAAGTCATATAACGCCATGCGCAAAACCCGGGCATGGTACAAAAAAGTTGTGGTCTACTTGGTACAGGTTGCCTTGTACAACTCTTGTGTGCTGTGCCAGAGCGCTGGCAACACAAGGAGATTTCTGCAGTTCTATGAGGCAGTCCTCAAGGACCTGATCTTTTCTGACCAGGAAAGAGCAGGCCGGAGTACCTCGGGAACTGGAGGCGCCCGCCTCATCCCTGGCCAACACTTTCCAGGTGTGGTCGCCCATACTGGAAAGAAGGGATAGTCCCAAAAAAAGTGCAAAGTGTATCACAGGAGGGGGATACGGAAGGACACCACCACTAAGTGTGACACGTGGCCCGATCATCCGGGCCTCTGCATTGACGGTTGCTTCAGGGAGTACCACACTTCCATGGAGTACTAAATTTATAATCCCCTTCCCCAATTTAAAATTTATTTAGCCACAGCCAATTGCCCAGAAAAAAATAAAATGAAATATAGCTCTCCGACTTTGGAGACACTAAAACGATTATTTTTTTTTTTTTAAATGATATTTTGTTAAAATAAAATAAAGAAAAAAAGTAGATATATTAGGTATCGCCACATCCATAAGTACCTGAACTATAAAAATACCCCATGACCTAGCCCTTTAGATGAACACAATCCCAAAAAACTTTATAAAAACAGTTTAAAAACAGCCTTTTTTTTGTCACCTTACATCACAAAAAGTGTAATAGCAAGCGATCAAAATGTCATATGCACCCCAAAATAGTGCCAATAAAACTGTCCTATTATTCTGCAAAAAATTAGACAATCGGCCAAAAAAACAAAAAAAAAACTGATTCAGACTATGGAGATACTAATGTTTTTTGTTTTTTTTTGTTTAAAAAAGGATATTATAGTGTAAAACCTAAATAAATTTTAAAAAGTAGGCATATTAGGTATTGCCATGTCTGTAAGAATCTGCTCTATAAAAATACCCCATGACCTAACCCCTCAAATGAACACAGTCAAAAAAATAAAGTAAAAACAGTGCCAAAACAGCAATTTTTTGGCAAATTTTCAATTTTTATCCATTTTAGGGTTAACAGCCAAACAAAACTTAATATTTATTGCCCGGATTCTGCACTTTACAGAAACACCCCATATGTGGTCGTAAACTGCTGTATGACCAAACGGCAGGGCGCGAAGGAAAGGAACGCCATATGGTTTTTGGAAGACAGATTTTGCTGGACTGTTTTATTTACACCATGTCCCATTTGAAGCCCCCCCTGATGCACCCCTAGAGTAGAAACTCCATAAAAGTGACTCCATCTAAGAAACTACACCCCTCAAGGTATTCAAAACTGATTTTACAAACTTTGTTAACCGTTTAGGTGTTCCACAAGAGTTATTGGCAAATGGAGATGAAATTTCTATTTTTTGTAACCTTGCCTCACAAAAATGTAATATAGAGCAACCAAAAATCATATGTACCCTAGAAATAGTCCCAATAAAACTGCCACCTTATCCCGTAGTTTCCAAAATGGGGTCACTTTTATGGAGTTTCTACTCTAGGGGTGCATCAGGGGGGCTTCAAATGGGACATGGTGTAAATAAACCAGTCCAGCAAAATCTGCCTTCCAAAAACCATATGGCGTTCCTTTCCTTCTGCGCCCTGCCGTTTGGTCGTACAGCAGTTTACGACAACATATGGGGTATTTCTATAAACTACAGAATCAAGGCAATAAATATTGAGTTTTGTTTGGCTGTTAACCCTTGCTTTGTTACTGGATTAAAATGGAAAATTTGCCAAGAAATCTAAATTCTGAAATTTTATCTTCATTTGCCAATAACTCTTGTGGAACACCTAAAGGGTTAACAAAGTTTGTAAATCAGTTTTGAATACATTAAGGGGTGTAGTTTCTAGAATGAGGTCATTTTTGGGTGGTTTCTATTATGTAAGCCCCACAAAGTGACTTCACACCTGAACTGGTCCTTAAAAAGTGGGTTTTGAAAAATTTCTGAAAAATTTCAAGATTTGCTTCTAAACTTCTAAAACTTGGAACGTCCCCCCCCCCCCAAAAAAAATGGCATTCCCAAAATGATCCAATCATGAAGTAGACATATGGGGAATGTAAATTAATAACTATTTTTGGAGGTATTACTATGTATTATAGAAGTAGCGAAATTGAAACTTGGAAATTTGCAAATTTTTCTAAATTTTTGGGAAATTTGAAATTTTTTTATAAATAAAAATGATATTTTTTTACTCCATTTTACCAGTGTCATGAAGTACAATATGTGATGATGAAAAAACAATCTCAGAATGGCCTGGATAAGTAAAAGCGTTTTAAAGTTATTCTCACATAAAGTGACACTGGTCAGATTTGCAAAACATTGCCTGGTCCTTAAGGTGAAAATGAGCCTGGTCCTCAAGGGATTAAAGAGCTCAGTTCAATCATTGATGTGCCCCTGTTTATATTTCTTTAAGATTCTCTAGGAACTGGTACAGTGCCAAGTGATTAGCGCAAGGCAAATGTGATGCCCATATTAAAAAAAGGATCTACAGTAGGTCCTCCACAGGTAATTATTAGTGTTGGTCGAACACCAAAGTGCTCGGGTGCTCGAGTAGAACACCTCCGGATGCTCGGGTGCTTTACAAAGCACCCAAGCTCAATGATAGTCAATGAGAGAACCAGAGCATTAAACCAGGCACCCCCTTCTCTGAAGAGAGGAGGGTGTCTGGTTCACAGTAAAAGTTCAGAAATTGATGGAAACACCACGGAAATGGTTCGGGAACAGCATGGGGAGGATGTCTGGATGCATCTTGGACTCCCAGGTCGCTGCTGGGAATGATGTTGTCTGAGTAGTACGCCACTTTTATAGACTGATAATAATACACCCAAAACCAAAGATAATATTGATTTTAGAGGAAAAATTGCTAGGAAACATTCTTTCCTGTATATTTACTTGTATATAAAGTGCAAGTGCTGCCAAAAATTACAAGGAAGATACAACCTATATATCACAAAAAGGAGGGACTCATTCACATTGTAGTACATTTGTTCAGGTAGTAGGACTCCTACACTCTTAAAGCCTATGCACTAAGTGAAAGGGCTGCCAAAAATTACAAGGAACCGACACTACAATACACCCTTTATTACACATAAAGAGGGCATCCTACACACCCTTGAAAAATTATGATTGATGGCCTGCTGGTAACCCTCAAAGACAATTGGAGCAAGGGCCTGCTGATCTGACCATCTAAAACATTAGCGGCAAGGACCTGATGCTGATGTGACCATATAAAACATTAGGGGTGAGGGTCTGCTGCTGAGCTGACCTTCTAAACCATTTGGGGCGAGTGCCTGCTGCTGATCTGACCATCTAAAACATTAGGGGCGAGGGCCTACTTGTAACCCTCAAAAACATTATGAACAAGGGCCTGCTGGTGACCCTCTAAAACATTATGGGTGAGGGCCTGCTGCTGAGCTGACCCTCTAAAACATTAGGAGTGAGGGCAGCCTAATAAGCATGTTGATATGATGGAGGAGGAGGATGACGAGATAAGGGAGATTAAACCATATACCCTTTTTAGTGGTGGAAGGGGTTCATGGGAATACAGTGTATTCAATACACTATAAAAGCCACATTTAGAGTGCCTTTATATTCAGCCTCTTTCCTGTGGTGAAGTAGAGAAGTCAGTCAGGGGCAATCCAGGCCTTGTTCATTTTTATAAGGGTCAACCGGTCAGCATTTTAGACTGACAGGTGGATGCGCTTATCAGTTAATATGCCCCCAGCAGCACTAAATACACGCTGTGACAACACGCTGTGACAAAACGCTGGCGGCGGTGAAGGCCAGCACCTCCAAGGCGTAGAGCGCCAGTTCGTACCGCATGTCCAGCTTGGACAACCAATAGTTGTAAGGCACAGAGGGATCACTAAGGACGCTGACACAGCCTGCTACGTACTCCTTCACCAGCTTTCAAAATTTTTCCATCCTTCTGACACTAGGCCACGCATCAGGGTGAGGGTGCTTGCAGGGTGTCATAAAACTGTCCCAGGCCTTGGAAAGTGTTGCCCTGCCTCTGTTGGAACTGCTGTGTGTTCCCCTCGTATCACCTCCTCGGTTGGCCAAGGAACTACGTACTGTGCAGCCAGCATTGTCAGCTGGAAATTTTTGGAGCAATTTTTCCACAAGGACCTTCTGGTATTGCACCATTTTGCTCGTCCTCTCCACCACAGGAATGAGAGATGAGAAGCTCTTTGTAGCGGGGGTCGAGAAGGGTGAGCAACCATCGGTGTTTGCCAAAATGCGCACAACGCGAGGGTCACGGCAAAGGCAGCCTAACATAAAATCAGCCATGTGTGCCAGAGTCCCAACAGACAAGACTTCGCTGTCCTCAGCAGGAGAATGACTCTCAATCTCTCATCCACGCTGATAATAGCGTTATCGCCACTCACCATCTGTGTTGATTGCTCAAAGTTGCGTAAAACCTCACAGAGGTCAGACATCAATGCCCACTCATCGCTTGTGAAGAGCGGAAGCTGACTGGAAGTCGACGACCATTTTGAAGCTGGTATTCCACTACTGCCCTCTGCTGCTCACAAAGCCTGGCCAACATGTGGAACGTGGAGTTCCAGCCCATGTTCACATCACACAACAGTCGGTGAGCTAGCAATTGCAAGTGCTGCTTCAGCGTTGACAGAGTGGCGGAAGATGTCGATGACTTGCAGAAATGGGCACACACGTGGCGCACCTTCACCAGTAGCTCAGGCAAATTGGGGTAGGCTTTGAGAAACCGCTGAACCACTAAGTTTAAGACGTTGAGTAGGCATGGGATGTGTCTGAGCTTGCAGAGCTCCAAAGCCGCCACCAAGTTACAGCCATTATCAGACACAACCATGCCTGGTTCTAGGTTGAGTGGCGAGAGCCACAGCTCAGTCTGGTCCCTTATCCCCCTTTTCCCCTGCCACAGCTCTGCGGCGGTTTGCTGTTTGTCACCTAAGCAGATCAGTTTAAGCAGGGTCTGTTGCCGCTTCCCCATTACAGTGCTACACTGCTTCCAGCTACTGACCGATGTCTGACTGGTGCTGTAAGATGATAATTCAGAGGTGGAAGTGAAGTAGGAGAAGGGGGTGTTGCAGCCACTAACGTAGGTGGTGGCGGAAACCCTGAAGGAAGTAGGGCCCACAATCCTTAGCGTCGGTAGCACCTGTGCTATCCCAGGGTACGACTCGCTCCCGGCCTCCACAACGTTCACCCAGTGTGCCGTCAGGGAATGTAGCGTCCCCAGCCAAAAGCATATGTCCATGTATCAGTTGTTAAGTGGACCATCCCAATAACAGCATTGGTCAGGGCACGGGTGATGTTACGGGACACATGCTGGTTTAAGGCGGGGATTGTACACCAAGAATAATAGTGGCGGCTGTGGACCTAGTAACGATGGACGACCACCGCCGTCAGGCCGCGGAAAGCCTCAGTGTCCACAAGCCTAAATGGCAACATTTCCAGGGCCAGCAATTTGAAAAGGTGGCATTTAGTGCTATGGCCTGTGGGTGGGTGGATGGGTAGTTGCACTTTCGTTCAAAAGCCTAGGGTATTGACATCAGTACGCTGCACTGGGACACAGAAGTGGATGTGCAAGCTGATGGTGCTTGCGAAGGTTCAGGTGCAGGGTGGGAGACATCCGGGCCTGTGTCTTGGACAGGTAATTGGCCAGCACGTAACACAGGGGAAGAGGAGGTAGTGGTGTGACCCACAGACACTGATTGTGGACCCAGGCGTTCGAACACATATTACGGTGCTTTGATGCCATGTGGCGGATCATGCTTGTGGTGGTGAGGTTGATAGTGTTCATGCCCCTGCTCATTTTGGTACGGCACAGGTTGCAAAGACAATTCTTTTATTGTCCGCACTTTCCTCAAAAAAGCGCCAGACTGCGGAACACCTACCCCATGGCAAGGGAGATTGCCGCAAGGGGGTGCTCCGGGGAACAGTTGCAGGCCTGTTTGGTGTGGCCCGCCTTCTCCCTTTTGCCACCCCACTGCCTCCTCCAGCCTGTTGCGGTGCTGCGGATCCCTCCCCCTCTGTCCTCGCTTGGCTTGCCACCTTCCCAAGTTGGGTCACTGACTTTATCGTCTACCACCTCCTCTTCCATTTCCTCACTCTGCTCATCCTCCTGACTTGTTGACCTAACAGCAACCTCAGTTATTGACAACTGTGTCTCATCCTCATCATGAACCTCTTGAGTCACTAATTGCGGTTGACTTTTTGGCAACTATGTCTCATCATTATCATCCACCTTGTGAAACACTAATTGCCGTTCCCCACCGTAATCTTCTTGTGACTGTGGATGCTCCAGAGTTGGGAATCAGGGCACAATATCTCTTCATGTCCCTCTTCAAGCGGCTTGTTGAGAGGCCCAAATCAAGGAATGGCGATGAAAAGAGCTCCTCGGAATATCCGAGTATGGGATCACTTGTTTGCCAAGACTCTCCATAGTGGGAGGAAGGAGTATCAGGGTGAGGATTCTGTTGACCGGACTCTTGGCTACTGAGACTAGACTTTGCGGAAGACAGGGTGGTGCTTAACCGACTGGAAGCATTATCTGCTGCAATCCAACCGACCATCTGGTCGCACTGGTCTGACTTCGAGAGTGGAGTCCTGCGACGCCCTGCAAACTGGGACATGAAGCTAGGTATCGTGGATGATTTTTTTTCTTGTGCTTTGGCAGCAGGCACAGTTTCACCGCGCCCAGGGCCACGGCCTCTGCATGCACCATCAGCAACACGGCTACTTCCCAGTCCCTTACTGCTCGCCTTGCGCATATTAAATGGTATATATGCTTGCAAGTATGTCACATGTACAGTAGCGCAGGTTTTGTAAGTGTATGCACAAATAAAGTAAAATTTCACCAATATTTTTAGGATGCGCACAAGTAAAACAGGAGATGTAGCACAGATAATGTCACTGTCCGCAGCGTCTATGAAAAAATACACTGAATGTCATAGATAATTTTAGGATGCGCAAACGTTATATAGGAGGTATAGCGCAAGTAATGTCGCTGTCACCAACGGCTAATAAAAAATTACACTGAATTAATGTCATTGATATTTAGGATATGCAAACGTAATACAGGAGATGTAGCGCTGGTAATGTTGCTGTCACGAGTGGCCAAACAATTGTACTGAATGTCACAGATATTTAGGCTGCGCAAATGTAAAATAAAAGATGTAGCAAAGGTTGTGGCACTAACAATTGCACGCAATCTAGCTCAGGTCGCGCTAATAATATATATTGCAGCCAGATACAACAAAAGTCCTTAAAAGGACTTTTAGGTCTCTCTAACAATTCCACGCAATTTAGCGCAGGTTGGGCTATAATTATATTGCTGCCAGATACAATAGTCATTATAAGGACTTTTTGGGACTCTGACAAGTTTTTTCACTAAAATATTACTAGTTCACTCCCTACACTATCTGTTCCTTCTTTAGCACAGCTCTTCCTGACTAAGATAGAGCCAAACACGTGGCATCGGGTGCTTCATAGCACCCGATGACGCGTTCCAGCCAGCTAATCAATGCAATGCCAGTAGCCAACATGGCTACGGCATTACAGTGAGTGCCAGTACTTCAGCGCACATTTATTGGCTGCATAGCAGCCAACAAACGTACGAGGAGAAGACTCGAGCATCGTGCTCGAGCACACTTGGTGTTTGGCAGAGTATGCTCGCCCAACACTAGTAATTATAGATCAGTTAGTTTAACTACTGTTGTGGGAAAAATGTTTGAAAGATTCTTAAGGGACTATATAAAGGAATATGTGACTGTAAATAATTTTATAAGGGATGACCAATATGGGTTTACCAAGTACAGAACTTGTCAGACTAACCTGATTAGTTTTTATGAGGAGGTGAGTAGTAGCCTGGACAGAGGGGCGGCTGTGGATGTAGTGTTTCTGGATTTTGCAAAGGCTTTTGATACTGTCCTTCATAGACAATTTAATAGGTAAATTAAGTTCTATAGGTTTGAAAAGTATAGTTTGTAATTGGATTTAAAAACTGGTTGAAGGACCATGTCCAGAGAGTTGTTATCAATTATTTCTATTCATAATGGTCCCGGGTTATAAGTGGTGTGCCCCATGGTTCAGTACTGGGTCCTCTATTATTAAATTTATTTATTAAATATATCAAGGATGGGATTAATAGCACCCTTTCTATTTTTGCAGGTGACACTAAGCTGTATAGAAGTGTTGAGCGCGAATATTCGAATAGCGATTTTTTTTTTGCGAATATCCTCACTTCGCTAATTCACGAATATTTTGAATATAGCGCTATAAATTCGTTATTTCGAATATTCGTTCTTTTGGTTCTTTTTATTGTTATATTTTTTTCTTTCCCTCTTCCCAAAAGTAGTTCTTACCTGTTCTGAGGATTCCTGGCTTCCTGGCTGCTCCAGTCAGTTCCTGTTGCCGCTTCTACCGACTTCCGTGCTCATGGAGCGTCCCCATCACCATGGGAACGCCTCCATACTAGAATGTACTGTCGGATGTGAGAATTAAGTTGAAATCGCAATGCGATTAATATAACTTGAAGTAATCGCATTGCGATTTCAACTTAGAGCTGTGTTTCTAATGGGTCAGCTTGCTAGAATTAACGAAGTTAACGAATATGGAATATAGCAGTGCTAAGTTGAAATCGAAATGCGATTAATATAACTTGAAGTAATCGCATTGCGATTTCAACTTAGACCTGGTTTACTATGGTTGGCTTGGTAGAATTAGCGAAGATGACGAATATGACGAATGTATTCGTCATATTCCTCAAAACGAAGATAACGAAATATTCTCCATCTTCGTTTTAGCTCCATATTCGTCAACTTCGCTAATTCTAGCAATCAAATAGGAAAGTTGACTATAGAGACAGCTGTGTTTAATTCGCTATGCGATTATATTACTTAGCTTTTTTTTTAAATAAATAGAATAATTATAATAATAATCAAGTATTATAATTATTCTATTTATAAAAAAAAAAGCAAAGTAATATTATCGCATAGCGAATTAAAAACTTAGCTGTCTCTAGTCAACTTTCCTATTTGATTGCTAGAATTAGCGAAGTTGACGAATATGGAGCTAAAACGAAGATGGAAAATATTTCGTTATCTTCATTTTGAGGAATATGACGAATACATTCGTCATATTCGTCATCTTCGCTAATTCTAGATATCAAACCAATAGGAAAGTTGCCTTAAGTTAAAATCACAATACGCGATTATTTAAATCGCATATTAATCGCGATAACTAGAATAATGACGAATATGAGACGAATATTCTAGCGAATATTCGCGTATTTCATCAAAATCGAATATGGCACCTCCCGCTCATCACTACTGTGTAGTACTGTGAAGTCTATGGAAGATGTCCATAAAATACAAGCTGACTTAAGCACTCTGAGTGATTAGGCATCAACTTGGCAAATGAGCTTAAATGTGGATAAATGTAAAGTTATGCATCTTGGTAGTAATAATTTCCGTTCATCATATCTCCTAGGAGATGTAACACTGGGAGAGTCACTTATAGAGAAGGATTTGGGTGTCCTTGTAAATGGTAGATTAAATAACAGCACACAATGTCAATTAGCTGCTTCTAAGGCTACCAGGATATTGTCATGCATTAAACGAGGCATGGACTGACAGGGCAGAAATATAATACTACCACTTTACAAAGCGTTGGTGCGGCCTCATCTAGAATATGAAGTTCAGTTCTGGGCACCAGTCCATAGAAAGGACGCTCTGCAGCTGAAAAAAGTACAGAGGAGAGCAACTAAACTGATAAGGGGCATGGAGGGTCTTAGTTATAAAGAAAGATTAAAAGAATGAAATGTATTTAGGCCTATTGCACACAACCGTATGCCTTTTTCAGTGTTTTGCGGTCCATTTTTCACGGATCCGTTGTTCCGTTTTTTGTTTCCGTTTCTGTTCCGCTTTTCCATTCCGTTTTAACGTATGGCATATAGAGAATACAGTAATTACATAGATAAAATTGGGCTGGGCATAACATTTTCAATAGATGGTTCTGCAAAAAACGGAACGGAAACGGAAGACATACGGATGCATTTCCGTATGTGTTCCGTTTTTTTTTGCGGACCCATTGACTTGAATGGAGCCACGGACTGTGATTTGCGGGCAATAATAGGACATGTTCTATGTTAAAACGGAACGGAAAAACGGAAATACGGAAACGGAATGCATACGGAGTACATTCCGTTTTTTTTGCGGAACCATTGAAATGAATGGTTCCGTATATGGACCGTATACGGAACGCAAAAAACAGCCAGTAAACGGGAAAAAAAAACGGCCGTGTGCAGGAGGCCTTAGTCTTGAGAAGAGATGTCTAATAGTGATGAGCGGGAGGTGCCATATTCGATTTCGCGATATTTCACAAATATTCGATTGAATATTCGTCTTATATTCGTCAAAATCGAATATTCAGCATTATGCTATTTATCGCGAATAATATGCAATTTAATTAATCACGTATTGCGATTTTGTGTATTTTACGAATTCTCGCCATATTGCTATATATTCTTGTTTTAGAATATGACGAATATGACAAATATTCTAAAAAACAAAGTTATAGCATTATAGTGAATATTCGTAAAATACACATATAGACTGCAATTTCACTAATGTAGTGCTACAATCTTTTTTTTGTCAATTTTTTTGGTCTCTTTCTAAATCAGAAAGAGACAAAAAAATTAGACAAAAAAAAAAGATTATAGCACTACAATAGTGAAATTTCAGTCTATATGTGTAATTTACGAATATTCGCTATGTTGCTAAAATATTCTTGTCTTACAATATGACAAATATTCCAAAAAAACGAATATATAGCACTATATCACATATATTTGTTTTTTAGAATATTCATTTTCTTCCCCCCAATTAGTACAGTTATTGCCCTTCGGCATACTCCTCCCCGACAAGCATCCCCGTCACCATGGGAACGCCTGGTGGTTAGAATATACCATCGGATCTGAGTTTTCACGATCTAACTCAGATCGGATGGTATATTCTAACCACCAGGTGTACCCATGGTGATGGAGATGCTTGAAGTTAGAATATACCACCAGGGCGCTGTGATCCGCGCAATTAACCCCTCGGGTTAATTGCGTGGATCATAGCGCCCTGTGTGCCCTCCCCCCCACCTCCCCAGTATTAAAATAATTGGTGGCCAGTGCGCCCTAACCCCCCCTCCCCAGTATTAAAATAATTGGTGGCCAGTGCGCCCTAACCCTCCCTCCCCCGGTATTAAAATCATTGGTGGCAGTGGCAACAGGGTCCCTCTCCCCCCCTGGCAGTGACCACAGGGTCCCCCTTCCCCCCATCATTGGTGGCAGCAGGCAGTTGCGATCGAGTCCAAGCGTAATGGCCGGGCTTCGATCGGTTACCGTGGCAGCCAGGACGCTACTGAAGTCCTGGCTGCCATGGTTAGTTAATCACTCAGCAGCATCCTTCTGAGAACTCACAAGTCTATGCGGCGCATTGCTGAAGGCATATGCGGCGCATAGACCTGTGAGTTCTCAGAAGGAGGAGAGCCCCGCAGGTAAGTAAATGCTGCTGAGTGAAACTGCCTGCTGCCACCAATGACGGGGGGGAGAAAGAGGGACCCTCTGGCCACTGCCATGGGGGGAGGGGGACCCTCTGGCCACTGCCATGGGGGCAGGGGGACCCTGTGGCCACTGCCTCCAATGATTTTAATACTGGGGGGGGAGGGGGGCTTAGGGTGCACTGGCCACAAATTATTTTAATACTGGGGAGGGGGGGCGCACTGGCCACCAATTATTTTAATACTGGGGACTTGGGGGGAGGGCGCACAGGGCGCTGTGATCAGCACAATTAACCCGCACCTGAGGGGTTAATTGCACGGAACACCTGGTGGTTAGAATATACCATCGGATCTGAGTTAGATTGTGAAAACTCAGATCCGATGATATATTTTAACCACCAGGCATTCCCAAGGTGACAGGGACGCTTGTCGGGGAGGAGTATGTCGAAGGGCAATAACTGTACTAATTGGAGAAAAAAAAAGAATATTCTATAAAACGAATATACATTGCTCAAAAAAATAAAGGGAACACTTAAACAACACAATGTAACTCCAAGTCAATCCCACTTCTGTGAAATCAAACTGTCCACTTAGGAAGCAACACTGAGTGACAATCAATTTCACATGCTGTTGTGCAAATGGGATAGACAACAGGTGGAAATTATAGGCAATTAGCAAGAAACCCCCAATAAAGGAGTGGTTCTGCAGGTGATGACCACAGACCACTTCTCAGTTCCTATGCTTCCTGGCTGATGTTTTGGTCACTTTTGAATGCTGGCGGTGCTTTCACTCTAGTGGTAGCATGAGACGGAGTCTACAACCCACACAAGTGGCTCAGGTAGTGCAGCTTATCCAGGATGGCACATCAATGCGAGCTGTGGCAAGAAGGTTTGCTGTGTCTGTCAGCGTAGTGTCCAGAGCATGGAGGCGCTACCAGGAGACAGGCCAGTACATCAGGAGACGTGGAGGAGGCCGTAGGAGGGCAACAACCCAGCAGCAGGACCGCTACCTCCGCCTTTGTGCAAGGAAGAACAGGAGGAGCACTGCCAGAGCCCTGCAAAATGACCTCCAGCAGGCCACAAATGTGCATGTGTCTGCTCAAACGGTCAGAAACAGGCTCCATGAGGGTGATATGAGGGCCTGACATCCACAGGTGGGGGTTGTGCTTACAGCCCAACACCGTGCAGGACGTTTGGCATTTGCCAGAGAACACCAAGATTGGCAAATTCGCCACTGGCACCCTGTGTTCTTCACAGATGAAAGCAGGTTCACACTGAGCACATGTGACAGACGTGACAGAGTCTGGAGACGCCGTGGAGAATGTTCTGCTGCCTGCAACATCCTCCAGCATGACCGGTTTGGCATTGGGTCAGTAATGGTGTGGGGTGGCATTTCTTTGGAGGGCCGCACAGCCCTCCATGTGCTCGCCAGAGGTAGCCTGACTGCCATTAGGTACCGAGATGAGATCCTCAGACCCCTTGTGAGACCATATGCTGGTGCGGTTGGCCCTGGGTTCCTCCTAATGCAAGACAATGCTAGACCTCATGTGGCTGGAGTGTGTCAGCAGTTCCTGCAAGACGAAGGCATTGATGCTATGGACTGGCCCGCCCGTTCCCCAGACCTGAATCCAATTGAGCACATCTGGGACATCATGTCTCGCTCTATCCACCAACGTCACTTTGCACCACAGACTGTCCAGGAGTTGGCAGATGCTTTAATCCAGGTCTGGGAGGAGATCCCTCAGAAGACCGTCCGCCACCTCATCAGAAGCATGCACAGGCGTTGTAGGGAGGTCATACAGGCACGTGGAGGCCACACACACTACTGAGCCTCATTTTGACTTGTTTTAAGGACATTACATCAAAGTTGGATCAGCCTGTAGTGTGTTTTTCCACTTAAATTTTGAGTGTGACTCCAAATCCAGACCTCCATGGGTTGAAAAATTTGATTTCCATTTTTAAATTTTTGTGTAAAGAACCAAGTATTTCAGAAGAATATTTAATTAATTCAGATCTAGGATGTTATTTTTGTGTTCCCTTTATTTTTTTGAGCAGTGTATGTGATATAGTGCTATATATTAGTTTTTTAGAATACTCGTCAATGACAAATATTCTAAAAAACAAATATATTCAAAATAGTGCTATATATTAGTTTTTAGAATATTCATCATTTTTTACCATCTAAACTCTTGATTCCTCCCTGCTTCTTGCTTGTGGGCCAATGAGTCATTGGCCCACAAGCATTTTAAGCAGGAAGGAATCATGTTTTCAGATGGAGAAAATGACGAATATTCGATATAACGAATATGTAGCACTGCATTCGCAATATTCGTGAATTATCGAAGTTGCGATATTCGCGATTAATATTCGCTATGCGAATATTTGCTCTCAACACTAATGTCTAAGGGGGGGACATGATTTACCTATACAAATATATAAATGGGGCATGTAAAAAGTACTGTGAAAAACTGTTCCATGTCAAATACCCTCAAAAGACAAGGGGGCACTGCCTCAGACTGGAGAAAAAAAGTTCAGTCTCCAGAAGCGTCAAAACTAGTGTTGGGCGAGCATGCTCGATCATCACTATGCTTGGCCAAATATCACGTGTGCTCGAGTCAGTGTATTTAAATCAAATTTAGCCGCTATTTCTGAAAAGTTTCTGGCGGGATTCGAACTCACAACCTTCTACATTACAGCCACGAATGTTAACCACTGCACTATAGAGCTGCATGGCCAGTTACTAAAATAAAAATAAAAATATGAGACTTCTGCTGTATAGGAATACTTACTAGTAGTAAGTATTCCTATACAGCAGAAGTCTCATATTTTTATTTTTTTAAGTAACTGGCCGCGCAGTTTTAAAGTGTAGTGGTTAATATTCTGGGCTGTAATGTAGAAGGTTGTGAGTTCGTATCCCATCAGAAACTTTTCTGAAATAGAGGCTAAATTAAATTTATATATTTTATATTTTTTTTAGTAATTGTAAAAAAATGTGTAATTACAAAAAAATAAAAAAAAAATATATATAGATAGATAGATAGATAGATAGATACAAATGAAAAAATCACCAGCAGCACCATCCAAAAAAGGGGGGAAACGGGTGCAGAGCCCAAGTGTGGGAATAGGTGCTTACCCACTGGTATAGAAAGAAAAATTGGACTGCACTCCTGTAGACTTTCAAAATTGTCAGTGAAGAAACTTTATTCACCCATAAAGTGGCACGGAGCGACGTTTCGGCTCATACATGAGCCTTTCTCAAGTTTCTAAAGTTTCTTCACTGACAATTTTGAAAGTCTATAGGAGTGCAGTCCAATTTTTCTTTCTATATATATATAGATAGATAGATAGATAGATAGATAGATAGATAGATAGATAAAATCATACTTCTGATATATATGAATGCATAATATGTGGGAAACTACTACTGATGTTTTAGCCATAATATATTACATATATTATATATTCTAAATATATAATAATATATGTAAATATGTTATGGCTAAAAGCATATATATGTTTAAAATAAATTTATCCTCTATTTCTGAAAATTTTCGAACTCACAACCTTCTACATTACAGCCCAGAATGTTAACCATTACACTATAGAGCTGCACAGGCAGTTATTAAAAAATATATATATATGATACTTCTGCTGTATAGGAATACTTACTACTAGTTCAGAGCAGAGGGTGCCTGGTTTAGTGCTCGGGTTCTCCCATTGACCTCCATTGTGCTCGTGTGCTTTGTAGAGCACCCGAGCATCGGGAAGTGTTCTACTCGAGCACCAGAGCACACAAGCACTTTGGTGCTCGACCAACACTAGTCAAAACTTCTTTACTATAAGAACTGTCAATTTGTGAAATAGACTTTCTCAGGACTTGGTCACAGCAGGAACAGAGGACAGTTTCAAAAATGGTTTAGATTAATTATTAAAAGTAAATTACATTAATGCTTATGGAAATGTGTAGAAATCTGAGTCTCACTTCTTCCTGGGATTCGTGTCCCCACCTGTCCCTTGGTTGAACTTGATAGACTTATGTCTTTTTTCAACCGTATTAACTATGTAACTATGTAATAAACCTAGAAGCCTATTCCTATGTAAGAGAAACTACTCAGCACATAAGAACATGTTAATTCCTTCTGTTTATGAGACAATCCTGTATACCATCAGTAAATGCTGAGCATCAAGCGGCAGTGTGCCCTCCTTCCTACAGTGGATTCCAGCATCTGCTCGACATTACCAGACCAGGTGCTGATGCCTTCCCTGGATATACTGTAATACATTTGGCAATGATTTTAAATAAGAATTCACTAGCAATGACACCAATCCCAACCAGCTGGTATGCTCATGATTTTCACTCATCCATAATGCAGTGCCATTGCTCAGTATATATAGCCAAAATAAACTGTTCTAGCAACCCTTAAAATTCTACCTTTTGGGCTTCCCATGCACTCTGAGTCTTGCTGTTTGCTTTCAGAACCCCCATTGAAAAGTGTCTATACAGAAAATCATAACTTCAGTTCCATACAGAAGCAAATTGAAAGATCTTCACAAATCGCTACATCCCTAAAAAAAAAATATTTTGGAAAATGAGAGACTGGGAAAAATTTCCTTTTCAGATTTGCCTGTAAATTTATTAAAATCTATCTCAAATATTCTAATAAATATCCATATTTATTGAGAATGTATAATACTGTACGGGGTCTGTGGCAAACTCCAGTTTATATTTCCATTTACAGGGGTTTCTTTTTATAATATAATTGTCTCAGTATATTTTTTGTGTAATTCCTGATTCTAATTGTTTGTAGAATCATTTTGGCCATAGCTTCCCAGAAGACAGGTGTAAATTAAATGCCAAATGGCCAGTCAAATCAATGTGTCCGATTTCTGCAATAAACTATTTTTGTAACAGTGTGACATTTTGCATTCCAATCTGCCTATTAAAAGCTGTCATGGGTTCTGACTTGTCCACAATGCAGTTTAATAATAGAACTGATCTCTTCACAGTGAAAATGCTGCTCTTATTGTACTGCACATGAAGTAATGCAGCAGTTTTTTCCCCATGATAATATATCCAGCATTGTGGCTGCTTTGTATTGCACTTCATGTTATTAGAATATTGAGTTTGTCTGCATTTTTGAATATAGATGATTTAGCGTGGGTTCAAGCTCTACAAAATCACCATTAGGCACAGAAATTGAAATTCAGTAGGGTTAAATTAGATTTGTTACTTTTGAAGCTGAACTCCCTTTGGTAGTTGGGATCGACTTTAAAGCTAGAGAGGAAAGTAAAGCAAGATGCAAGCTGCAATTTTTCATAGTTATTGCTGGTGACACTTCTAAAGGACTGGAATGCAGACCCTGGAAAGCTTATAAATTAGACAAATGAAAGAGTTTCTCGACTGGTTCAAAAGAAGCAACAAATATGTGGAACAAATAAACCTTAATAATGCATGGATAGCTGACAGATAGCTTCATCCATTCACCTAATATGCTTTATTCCTTCCAAACAAAGACAGAGAACCTCTCTAGGATGGGTTCACTATCAGATGGTTATAGTTTATAATAATAATAATAATAATAATAATAATAATTACTGCATTACCAAACCCCCATCATTTAACCCCTCAGATGCTGCAATCAACTCTGATCGCTTTACTTTCAGCCTATCAGGGGGCTAATCAGAGGTTAAAACGAAATAATTCATATTTCATCCATTTGATTGCAGAGAGGCTGTAGAAGCCATGTTGATTGAAGAAAACGTGGCAATTCTCAAGTGTACTGGCGTGATGACAACATTGTGCCTGCCCAGCGCGATGATACAGTGATGTCACTCGTCAGTGCATGCGAGAATTGGTGTGTTTACTTCAAAATGGCCCCGATGGCCTCTCCACAATCAAGTGGATGTTTTTATTTTTACCCCATTTCAGGAAAAATTGATTCATTACCACGAAGCAACACAAAATTCTGATTAGTTTCTAATCAAATTTGATCTGAAATTCAGATCAAATTCCACTTCATCAACTTCAATTCACTTAACACTAATTATAATAATGATAATAATAATCTTTATTTATATAGCACCAAAATATTCCACATAACTTTACAAACTGAGGGTACATGTACAAACAAAATCAAAACATTACAAAGTAACAGAAATCAATAATTAAAACAAGAGGAATGAGGTCCCTATTCACAAGACCTTCCAATCTATGAAGAGATAGAGGTGACACAGAAGTTAAAAAGTGCATGTTTTGTACAATGGTCCAGTTATCTTAACACAATAGGGAATTAGATATTAAGCTGCATGAGCCAGTCACTAGCTGATATTTATAGTGCTGGAGAGAGTTGTATTTTCTGAGGAATAATATTAAAGAGTGAGTGAACAAATATTTAGATTAAGGGGTGTGATAAGTCTAAAATGATGTGTTTTAGGGAGCGCCTATAACTGTAGGAGTTGGGAATTAACCTAATTGTTTTGGTTAGGGCATTCCAGAGAACTGATGCAGCTGGAGAGAAATCCTGGTGACTGAAGTGAGAGTTATGGATTTTGGGGGATGTTAGTATAGGAAGGTTTAGCACTGTGGAGATCTTTGTGGATTACAGTGAGACATTTAAATTGAATCATATACTGTATGGCAACCAGTGCACTGACTGGCACAGAGTGGAGGCATCAGAGTAGCAGTGTATGAAATAACACCATAACAATGATAAACATGAAATAAGTAGATAAGATCATAGAAATAGCCTTAATTGTTAGTTATGTGAAATGTCATTTAGCTTCACTAGTGATCCAACACTACTGCTTAGCTGCCCAAAGGAGAAATTCCTATGCTATCTTTCTTACCTCAACAAAAATCCTACCTAATTTAAACCATACAGTACTTTAAAGAGGTGGTCCAGAAAAATATGGCAGTTTTGTACTCCAAGATTTGTACTCCACTGATACTAGATATTTAGCCCATCCAGTCAATATTGATTGTGGCTTCTATCAACTGTGGCTGCCTATGCCACGCCAACATGCAGGGTGCCAGTAGACTATTCAGTTAGAGTGGAGGGTCAGGTGGTATAATGGTTACTGTATGTCAAGTATCAAGTATCAGGATTTATAATGGGATTGTTGAAGTTCAACTTACTATTAGATTACTTTAAATACAAGAAAAGAGCATAGACACTCTTGAAGGGATGTATAATAATTTGTTAAATATTGATAAAATGCACTGTTACCTTTTGCTCTATAGCATTTAGATGAGATTTCTGTGAGTCAGTTATATCTGCACAGCCAAAACATATTGTCCAAACATTCCTTTAAATTTTTAGATGTAATGTAGAGATGACTGAATTTCTTAAGATGCGTTTTGTATCCAATTCAGTGAACTTTTCAAAAAATGTGATTGTACCCAAATCAAATATGTTCCAGTTGTGCTAAAATTGGTATGTAAAAGTCTCTAGTTTCCTAGAATACAAGAGAAAGAGCCATTCATAATACTCCATTGGAAATTAGATGTGCAAGCCAAGTCTTCTTCCAACTGGAGAAAAGTATTGAAGATCCCAAGAGAAAATTTCCTAGGTTAGCTGAGTAAGCCTAAGGTGTACTCTTGCTCTTTCTCATTAGGGAGACCAACAAGTATACATGATGAGTAATATTGCTCAGCCAATGTTACTCTGCCTTTCTGGGAAACATAAATACAAATTTTAGTATCATATATCTGCTGGAATCAGATAGGCTTATTTGCATACCTCAGGTTTCCTGGAAAGCTATTCAAATTAGTTTTCCTTCCAAAAATAAAATAACACTAAGCCTGTCTGATGGCAGCAGATTTAAGATACTAAAAGTTGCATATATGTTTCCCAGAAAGACAAAGTAGTGTTGGCTGGGCTACAATACTCCTCATTCATACTATTTGGTCTCCTTAATGAGAAAAGAACCCTCAAGAATACCCCCAAGGTCACTCAGCTAACCATGGCATTTTTTGCTTGGGACATACAGTACTCTTGTCCTTTTGAAAGGAGAGCTGGTTTGCAAATCTCATTCTCAGGGGAGAAATAAGCTTGGGAATCTCTCTTTGATTTGCCTAAATGGCACCACAAGAACTTTGTGGTGAATTCTGAATCAGTAAAATTAATTTTCTCAACTTTATTGTAAAGCTAAATGTAAAGCAGCAGAAATTATTTAACTATTCTTTACCCAAAAGTTTTACTTACTTGATAAGCCTATAGACTATATGGCTAGTGTGACGTCTAAAGGAATCTGCAGTTTAACATTGAAATTTCACTATCTAAAAGCTTATACATATAAAACTATATAACTTATGTTATAAACAGGTTGTGAGAATTCAAAGCTTTGGTATCCTAACCAGTGTATCCCTCTCACTATGCCAGCACAGCAGAGTGCTATTTGTTTGGCTGCATTGTGTTGACCCTAGGCATGGTACTTTATCTTCCTGAATAGCAGACTCTAAGTAAAATTGTAAGTTCTTAAGGGCATACATTTATCTTGTCTGTCTATTTTTATTTATTTTTTCATTTGAACCATGGGCCAGTTGCAGAATAATTGAGGGGAACAAAAGAAAAACAATATCATATTATACAAAAAAGGTCAAAAAGTCCATATCCTGTAGATCATACATTTAATTAAAGTGGAAAGGAGAATGCAAAAATAGTGATTGATATGTATGCTGTGTCAAAGTCAAAGACTATAAGCCTATTTAGAAATGTAATATGTAATAATATGTAATACAACCACCTTCTTAAAGCAAAGGTACACATACAAAGTTTATATTATTCTAACATGCTGTATGTGAGCATGTGTGGTATGTTCTATATAACACATTTACTTTCACTCTAACATTAAGTCAACCATAGACATAAGATTTATGTCTGCAGGTCCATACACCTCCATTGTAGCCAGATTAGCGTTGTTTTGATGGTAGACGTGGCATGCTTTTTGGACTCTGATATTTATGATGTAAATGAGGGGAGAAATTTGCAGACAGTTATCTCGTGCCTTGGCCTGTTTGAGATTACGTCAGACATATTTTTTTTTTCATCAAGATGTTCATAAGCAATAAATAAAATAAACTTAAAGCACGTAATCATTCTCACTACTGCTTATAATATTATTAATAATATTTTAATGAGGATACTTTCCAGTGACCAGTTTGGGAAATTATGTTTGTACACACATATATATATATATATATATATATATATATATATATATATATAAAAAGGAAACTGTATGGCAGCACCAATTCACAAAAATAGTTACGGGTGCTATGTCCAAGGGTGTCACTGCTTACCCAGAGAATGTAGAAGGAAACGGACAGCACTTCCAATAGAAAGAATCATGATTTATTCAGCCACAGTGGCACAGAGATGGCAACGTTTCGGCTCAAACACAGAGCCTTTCTCAAGTATGCTTGAGAAAGGCTCTGTGTTTGAGCCGAAACGTTGCCTCACTGTGCCACTGTGGCTGAATAAATCACGATTTTTTCTATTGGAAGTGCTGTCCGTTTCCTTTTATATATATATATATATATAAAATGGCATAAAAATTAATGAGAAGCTCATAGGTAGTGTTGAGTGAATTGTAATCGAAGTGCTTTGTGGTAACAAATACGTTTTCACTGAACTGGGGGGGTTCGAACTCACTTCATCCATTTGATCGCATACCACAGCCATCTTAATTGAAGATCCATCGTGAAATTGCACGTGTAGTTACATATGACTTCATGACATACTCTGCGGATTTGGCTCTGGATCTTCAATCAAGATGGTCAGTACTTTTTTCTCTCACTGGATTAACCCCTGAAAGCCACAATGTGCATCTTAGCTGCCGCGATCAGTAATGAAAGTGGCAAATGAAGGTTTCGATGGCAATTGCCATTCCCCCTCATTGTGCCTGCTAACTACAAAGAAATACGCTTCATAATAAAAAAAAAAGCACACAAAATTACCTATTTGTCTCTTCATCTTCCAGGTAGGCTTATCAAAATCTGCAAGAAATCACCATGTTTAACTGAAAATGCTCTACCATAGATACAAAAATAATCACCTCCTATTAAATGTTTCATAACTATAGCCATATGACATATGATAATCTAACAGCAAGTGAGATACAAAGAGAGAGAAAGAATCATTTGTGGAATTGTTGTGACTAATGTTCCTAATTCTTTAGTTCACCATCTAAAAGTAAAGATACTTAATGAATCCTAAGAGCAGTGCCTACTTTCTAAAATTACTAAATTAAACATATTCTTGACAGTAGTGGAAATGCATGTCTTTTTTTACCTGTTCTAAAACTGAGAATAATTAGGTTATATGCTTTTTACTCGAAAATTGAGTTATCATGGTTCTCTGTGCCAATTGAAAGAATAAAAAGGTGCATGCAAGTTTTTCTACACCTGCAGTATATATGTTAGAATGATAAGAACATAAAAAAATATATATCAGACTCAAAGGGAGTCTGTCACCAGCAATCTCCATATCCTGCTGTTTGCAAAGTCGCAAAGCTGTAGATCACCTGATTAAAACATTGTTTTTCTTTTGTTGATAAAAGGCTCCATTCCTGAGTTATGTGTCTTCTTAATATGCAAATAAGTCCTTTGGTGCAATGAGGGTGTCACCATTGCTTTTGGTGCACCGAAGACCCACTCATTTTGCCATTGCCTGGCCCTGTTAATCAAATCAGCCAGGGAGGGGCTGACCACAGAAATGAGTGGACCTTGGGTGCAACAAAAGCAATGGTGACATCTTCATTGCACCAAAGACAAAATTTGCATATTAAGAAAAAGTATCATAACTCAGGAACGGAGCCTCAGATCAGCAAAAGAAAAACAGCGTTTTAATCGGGTGAACAACAGCCATGTGTCCGTGCAAACAGTTGGATAGGGAGGTCGTTGGTGACAGATTCCCTGTAACCTTGAACCTGACTGTACATATTAAACAATTTCTCAACTAGTCCAACTATCCATATATAGTTCATTTCTTATAATGTTTATGAAATCCACAATATATTCAAAGATCAATTACATCTTTAAGAAAGCATCTGTAAATGTGGCTCATATATAAAAAAAAACATCCCCTCTACTGTATGTCACCATTATTCTGTTAACCCTCATAGAAAAAAGTTAATAAATTGACAATGTAGATGCCATTTACACGGGAACGCTCCTTCTCGATAAAATTTTTTTCTAAAGATGCCGTTGATCGTATGAAGAACAAGTGCTCATTCATCGGGTGAAAGCATTGTTGGTGCAGACACCTATATTATTGTTTCTGGGCAGCACATTGTGCTGTCTAAACAGTGATCTGAAGTGCAGAAACAATGATTTTCGATGGGGATAAGCAATCATAGGCGAACCCTGATTGTCCAATAGACTAGGTGATTGCTGCATGTAAATACAGCTATCACCTTCTCTGAAGAGTAAGCAGTTATATAGAACAAATGGATCATTCCCAATAATTGCCTGCTGTGTTGGCCCATCTAAAGGGGACTTTAGTGTTAGGCTACGTTCACAGAACGTTAATATTTTACGGTATTGAGAATTGTCATAGGGTCTCAATACCGGAAGAAAAACGCTTCAGTTTTGTCCCCATTAATTGTAAATGGGGACAAAATGTAACCGAACAGAACGGAATGCTCCAAAATGCATTCCGTTCTGTTCTCATCCGTCTCATCTGTCCTTGGATGCAGAGCAAAACGGATCCATTCCCATTGACTTGCATTGTGACACAATCTGACACAATAGAAAATGGATCCGTCCCCCTTTGACTTTGAATAGTGGACATGACGGATTAGTCTTGGCTATGTTACAGATAATACAACCAGATCTGTTCATAACGGATGCAGGCGGTTGTATTATCAGTAACGGAAGCGTTTTTGCTGAACTCTGCCGGATCCAGGAAAAACACTAGTGTGAAAGTAGCCTTAACCTTCCACTGTCAAAAAAGGAACATTTAGACACTGTCCACTCAGTGCTTATAGTTCCACTGCCTAGAATAATCAATAATGTTGTGCCACGAAAGATGTTAGAGCTATTAATAATGGACGTAAATACATGTACGGTATAACCATAAATAAGGTAAATCAATCAACTTATCAATTTGTATTTTAATTATCATTTTGCTATAATATAAATACAGTTCTTGTAAGAAGGCGCGCCCACCATGATGAATAAATACAGCTCTATTTTACAATACATAAGTTCTTATAACACATTTTTATTTTTCTGTCTAGAAATTAGTAGTACAGCTACAGTCACTTACCAAATATTCACGTTTTAATATTTTAGCATTTTGTATATAATATTTATGAGCCTTTTAATAATATATTACACTTCCAAAGTTTAGAGGCAGAACAATATTGTTATATTACATTTTATTGTACAATCGTCATAGGTGTTTTACTTTACATTACCCTGTAGAAATAAGTTCATAATTTGGATTATTAGGAAATTAATGCAAACTCGCTATATTTTTATTAACATTTCCACCATACATGGTAATAGTTATTGGAATGCATACATTTCACTGAAATAGTAACAATATACATTATCTTAAAGTGTAACAATTTTTTTTTTAAGTGAAAAGGCAGTGATACTGAACATTTTTCTAATATTTAAGTAGCATTTTGTAACATGTTTGTAATTACTGAAATTGTACATTTCTATTAGAAAAAACTGCTCTAACGCAACAATCCCTGTCTTCTGTTTACTTGACTGTGGAGACTTGCTCAACACAGATTGTGTTAAGTAAACAGAAGGCAGGTAGCGTTGCTAAAGTTTAAAATAGGCCACTTTAGAGCTATTTGTGTAGTCGAAATGTACAACTTCAATAATTAAAGTATATTACAAAAATGGTCACTATCACTGCCCCTATACATTACAAAAAAAAGAATAGTTACACTTTAAATAACACTTTAAAAAATTTGAGACAAACAAATTTCCTAAGATTTGCCAAGAATTTTGATATGGGTACGAATCAATTCTACGCACATTTTTTGTACTTTAAATCCCTGGAAAATCTGGGAGGCAAACCTAATCATAAAATGGCTGCTGATGGAGGGTTATGTTACTAGACATCACTTAGTCTCCATTTAGACACACTGCTCCAGCATTAAACACCCAACAGTATAAGTGCAGATGGCAGATGCAGTGTATTTGAAAGGAGGAGCTATCACATGGAGGTGATTTGTCTGGTCACATGAAACCTCTATCAGCAGCCATTGTATGGACAGGACCTCTGTGTGGACAGCAGAAAAGGCTTTGTATAAGGGAGAATATCTTATGAAATATAACAAATGGCACAGAATATCAACAAAGGTTATATTAGTAAGTACCATATATAGTAGTCATCCTACAAGCACATTGATCTACAATAACCACAAAGTTGCTAACCTCTTTAATAATTGTGGAGCATCTCATACCAGCAACAGACAAATTAAGACCAATGCGCATCTGTACGCCTGTCCAAATGGTGTAGCCAAAGACTACATTGCAAAACCATTGATACCTGTATGAGCACCCTCATTTCAGCTCTTTTTTTGTTGTTTTACTTTACTTTTCAAGAAAAGCAAGATGACAACCAATGTGGTTGTAGTTGTTTCCTCTTCCAAATTAAGAGGCAGGTTTCATGCAGCCTTTTTTGGGCCTTAAGGGAACAGTAAGTTTGCACTTCTAGGAGCTTTAATGGGAGATTTAGTGATTGTCACTCAGTTTACACAAATTCATGTGTAAGTTATAAATGGCTGTATTTTAACAACATGGTAGAAGAGGTAGCTCAATGCTCTATATTTACCAGGTCATATTATGAAAGAGATGGATAACAGCCTTAACTCTAACTTAACTCTACATAGACCAGCTACACTGACATTGAATTCAGTGTAGCTGGTGGAACGTTCTCAGGTGTACTTCATAAGTTAACCTCACATCCCTGCGGATCAGCTCTTTTGGGGTAGGTCCTTCATCCAATGTGTTGTGGATGGAACTAGTTACTGCAGCGCTACTCCCTTTCACTTCAGTGCAGTAACCAGCTCTATCCAGTGCACAATGGATGGATCTGTGTATCTGTTCAGGCGCAAACTTCCTGTGCAGAACAGCTGACCAGAGGGGTTGTGGTGTGTCAAACCTACGCCGATCAGATATTGATGGCCTATTGATGACCACTATAGATATATTGATTTAAAGCATGGGTAAGATTGTGCTTGCTCTGAAGAATATATTTAAATAGAGTGGTTCATTTGCTTGTAGTCAAAACAAAAAAATTGAATTAAAAAAAAAAAACAACTTCAGCAGGAAACTAGAGGCGTAGTGAGTAAGAGTAGGATAGAATGGGAGAAGGACACTGGGGATATTTTGTCAGTATCAAAAAATTATTATATATGCTTCATTTGATGATAGTCATAGAAAATCATATATTTGTAAATAAAGTGACTTTAATAAAGAGGTTGCCAAAATAACATTGTTTATTTACAAAGCAGCAACGGGATCTGAATACATGTAACTGGATGTAATTCTACCAACGCTCTGAATACTATTACCTGGGGTAGATAAAATGTGCCAGTTCTTCACTGTAACTGCAGTCTGCCTGCACTATACAGCTAATGGCAACTTAAAAAGGTCATCATTCTCATTCTGCTTGATATAAATGCTTATACTTTTAGATTTTTGTCAGGCTTGAGGATCATTATGGTAATAAATATGCTAGCATGCAAGGAAAGAATGAGAAAAAGAGGTCTTCAGTACTTTCTGCAAGGACATAATCTCCATCCACCAATTGGGGCGGACAGAGAAATGGATTTTAACATACCTAATTTACATTAAAAAGGAGAATGGTTTCTAAGCTGGAGTCAACAACATTTCTCCCCTCTACCTGAACTTGCTTCATATGCTGTTGAACATACTGTATAATTTCCCCTTAAAATATATAAAATAACAGAGTAATGAGGAGAAAGTATGAGATCATTTCATTAGTCTAAGGCCTCATGCAAACGACCGTTTTTTTTTTTGCGGTCCGCAAAAACGGTTTCCGTTGTTCCGTGATCCGTGTCCGTTTTTTCTGCCATGGGTCTTCCTTGATTTTTGGAGGATCCACGGACATGAAAAATGAAAAAAAAAAATCTAAGTCAAGTTTGCCATTGAAATGATAGGAAAAAAACGGACACGGATCACGGACACGGATCACGGACGCGGATGACAATCTTATGTGCATCCGTGATTTTTCACGGACCCATTGACTTGAATGGGTCCGCGAACCGTTGTCCCTGAAAAAAATAGGACAGGTCATATTTTTTTCACGGACTGGAAAAACGGATCACGGACGCGGAAGCCAAACGGTGCATTTTCCGATTTTTCCACTGACCCATTGAAAGTCAATGGGTCCGTGAAAAAAAACGGAAAACGGAACAACGGCCGCGGATGCACACAATGGTCGTGTGCATGAGGCCTTAAAGAGGACCTGTCACCTCTCCTGACATGTTTGTTTTTTAAATTACTTGCATTCCCCATGTAATAATTCTGGAACATCTATTGATATGACTCAATACACTATGCCATTCTATTATTATTCCTGTCAGAAGTTATGAACAAATTACTAAAAGTATGCAAAGAAGGTCCTTCAGAGTGTTACCAGTCAGGGGGTCGTCCCTGCCCAGAGTGACATTATCCATTCAGTGCTGCCAGTGTCAGACTGTGCAGGGACACATCACCAACTGGTAACATCTATCTGGGCCTTCATTACTAGCAATTCATTCATAAACGTTTAGCAGGAATAATAAGGGAATGTCACATACTAGAGTCATAAGAATAGATGCTCCATAATTGTTATTACATGGGGAATGCAAGTAGTTACTAAAACAGTCATTTTTAGGAGAGGTGACAGGGCCTCTTTTACCCCTTCACGCATTTGGACGTTACTGTACATCCAAATTGCAAATAATTTACTGCATTTGGACTATAAAGTGTCACAGTTCCGGAGTCTCCGCTCTCCCCAAGAAAATTAAAGTATGAATATTTTATGAAGTATCACAATTTGTCTTAAAAGCAAAGAAATACAAATTTTGAAAATATCAAATTTTTTTATTTTTTTTATGCATAAAGGTAAAACGTATCAACTCAAATTCACTATTATCATGAAGTACGATGTGTCACGAGAAAACAATTTAAGAATGGCTTGGATAAGTAAAAGTGTTCCAAAATTATTACCACATAAAGTGACACATGCCAGATTTGAAAAATGGGGCTCCGGCATTTGGTCCAAACAGGCTGTCGCTTGAAGGGGTTAAGCTGGCCATACATTTCAGACAGCCATATTTTGAGTGGCTTATCGTGCATTGTTGGTTGGTGAACTTTGACATTTTAAATGACAACGCCATAACTTAACTCAACACATTTGCAATCGATCTCTGCCTTCATCTGTTACCCGGTATGGCCTTTAGCTGCTGTTATGCAGATCTATCATTTGACATGAACATCTTTTCAACTACAGCACCCAATAATGTCTCTGTCACACTCTTTCATGTCACAAAAAATTCAGGCATAAACAGTCTCAACAGTCTAAAACTACCTTTTTGGGTATCCAGAATGTCTAGTGTATAGATGTGACATATGTATGTGCATATAGATACATCATTGCCGTTAATTTTGTGCCTTCTGTGACTTCAGTAGAAGCCTGTGCATGTAGTTTGACATTTATTGAGTTTCCGTTGATGTCTAATTAGAATACTATTTGCAGAGTGCTTTTCGAAGATAGAGCCATTTGATAAATAAGAGACAAAGAAAACCTTTAAAGAAATGCCCTCAATCTATTTGTCCTTTCAGAGTCAGGAAATTTGGTGCCATTAAGTCAGCCGACTTAACCTCTGGTGTATAGTCTGTGCTATTCTTTCTCCAGCTTCACAGAGATATTGTTATCAATAAATCAGAGTACCTGCTGGAAATAATGTGACAAGAAGATGAAAACATTAAAAGAATCATGAAATTCTCCACTCTAACTTGTAGTACTTTGGTAATAAAAGTCAGTATGTTTCTGGGCACGCCATTTCCAAACTCTCAGCATAACTATCATACCTGACACTTTGTAAGCAAATTTGTATGGCAATTACTGGTGAATACGAGTAGTCTTTTGAAGCACATGCCTCAAGTTTGCCACGCTTTAAAGGAAAAGTTCATCCATGGTAGCAGTCTGCTATGCCCTAGAAAGATAGACTACATTATTGGTGATGCATAGCAAAAATATGTATTTTTGGGCAACGGATAATTCTACAGGATGTGTTTATTTAGAAGAGTCTAAGGTGGGAGGAACAAAAACAAAAAACTTTGGCAAATATACCAATCCATATAAGGTATTTATGGTTATTTAGAGAGGTTCTAAGAGTTGGAGCACAAGGGGGTTAAGTGCATTTATCAGCTATACACAGAAAAATTTAGAGGGGTATTTTGGGAATGATTTAAAATGGCCAACAGCAACCTGTCCTAGAATGTGAGTAGGACCAGTTGCCTCCTCTTGCAGAGCTGACTAGGGGGTGAAGTGGCAGGGCCTCACTACACCCTCTGCACTAGTACATGCATATACTACATATTGGTGAGTTTTCCTACCAGGCTTCTCAGTCATGATGTCATATCGTAGGCAGAATGGCATCATTACTATCTATTGTAGAGAAGTGTAGTGTGTATAAGGCTCTGCTCTCTTACCCCCCTAGGCAGCGTAGTGGCAACCAGTTCTGCTCCCAGTAGGGATGGTTGCTGCTGGCCATTTTAAATCATTCTTGGAGAACAGATTTTATTCTTTTGTGGAACTTTCCACAACTGACATATATGGCCCAAACGCAGGATCTGGATCTGATTTGAATTTGTTAATTCTTTGAGGATTCTTGAACAAGTGGTTGGGTCAGTATATATCTGATTAGAACCATTTAACCAAAGAGACATAAACGGATGAATAAGCCTAACCAGTTGATCAATATAGCTCATTGAAGAAATGTTTATTCATTCTGATAATTTCTCATTTTTCTTGTATGTCACTATCCAACTGTCCATTTTATGATGTGTTTCACAAAAGGTGCTTGGTTTAAAAAAGTCCTCATCATGCTATGAACCAATAAAGATAAATATGTTTTGGATGAACGGAAACACGTAGCTTTTACATGCACTTTATAGATTTTAAGTGATCAATAAAGAATTGTTTTTTTATTGGGCGCTGGATTCCATTTTCAAGTACTCTTACCACAGCTGGAATGGCTTTTTTCTGAGCACCATCTGGACTCCCTGTCTATGGTGACTAAGGTGTTGGTGTGGTGAGCTAACCAGCTATTCAACTTCCTCTTTACACATGTTAATTACTAAGGCATACCTTTGGCAATTTGCAGTTAATATTAGGTGAAGTCATGGAAGCATTTCTCTGATATATACATGGACAGACATGGACAGCATTGTCTAAACCTTTTGTTCTCCATATGTTGATCACTAAGCCCCTCTAACAAGTCTCTAAAAATACTTCAGTAATTATAAGCGATAAAATGAATTAACTCAGTTTCATACATGTAATCTAGTAGGAGTTGATAGCCCCTTCTATGGCGGAGGCAGCGGACCAAAAAATCTGATGTGTCCACCTCTGGAGATAAATAGATAGATTAAATACATTTTAGCAAAGTTGAGCCTACAATTAGATGCTTTCTGAATCGAGGCAGTTCAGTATCATTGAAATCATTGTGTCTAAGCAGATTTTAATGCCAGAAACGTTCTTCAATATTTTGCAGAGCAGGAGGCCATATGGCAGAAGGAAAGCAGAGCACATGTGATAAGTAATTATGTAACTGAACCCTGGGAAAGAGCAATAAGAAGTACTTGAAATCTAAGAGATGTGGGACGCCTAGCTGATCTTTAGCGCTTAAGATCACAATTTTTGGGAATTATAATATTTTTCACAAAATGCCATATTCCGTCTTTCTTTTAGATGAATGTTAGATTGATATAGTATATAAAATGAATGTACAATGGTAAAAAAAATGTTTAATGAATATTATTATGTGTCAAGTGAATGCTGTACAATAAGCATGGTTTAGCCTAAAGTACTGTATTACGTGTAAATACACTTATAGTAATTGTGGAGTAAGAGCTATAATCCAGCTTTAAGCCTCTTCTACGACCTAGCCACAGTCTGGGTCACTGGGTCAGTGATTATTAACATAAGGATGAGGGTTATTTAAGTGACAAGCAATTGACAAAGGTTAAAAGTTAACATCACAAGTCAGTTTCTTCAACTTATTCTATGGAAAATATAATATTGAAAGCAATGATGATTTCATTGGACTTATTATACTACAAAGCAATGATCAATGATGAGATTTCGGCCCTGATTCATCAATGCTGGCATGTCTACTCTGGCCTTGATAGGGCCTGCGCTGCCAGAAGAGGCATGTCATTTATGATGAGGTGCAAGCCTCGTCATAAATTGCCTGCTTCTTCTGGCTCTCCGTGAGTGGGAATGAAATGTACAGCAGCTTGGAGCTACCATAGATTTCAGTCACTATGTACGCCAATTACTGGTGTAAATAATGATGAATTGGACAAGGCCAATGACCCCATCCTCACAAGGCACTCAATGAATTCAGCCCTCGTCACCTCCCACTCATTTTTGTAGACTTGGCAGGGGAGGTGTAAAATGCAAATTGCACCTAGAAAAGCAGCAAAGTTGTGAGGAATATGTCAGGGCTATATAAGTGAGTAAATAAATATACTGAACCTGTAAAATGGCAATCAAAGGTGAACATACCTTTCAAATACCCAAATTAAAGACCAGGAAGAAAATAAGCACAGAGTTTGCAGTCTGGGGCATGCAGTGAGAACTGGGAAGGCAAATAATGCATTTTTTGTGCAGTTTCCAGTTAGTAAAATGTATAAAATTACAATATAATTAATGCAGTTACAGTAGTAATACAGTGATACTGTGAGCTCTACGGCTGTTGATATCTCTTTTGATTTTTCAGAATTGAGTGGAACTTATGTGTAAACAGTGAACATGATAACATAACAGCCAGTATGTTTTATTGACTCTATCTTCGTGCAAAACACTCCCTAGTGCGAGGAGAATTGTTACAGCATGAGCCTAATCCATCGCTGCATTGGATACAGCATATTACGTGCCACTACTTGTTTCTTTAGCCCATTTGACATTTCATCATCTCTTGTAAGGTAGTCTACAATATGGTACAGTTGCACAATTTGCATATTAGTCAGACTGACTGTATGTGCAGTGTTTTGATGAAAATTCCACTTCCAAATATAAAATGTAGACACCTTTTATTGTTAAAAGGAATCTGTCACCAAGAAATTCACAGTTGAAGGTGTTAAGTCAAAGGGGTTGTCCAGGTTCACGGCTGAACCCGAATATAAGCCCCCCTTCACTCCTTTACCATGTATGAGAGGAGCATTGGTGCATTTCCTTGCTTTGATGCTCCCCTTGCTTTGCGCTGCATCGCGCAGCACAAGGTCTGTTTGTTGTGAGGTGTACCAGGCTTCACATAAGTATGCTAGGTGGAGACTTCCGGCTGGTGCCCACCTCTAAAACCACCCAGAACAGCGATATACACCAGCCATTTGTACCGGTGACGTCACTGGTATGCGTGGCCTAGGGTGAACTCAGAGCCCTCTCTGTGGGCACGCCTGCCCTGGAAAAAGTCTACGGCCTACCAATACGCCTCTTTCCTGCCATTGATCAGCGCAGTAAGCACTGTGAACAGCACAGGCAACGCAGAGATGATGCTGCCTGAAACAATCAATAACAAAGCTCCTTACAGAAAGCGTTGCTGGAGCATTTGAATGGGTTGCTGTAGCATTCAGTGCACCGCTTTCAAGATGTGTAGATGGAGGCTCCTGCAGTGGGAAGCAATCTTCACCCAGAGGCGCCTGGCAGGGTATGTTTCCTTGCTGGGCAGTGGGGTCCCTGATGTTGCAGTGGTGGGCAGTGGGATCCCAGCTCTGAGACCCCCACTGATCTCTATAACAAGCAGTCTGAAGCACTCAGCAGAGCGGTGCTTCTACTCACTGCTGAGTGCTGTAGTTTCAATATAACGTTTATGGGATGTCTTCACTATCCTGCTCAGCGGTGAGGTAAAGCAGCGCTCTTCTGAGTGCTTCAGACTGCTCGTCATAGAGATTAACAGGGATCTCAGAGCTGGGACCTGCGCTATCAACACTTTTGATATGCATAGCAACATTGTCAAAAAAGTGTTGTAAATGTATGATATTGGACAGGGATCCTGTCATGGGGTTCCGATCCCCTTGGGGAAGAGGGGGGGGGGTGGTCTGGATTGAATGTAGGCAGGCTATTATAGCAAACTAATAGAGTACATGGAAGATATACTAGATTGGACAGTAGTATTTAGGTTAAAATGCTGTGGTGGCACTTTGCAATAAATAATTGTGTTTTAAGTTGCAGTTTGGGCTGTTGGCCTCTAAAAAGTTCACGTTAATGGCCTGTACTGTAGTAAACACATACATATAAAACTACAACCATAGGTTCAATGTTCAATGGCTTATGCTGCTTGAATTGTGAATCTTAAAGGGGTTCTCTCATCTCACCTTACTAAGGCGAGATGAGACACAGTTCTGACCACCTCCTGGCCAGGAAACAGCAGAGCTCTCTGGCGCTCTGCTGCTTCAGTAGCTCCCATTGCTGTGCAAAAGAGCTACCAAAACAGTGGAGCACAGCAAGCTATACTGTTTCCCTAACTCACAAACACCATGGGCCAGATTTATCATTACTTTGACAGCTCACTCCACTTTCACATATGGCTAAAGTCAGTTTTAGCCAAGTCCGATTTATGATCGGCCCTTTAAGACTGTAATAAATGTGGTTTGACGGTAGTAGTTTATCCGTCAGTAAGCAGCTTTACAAAAGTCGCACATCTTTACGAAAAAGTCGCATGTTCTATTAAAAAGTCTCATAAGATAAGCATGGTCCTCACTGGAGTGAAATTGCACATTTTTTTTGCAACTTTATTGCGACTTTTTAAATAGTCCCAATAGTAAATCTGTCTAGAGATTCATTTACATAAGAAAACACGCCCACTTTCAGAAAACTGGCGAGCATAGTGCAGAGCAGAAAAAAGTCGCAAATTTGTGCTCAGTTTTAGCGTTTGCGCATTTATTTGCGACTTTTTCATTCCATTATTCTGACTTGAGCTAATGATAAATCTGGCCCCATAGCTTTTTGTGCTACTCTGTTTCAGTATCTGTAATGCACAGCAATGAGAGCTATTGAAACAGCAGAGCCCCGGAGCACTCTACTGTTTCCCGGTCAGCAGGTGGTCAGGAATATGTCTCATCTCTGCTTATTAATGGCAAGATGAGACAACCCCTTCAAGGTGCCTCGCATTCTGTGATATAAATACAACCATGCAAAAAAATCCACATTTTATAATTCCAGGGTTTGTTACTAATTTAGGTTGAATGATATGAAATATAACAGAGGCAAGTCATTTTATGAACTGGTAGGCTATTTGCTACAGGTGGCCAGTTTTGGCTGCTACCTTATAACTACCTCAAAAGAAGCCAAAATTGCCTCTAAAAGTACGATGGATAAAAAAGTATTAAAAAGTAGAAAAGAATGTCTAGTCATAAGCCCAACTGCATATGCTCTTGGATGAAATGATACATTACAATTTTGTTTTGCTGCCAATTGGACATTTCAAGGTTTCTAAAACGCCTTATCTCATGTCATTCATTTCATTTAAAATCTGAACCAAAATAATGGAATCATTTTCTTCTGAAGGCTTGCCTTTTTTACGATTATTTTTATAAAGATATATGTTAAAATGTCCCCATTATATGTTATTATATGTTAAAATGTCCCCATTATTTACTTACCTATGTCTTAAAGATACCTGCCTCTTTCAGAAACATGCTGTGATATGCATCTGGGCCCGGTTTAGCTAGCAGCAGCTTGAGATATGGAATTAGCATACTGTTTCTCGGGGAATGCCCTTGAATGTGCTTTAGTAGCTGTCTTGTTCTAGACGTGAGCAGCATCAGTAAGGAGTTGGAAAGATAATGCGTTTCAAGCACTGTGCATAAATCCTAGGTGAATGTTTCTACTTTTAAAGCTCAGAGAAGCTCTACAGAAATGTCAGGATCATTGTTCGGTGATAACTGAACATCGAGTAGTGGACAGGGGTTTGCACCTCGGGATCAGACTAACTCACTTTACTACATATTCACTAAGATCTCAACTTAGTAACAGGTAAGGACGGCTTCCTGCACTTGAACTTCCTAAATATTTTATTGTTCTTGATAGAGAGATGTTATGGGTTGGTTATATAGAAAATGTTAGACCCTTCAGTGTTGTGAGGGAAAACACAGTCATATTAGAGTTCTACTCCACTTGCCCCATGGGGATGATGACATATCTTATTATCAGACGAATTGATCAGCAGAGTTAAGTCATGTTTTCGCATGCTTATTTTATTTGCTATACATATTGTAAATTATGAAGGTTATGTGCAAAATTGTATAATAATGTCATAAGGTGGGCTGACTTAAGAACTAAACTATAGCTGGTCGAATTGTTAAGATTCTCTGTACCCAGTGTAAGCTTTTTTATATATAAATTTGAGGCATTCATAAGTGCATGCTTGAGTACTTACAGTTATTTTCTTTCACTTCTCTATTAAAGCCTGAAATTGTGTTTGCGTGCCTGTAATATATTTGCTTTAGTGTATCTATTCATGGTAATCAAGTCAGTCATAGAAAGCCAGAAAGTGATAGCATGTTAATGATGGTGCAGTTGCTCAGACTACTTTTTAATCTCAGCATATACATTACATATTTTGTGCTACAAAAACAGATGCCAGGCCTGGAAAAAGAAAACTGAGATGAAGTAACATCTACTGTATATAAATGGTTAAATTATGAAACAAAAATCTACATAATTTGAAATTATCTAAGTATTATAGGAACATTTTACTCAACATTTGCACTATATCTATGCTCTATCCAAAATTTGCAGTAGATGCCAACCTGAAGATCCTGTTCCACCAATATCATGATCTTCACTTGCTATGTGCCATTTATGCTGGAGAGTTCCCTATATATTCCAGCATTATGGTGTATTTATATGTGGCACAGTGGAAATGTAGGTTCCCTGAGGCACAAGGATCAGGCCCAACCATTACCTCTGAAGCCCATATACCGCACTTTGTTGCCTGCCAGTCATAGGGTCTATTCACACTGGCATCAGGGAAATGACCTATTATTTATCAAGTTTTTGTGCTAAACATATTTTTTATTGTTATTTGTCATTTTCCATGTCAAATATATATATTTTTAAATCCTAAATACCTACTGCACCATTTCCCCACTCGCCACTAAGCCTAATAGACCCCACTTATTGGTCTGTACAGATCACTTTACTGCAGTTATCTACTTTTCATAACAGAAAGGATTAGAATGACAGATTATGCCTGTATATGTTGAAAAAGCACATGATCTACCATTCACAATAGGTGATATCACAGCTTATCTATGCAGTGGCTGGGTTTGGGGTGGCCCCATAGCTACGCTTGGTCCCCCGGACAACGTTGAGGTGTCACTACATGTTGCTGCTCTCCATAAGGGATAGTAAGGTGTGGTGCACCCCAATGGGAAATATGTCCAGAGAGTCAGAGTCTGCAGTAACCCAGGGTGCTTCTTTACTGGAGGAATTCAGGTACAAAACAATACTCGCTGTTCAATGAGCTGGCTTCTCCTGGCAGAAGAAGAGTTTGATGCTGAGGAAAGTCCTGAGGTAGCTGTCCCTCTTTCTCTTCAGAAGGCTAGTACCATGGTCCAGCGTATCTCCATCTCAGAGTCTTTTTCTGGTCACTCAGTAATCTGGCAGACTTTCCTCTTCCAAGCACTGGTCCCTAACTGCAGCACACTAGGGGCTCTGACTGCTTTCCTTATATATAGTTTTTAGCTAGACTAGAATCTTCTAACTAACTAACAACTTCTCAATCAAAGTCCTAACAGTCTCTCAGTATTCATTAACCCTTTCCACAGAGCCATGCAAATACAGTGATAATGAACAGAATATATATATATATATATATATATATATATATAATAGAACAGGTGTTCCTAATAATTCTTTAGGTGAGTGTATATATATATATATATATATATATATATACATACAGTACAGACCAAAAGTTTGGACACACCTTCTCATTCAAAGAGTTTATTTTCATGACTATGAAGGCATCAAAACTATGAATTAACACATGTGGAATTATATACATAACAAACAAGTGTGAAACAACTGAAAATATGTCATATTCTAGGTTCTTCAAAGTAGCCACCTTTTGCTTTGATTACTGCTTTGCACACTCTTGGCATTCTCTTGATGAGCTTCAAGAGGTAGTCCCCTGAAATGGTTTTCCAACAGTCTTGAAAGAGTTCCCAGAGATGCTTAGCACTTGTTTGCCCTTTTGCCTTCACTCTGCGGTCCAGCTCACCCCAAACCATCTCGATTGGGTTCAGGTCCGGTGACTGTGGAGACCAGGTCATCTGGCGCAGCACCCCATCACTCTCCTTCATGGTCAAATAGCCCTTACTTTCAAAGTTTTCCCAATTTTTCGGCTGACTGACTGACCTTCATTTCTTAAAGTAATGATGGCCACTCGTTTTTCTTTACTTAGCTGCTTTTTTCTTGCCATAATACAAATTCTAACAGTCTATTCAGTAGGACTATCAGCTGTGTATCCACCTGACTTCTCCTCAACGCAACTGATGGTCCCAACCCCATTTATAAGGCAAGAAATCCCACTTATTAAACCTGACAGGGCACACCTGTGAAGTGAAAACCATTTCAGGGGACTACCTCTTGAAGCTTATCACGAGAATGCCAAGAGTGTGCAAAGCAGTAATCAAAACAAAGGGTGGCTACTTTGAAGAATCTAGAATATGACATATTTTCAGTTGTTTCACACTTGTTTGTTATGTATATAATTCCACATGTGTTAATTCATAGTTCTGATGCCTTCAGTGTGAATCTACAATTTTCATAGTCATGAAAACAAAGACAACTCTTTGAATGAGAAGGTGTGTCCAAACTTTTGGTCTGCACTGTATATATATATATATATATATATATATCACAACATAGCAGTAACACAGTAATAAACTGTATAAGTTAACCCTTTCAAGAAAAAAAAAGCAAGAAGTTTTAACTTTGCATAGGGAATACGGGCAAATGTCCAAATGTCAAAGTATTCCCTGCTCCAGGGCATTATATATACTCCCTCCTAACCTCTACACAGGTCAAAAAGCATGCCTAGAAAACTCTACCATAGAAGTCAATGAGGTCCCCTCCTGTCCATTGTGTCTATGGCCCATGGGGGCTGCTGTAAAGCATGCGGTATCGCTGAATGTTGTTAGCAGCTCAGGCAACAACAACATTCATGTTCTGGAAGCAGAATAAAAATCTGATAATAAAAACAGATTAGAAAAAAAGATATGTGCCTTGTTTTAACTGGCTTAAAAAATATAGTTGACACATTCCCTTAATGCATCTACTGTACTGTACACTAGATAATATATGTGCCTCTAATGGTATCTCTTCAGCAGCAAGACAGTGGTTCAAAAAGAGTATATAATATGCTGGGGTTTATATATCACCCGGTGGGATCAAAAGGTTTACAAGGTTTTGGCAAACTAAGATGTTTCCTTTAAAGGGGTTGTTCACATGGCCTATCCCCACAACAGGTTATCAATATCAGATCGGCAGGGGTCCGACTCCTGGCTATTTGAAGTGGTAGCAGCACCTGTGCATCATCCACTTTGCAGCGGCAGCACAGCATAATTACTACTGCTTGTCCCATTCTTCTATGAAGGAGATGACTCTCAGGTAATCAGCTCTCGCACAAGTACCACTACCTCTTCAAACAGCTGATAGGCGGGGTGACGGGAATATGTGGATAGATTATCAATATTGCAGCACTGCACAACCTGTTTAATTCATAACTGAGCAACAATGGCCCTCTATGCCCCTTACTTTTGATTGCCTCCTCCTATAGTGTTTTGAGTTTTTTCTGCCGTTTCTGTAGATAGTGAAGGCTGCTACTTTTTAGACCCACAAGTACACATTACATTTCTCTTCTTCCAATAAAACTATCATCAGTCCTATGCCTCTTACTTAATTTTTCTTCTATTCTTCACTTCCTCTATAATGTTCCATGACAAAAAATAATGTCATATAAACAGAAGTTGGATAGTGTCTGCTAGGATACAGTAGTCGGTCTTAAGTACAAGCCCATAGCATTTACTTGGTAGAATGTAAGGGGGGTGTACAGGATTAGCTAAAATTAGATAAAATTGGCTTCTTTCTTCCAGAAACAGCTCCACATCCTTCCATGGTTTGTGTGCTGTATTGCACCTTGGCTCAGATAAAGTGAATAGGGCTGAGCTGCAAATCATCCACAACTTCTGGACAGTAGTGATGCTGTTTTTGAAAGAGAGTAGCCATGTTTTTCTAATCCTGGACATTTAAGTAAGCAAACAATAATTTGATGAGCATGGTAAAGATAAGTACTCAGGCATTGTGGGTATCTCAGTAATGGGATAACTTTACCTATTATTGTGATAAGGACACTGTGAATGGCACTTCTGTGGGAGCTAACATTGTTCTGTGGATGGCACTGCACGCTTATGAAGAACTCTGGTAAGCTGTGTTTCTGACACATTTATAGACTGTTATAGTGGTGCTATATAGTTTCTGGCCACTGACAGCTGTCTGAAACAGTGCTGTGTTTTGGACCTTGCCTATCTAATATCGATGCCCTCTACTTAGGGTAGGCCATCAATATAAGTACTGGAAGACCCCTTTGAATTTTGTCATTATAATTATGTTGGATTTTTTGAATAAGTTTAAAACACTGAGTTGTCCATAATAGCAAACATTTGTGCAGATTAGCAAGTTGTAAAGGAAAACAAGATTTAGAATTAAGCAATGTTTAAATATGAGCCTAAAACAGATTCTATAGACAAAATATATTTTAGCGTTTTACTTTGATTCTGTGTGTACTTCTTCGGCGGTGTAGTCATTCAAACATCTTCAAGTAATATTTCAGAGCCACTATGCTGAGCAATTACTGTATACCAAGCAAAGTGTTCAGATACTGTGTTCCCAAAATAAGCTTTCAGTGCAGGGAGATGGGAAAGTGAGTCAATTTCTGTTCTGATGCAAGATATAGATGAGTGTAGGGAAAGACTCTTATCTTGACACTATTTAGGACCTCACTGTCATCTCACTGGGAGCACTGAAAGCAATCAGAAGATGCAATTTAAAGAGAAGATTTACTAGTGAAGCAAAGAATCCCCGTCTGATAAACATGCAATATTCCAAATACAGAAACACAGTGTTTGGAACGGTTATGAGCTCGTAAAGGATACATTAAAGGGGCACTCATCAATTTTTTTTTATCATGTATTAACAGCCTATATGGGACTATTCTGTGTAATTGTTTTGTTTGTTTTTTAATGCATAGATGGTTTTCTGGACATAAAACAATATTGCTATCATATTATTATCACAATTCTACTAATCTACCATTATGCTAGCTGTTCAGATTTTTTTACTCGTAGCAACACTAAACTGACAATGGGTTTACTATCTAAAATGGCATTTTTCTCTCTGTTATCTGCTATAGAAAATAAATAAAAAAAGAAAATAAACTAACCGGCACTGCTAGATATATTTACTGTCATGACGGAGTATGTAGGATCCCAATCGATCCAGGCAATACACAGGTGGTCCTCAGCAATGTGAAGATCCAATGCATAACATGAAAAATTACAAAAGATTGCGGCACTCTCCAAGTAAAAACTTCATCTTTATTTCAAAGATTAAAATTCATTTAGGTAATAAAACACCATGAGGGCAAGCAAGGAACAGCTGTTTTGCACACCCTGCTTTTTCTTAAGCCTCTCAAGCTTGAGTGAGGCCTGAGAACTCACATTGGTGCACGAAACGGCTGGGCATTATTACCTGCATGGATTTTAATCTATGAAATAAAGATGAAGATTTTACATGGTAAGTGCCACAATCTTTTGTACTTTTTCATGTTATGACTGTTACAGAAGGACAGTATCTGTATAGATTTTTCAATGATATAGCACTGCCGAAATAAAAAAAGAAAACAGCCAACAATTCTTAAAAAATTTGTTTTCGGTGGGGGCGGAGCCTAGCGGCGCATGGAGTAGGACGCACGCCGCACTAGCTCCGGCGATTATCCTGTCTTTAATACCTCAAACGGTGGCGATATACTCTTAAAACTTCTGAAGGAGCGGGGGACACAGTTAGGAAGCGGTCCGGTACAAGAGACAACAATATGCCTGCGAAAAGAGGCAAAACGCCGAGCCGGCAGGACAGAGAGGCAAGATCCCAAGATGGCGCTGAGGAGGAAGAGTGGCCTGACCTGAGAGCGGCGGTGAGTCAGGGAGCGGCAGCGCGGCTAGAGCGCTTCGCTCATAAATCACACCAGTCCCCCAGCCATGTATGGGGAGAAGAAGAGGGCACCCTGGCACAAGTGGAGGAAGGAGTAAGGGAGCAAGACGGCCCCTGTAATGATGACCAGCATTCCCCAGTCCAGCATGAGGGGGGGGCGAGTTCTAGCCTGCAAGTCATTAATGCCCCTGAGCCCACCTTGAAAGATGTGATGGCAGCTATTGCCAGCTGTAACGTCACTCTCCAGAATATGAATATCAACATTGGAAGCCTAAAAGCGGACATATCTATTATCCGGCATGACCTGCATAAGGTGGCTGAGCGCACCTCAGAGGTGGAGAGGAGGGTCTCAGATCTGGAAGATGGGGCTGTTACCCTACAGAGAGAGAGCAGGGCTGCGTCAAAGGATATAGCGGCGCTCTATGCGAAAACTGACGACCTTGAAACCCGCTCTCGCCGCAATAATGTTAGGCTGGTGGGCATTCCTGAGAAGTCTGAGGGCCCAGAGGCTACTGATTTTATTGAGAAATAGCTTGCGGAAAAATTCTGTGATAAAGGACTCTCTGCACTGTATGCTGTTGAACGAGCGCATAGGGTCCCCACCAGGCCTTTGCCGCCAGGACGTCCGCCACGTCCAATACTGGCTAAAATCCTGCATTATCGAGACAGAGACACTATACTGAGGGCCGCAAGGTCCCATCCTGATTTAAAAATCAATGGGGTTCAGGTGTCCCTGTTCCCTGACTATTCGTCAGATGTACAGAAAAAGAGGGCTCGCTTTGTGGAGATTAAACGGAGGCTGAGAGATTTGCAAGTACAGTACTCCATGATGTTCCCGGCCAGGCTCAGGGTGGTGGCGTTTGGATCCGCTGTATTCTTTGAAGACTCGGACTCTGCGGTCAAGTGGCTGGATCAAAATGAGCGTCGCCTTAGGATTCCATCAACAGACACCTGAGACTGATGGACATTCCTGCTCCTGAGTGAAGCTTTGATGTCCCCTGGATTGTCCACCCACCGTTGTGGACATTTTCTTTTGTCTTTAGCCAGTTGCTGGAGACATTTTGTGGGAAGAGTATACGCCCGAGGTTGCTCCCCACCTTCTTAATGTGCCTGCGTATGGTATCTTGTTGGGTGCTGTGCTGCTTCAGGCGCTGTTGGGCCAGGTTCACAATGTTGGCCCTGAGTTCATTACTGAATCTAATTATGCTACATATGTTTATTGTCTGGGGGGGGATGGTTGGGTGGGGGGAGGGAGGGGGGAAGAGTTTAGCGGGGGTTAATACTGTCAAAGGTGCTATTGATGGCAATTCTAAAATGCTGAAACGTACAGTCCTTGTATATTTTGTCGGGGGAAATAGAGAAGAGATGGGAGTGCAATCTGGTGATTAACATTATTTTTCCTCGCAGCTGTTGGGAGGTGTAAATATCAAATGTACTTTTATGTATGTATGCACTCTTATGGGACCTGCTACGAGAATACTTAGCTGGAATGTGAGGGGAATGGCGGATGCTACGAAGAGATACGGTCTGTTCCGGTACCTAGATATCTAGATATCAGCCGGCAATAATATGCTTGCAAGAAACGCATATGACCAAACAATCTATACATGTCATGCAAAAGCCGTGGCTGGGGTATTCGGTGCATTCCGTCTTCTCCTCGCATTCCAGGGGGGTTAGTATCCTAGTTCATAAGAATATCATATTTGAATGTCTCAGGGAATGTGTGGATGAAGAGGGAAGGTTTATAGGAATGCATTGTGTGGTCCAAGGGATGAGAATGGTGTTGGCGACAATCTATATACCCCCACCATTTTCCTCGGTGCCTTTAAGGAGGCTCATAGAGTTTATGGCAGAATTTTCTGAACTTCCAATGTTGATAGCGGGAGATTTCAATAATGTACTTGACAGTTCGCTTGATAGATGCCAGATCACACCTAGCGGTAGCAATACGGGTGAAACCTCGTTTGCAAGAATATTGAGGGAAGTAGGTCTGATGGATGTATGGAGAGAGACCCACCCCCTGGACAGGAAATACTCGTGTTGCTCCTCGACATATGGCTCCCTGTCGCGTATAGATCTGGGTCTGGTAAATGCTCATATGTTCCCGTTTGTACAGACCTCAGAGTATCTTTCTAGGACCCTATCTGACCACTCCTTATTTAGCATTGCCCTTGATATCTCTGTGACAGCCAGGCCGGGGGTTAGATACTGGCGACTTAATGCCTTTTGGTTAAAACTGATGGGGGACCCGTCCGATATGCTTCAATCCCTTAGGGAATATTTTGTTATATTTGTATAAACGAAGGGACTGCGTCTCCGTTAGTCGTCTGGGAAGCGATGAAGGCCTTCCTTAGAGGATCCTTTATTAAAACAGTCAGTCGGATTAAATCTAAATCTAGAGAGCTTGATCGGCAGAAACATGATAACATGAAGCTAGCGGAGGAAGCTTTTGTGTTAAATCCTTCTAGCATAACAAGCAATACCTTGAAGACTAGGCAGGAGGAGTTGAGGTGTCACCTCTTGGAGGTAGCAGAGAGGAAACGACTGTTTTATAAGCAGCAATTTTTTACTGAAGGTGAGAGTGTAGGCCATATGCTCTCGGTTATCGCAAAAGCGCAGCAAGGATCACAATGTATATCTGGCCTGTTAGATGATGGCGGCGTCCTGATGGCATTTTGAATATACTGAATAATTTTTATTCCTCTCTGTATGCTTCCAAGGTGACATGCTCGGATGAAGAGATTGACGCCTTTTTGGCCACATTAGATCTTCCTAAGCTTTCCAGGGAAGACAGTATGCGTTTAGAGGAGCCGATTGAGCTAGAAGAATTGAGGGCGGCACTAGCTGCTATGGCTAATGACAAGGCTCCAGGTTTGGATGGGCTTCCGGCAGAAGTATATAAGTCCTTTGCGGAAGTGTTGCTCCCGGAACTTCTGAAGGTATTCAATTATTCCAGGGAAAGGGGGGAGCTACCTCCATCTATGCAGGAGGCGGTAATAGTAGTCATTCCTAAGCCGGACAAGGATCACTCTCTCCCTGACTCATATAGACCGATATCGTTACTCTCCACCGATGTTAAGTTGCTTGCAAAGGTCTTGGCCATGCGTCTGTCTAAAGTGATTTTGTCTATCATACACTCTGACCAGACAGGCTTCATGCCTCAGAAATCAACGTCAATCAATATTAGAAGAGTATTTGCCAGTATTCAACTTCCAGCTGACAATGTTGGAGATAGGGCTATCCTTTCTTTAGACGCGGCCAAGGCCTTTGACAGCATTGAGTGGCGATTCCTGTGGAGAGTTATGACGTATATGGGATTTGGAGATGAGTATATATCCTGGGTTCGGGTGCTATACTCTAAACCCAAAGCATGTGTCAGGGCGAATGGAGGGGTGTCCCCTAAGTTCTGTCTGTGCCGGGGTACTAGACAGGGGTGCCCGTTGTCGCCTCTGCTATTTGCAGTTGCGATTGAGCCATTAGCTGCAGCGATTCGTAAGTCAACGGACATTAAGGGGTTTCAATATGGGACAGTTAATAATAAAGTGGCGATGTATGCAGATGACACTTTGCTTTTTCTGGGGGATACTGGTCCATCCTTGGAAGCAGCTATGAAAATCATTGATTGCTTCAGGGACCTGTCGGGTCTGACTATTAACTGGAGTAAGTCGGCGATTATGCTGCTTGACGGGCAGGTGCAATCGCAGACAGTGCGAGACAGAAGTATTCCATGTGTAGCGACCTTTAAGTATTTGGGTATCCATATATCCCCGAGAATCCGAGACTTTGGGCGCCTTAACTTTGACCCGCTGGTTATTAAATTTCGTAATAAAACTAAGGCATGGTGTAAACTATATCTGTCAGTGGCGGGAAGAGCTAACCTCATTAAAATGGTGTTGATGCCCCAGCTACTCTATGTTCTACATAACTCCCCGGTCTGGCTGTCAAAGTCCAAATTTGTTCCAATCAATGCTATCTTCAGGGAGCTCATATGGCGTAAGGGGCAACCGAGAATTAAGCTTGAAACGTTACAATATCCTAAAACAGAAGGGGGCCTTGCAGTGCCAAACCCCTGGGTGTACTTCCTGGCTGCGCAATGCCAACATTTTAAGGGGTGGATGGAACTGGAGTCGAGTGAGATGTCGTGTCAGTTGTTTAAACATTGCTTGTCCTCTAATGACCTAATGCTGATCCTTGAGACTAGGGGGGCTGGAAAGAGTGGTCCGATGGGCGATTTGGGACACTTGATGCAGTCCGTATGGAATAAGGTCAAGCTCCTGAGGGGGGTTTTCGGCAATACAGAATACACTCCACTGTGGGACAACCCCGTGCTGCCGGAATTCCTCTCCCTGTCTGAGTTTGGGGCATGGAAAAGAAAGGGTATTCTGAGGTTAAGCCACCTTTTGGAGGAAAGGAAGTTCATGTCATTTATCAGATTTCAGGAGAAGTATGAACTGCCTAGAACTCACTTTTATAAGTACCTTCAGGTGAGACACGCATACAACGCCACATTTAAAGGTACGAATGAGGTGGCAGGGAGAGATGCTGCACTGCACCAGATTTTGTCTAGAGGGGCGAGGAGAGGTATGATATCCTGTATATATAAGCTATTGCTTGATAAGTTTCTAATGTCCCATCCACTGGTGGCTAAAAGTAAATGGGAAAAAGATGTTGGCAAATTAACTGATGACCAATGGTCTGATATACTGGAGGCGATACCTCTCTCTTCCCTGAGTGAAGGACGTAAACTCTCGCAGCTGTTTATTGTCCATAGAGTCTACAAAACTCCGGTTTTTTTGTTCCGTATAGGGTTCAGGCCCACGGATGAATGTCCAAGATGCTCTGTGGTTTCTGCAGATTTGTTGCATATGATGTGGACGTGCGAGAGGTTAGGGAGATACTGGGAGTTGGTACGTCAGACAATACAGGACGTTTACAAGGTACGAATACCCTCTGACCCTAAAGTGTGTGTGTTAGGATATGTCTCTGAACTGGCCACAGGTCAGGTACATAAAATAGCTATAGGTAGAATGTTATATGTTGCTAGAAAGTTAATCGCTCTGCATTGGATACAGACAGCGCCGCCAATCCTAGGCGAATTCCTAAGTGCGGTTGACACGATGCTGAGTTATGAACGGATGGTATATCAGAAGCGTGGATGCCCAGCGAAATTTGGAAAATTATGGGATTTATGGCTGTCGTTTCGACGTCTGAATGGAAATGTTTAAAAATGTGCCTTTGTACTTTGCAGGTTAGGGAGGGAGGGGGGGGGGGGGTCGGTTGGGTACTTAATTACTACACATAGGCTGATATCCTTTTTGTTATTAGCCTTATGGACAGTATATTTCTATGTCATCATTGTTTACAATGTGTTAAAATGTGTATTTACACTGTAAAATGTTTAATAAAAAAGATCTGATTAAAAAAAAAAATTTGTTTTCTATGAATATTGAGTTAAAAAAGAAATCTATTTCTGAAAGAAGTTTCCCTTTAAACACCATAGACATGACATCATCAAGGTAAAAATTTCTGATGTTGTTTAGCAGGTAAGCGAAAAGTAAGTTGTGCTATTATTTTCTACCATGCATACAGTGTATTTATAAAAAGGACATATCATTCCATATTCCATATTATATATGAAATAAAAGTGGTTGGTTATCCAATATATCATGAAAGACGTTTCATTAGCAATTTACTTACTTTAAAAGAAGTTTCCTCTTTCTTTCATAAAGTATATATGCAAGTATTATTAGTAAAAAAAACAACAACATTAATCTAGAGCTTCACTGCATCATGGCATCACCTGAAAGTTCTAAAATTATAGGATCAACCACACTATGGGAAAAAAGTTTATGAGAACAAAAATGATCTTGCGACTGTCTTGGTAAAATTTGTACCACTAATCACAAAGTCGTCTTTTTTCTCATAAGAAAACACTGAAGTCATGTCATCATGTTACTGTAAGTCATGAGAGATGCTGTGCTGCTGTGTCCTCTTAGTCTTAGTTTACACAGAGGGAGAAATTTATTAAAGACTGGCGGTTCATGTGCCAGTCTTAATCAGAAGGGCGCTGGAGTATGATGCATCAAATTTATTAAGAGGCACGCCACCCAAATTTTTAAAAGCAGTGGTGTCAAATCCCCAAAAAGTTGCCTATTTTTGCACAAAGTAGTGCAAGTCACTTGATAAATTCTCTCCAATTATCTCTCAGGAACAGAGCAGAAAGAAAAGTATTGTGAGAGTGTATATGTGAGAGGGTCACAGCCACGGACAAGGTGAGCTTTTTTTCTCCCTGGCTGTGACGCTTATGCTGTGATTGGACTTCACTACAGGAGACGCCAATTGAGAAACAGGGCAGTCTCCTCCTCCCTATACTAATTAAATTCATTTCCATACCAGGCGGGAAAAGTAAAAGGGGGCACAGTGCCGAACAGATAAGCTAGTAAGTGATCTTACATCCCTGAACTATGCCCTACACAACCCCATTTCATAATGTCTGGACCCATGAAAGGTCCTCTTCAATGTATGTATCAAGAGTCTTAAATATCATCCACAGAAAAGGAATGCTTGCATACATCCCTCATATGTTTTACCCCAACACATGACAAAGAACAGTGCTTGGGAGCTGATGGTTTGCGACTTTTTCAATGCCATTGCACCTAAATTTATACATATGTGGTATTTGTACCCCTCCCTCACCACAAGGAGGCTTGTCAGGAGTGCAGTGTGGGCAGGAGCATCGGCACTTTTACTATCATTAACGCCAGTTTATTGGCATAAATGATGACTGAAATCTATTCCAATTAGAAGCTGGAGTAGATTTTAGTTTATGACTAAGTCCACGCAGCTAATCGAAATATGTCAATTGTGTGTATCCTTTTTTTGTAATTTGAGTGACCTCCATAAAGTCTTCAAATTTTATATCCTGGATTTTTTCTTCAACCTTACTAGATTTTAGTTCAGGTGCATGGACTGTATTTCTTCATAAACTAAGCGTATCCTTCGTCGACATGGGGGATATTAAAGACTGGAATAGCACACTGGTCTTTGATAAAGGACCAACAATATCTTAAAGAGTTTAGGAGTGTCTTGTGCTTGTGCTCTAGCAAACTTTTGGCTATATAGTGCAGCATAGGCTGAACTTGAGGGTATTCTTATATGATGACAATCAGGAGGCAGGGGAGAGCAGTGTGAAGCTACATCTCAAAGAAATACACTGGAGACTCTGCACGCAGCACACACAGATAGCATAGACAACTAATGTGAGTTAAGGAAGATTTATATCTCAGTAGCTTTCATTATATTGACTCACCCATTATGTCACCACACTCCTGGTCCCTTGGAGCCAGAAATGAGTGTATATCTTCAGCAGCACTCTATACATTGGGTGTCATACAGGCCAAAAGAGGGGGGATTCTTGGTGGGGAGAGGAGGTGTCTCAGAACTGCCAAGAGGAATTTGATAAGTACTGCTACAATCTTGTAATTCACAGGAAGTTCTACACTGGGAGGCTAATGTTCTAGTTACACAAGAGAGCAACCTCTAGACTGGCTTTCAGACTGGGGTTCACATTACACAGCTGCCCATAACAAAACACTTCCAAATGTATGGATGAAACTGAGCTGGGGGTGAAAAAATTAAACTACTGAAATATTGCTAATATACAGTATGTTCAAAAATATATAGATCCATGGAAATGTATGACTGTAATAGAAATCGACAATGCATCTTTGAGAGAAAAAAAAATGTAGAGATGTCAACTGCTGAAAGTTTCTAAAGTTTCACCATAATTTAAATCATACATATTATTATTAAAAAGTGCCCATAATTTTCCACATTCTTTGTACACACAATAGTTTTAATGGCAGGACACAGAGTTCACAATCATTTCCATACAATTTATACATTTTTTGTTTTGCAACAGAAGGAACAGGAATCACTTCAGCACAGTGTCAATGGTAAGATTTAAAGAAAGAGGAAAAAAGCAAAAGATAATTGCACACTTATGTGAATGTATAATTGCTTTGAGATGGAATTTTCATAGTCACATCTCAATACCAGCTAATGTAATCCACCACAGGTAGTAATTACTGAAAGTAATTGTAATGCAGAACGAGAGGTAAACGTTAATGAAATAGATTTCTAAGGATATAGCATCAGAGGGGCTAGAATGTAAAGTGCGTGTATTTTGTGAGCCAGGACTGTTTCTTTGGCAAAACTCAATTACATCATTAAAGAGCTGAGCAGAAAGACAAGAGGAAATTGCTTAGAAAGGTAGGGAATTGCATTCAATTTTATATGTTGGACATCATTTTGAGTCTTAAACTTTTGATCCCAAGGAGGACATGCAGATTAACAAATGAGACTGTTTAAAGTTATACGGGGGGTGATTCTCTGTTAGTAAAAACCTTCTATACAGGTGTAGCTAATGTCAACACTTAACACATTACAGGGGTTATGCCAAGAAGTTTTTTTATCATATATCTGGAGAACTTGCATGCCTTTCTGTGGTGGAAAGCAGCTCATCAAGTACCTGCATCTCCAGCATTCATTGCAAGAAGCTCTTGTTATCTCCAATTTTATACTTCACTGGCGTCAGAGAGATATATGCATATTTCTATGAATTTAGAATTGAGGATGGATGAATGAATGAATAAATAAATGAAAGGTGCCTGGGCTGCTTCACCTGTTTCATTGTGAGATCACTACACCAGCACTGAGAGGAGAGATGGGAAGGGAGACACAATGCACTTGCTCACCCGACTGCATAGAAATTGCATTGTGTCTTTTATGCATGTATTTTCTTCTTTAAATGTAGGGATTTTAAGACCTGGTCTTAGATTTTGGTGCACACATATACATATATATATAAAACCAACATCCAGTCTTTGAGTGGCATTGGAAAAGTAAAGGAAAAGGTTTTTTTAGTTGAATTGGAGGTAGATCCAGTCGATACTGTTCAGTCTTGTTCTTTATACTTTGTTAAAGAGTTCTATTTTTTGGGTACCATACTATTACATATCCCTTGCCTTGTTATCTGCATTTGTTCTAGACATTCTGTTCCACATGTACTCAAGTCCACAGTGAGATTTATGCATATAAATGTAATATATGAGTGTAACCACATTAAAGGGGTCATCTACTCCTTTTATATAGATGACCTATCTTCAGCATTGGCCTCAATAGCTGATTGGTGGGTAGGACACCCTGCATAGCTGATCGGGCGTAGGGTGTCAGACCCACCAATCAGATATTGATAGCCTATCCTGAGACTAAGTCATCAATATAAAGTACTAGAATACACCTTTATCGCCTTATTGACCGGAAATACACTTTTATATAGTGGTTACAAAGGGCGTTGGGTAAGGCTGTCGCCTTTTACTATGACCGAGTCTAAACAGTGCACGTGTCTCCTGTGCAGCAGAGAGCGAGGTCTACATAAGAGCTGGGCTCCTGCTCTAATGGCCTCTATTGGTAGGAGCATTGATTTGGACTGTTTAACTCCTAAGATGCCACGGTCAATAGCGACCAAGGCATCTAAGTGGTTTAGAGAGAGGGAGAGGTCCCTCAAATAGCTCTGTACAAAGAATAATTAAAATGGTATGGGTCTTGGGATGCGACGATACAAAAAAACATTTTCTTTCTTTTATTGTCAAAAATAGTAAAATGTAAATAAAAAACAATATTTATTTGTAATAGCTGTAATTGTACTGACCCAGAGAATAAAGTCATAATGCTGAAGAATTTATCACATAAAAACTAGGGTTGAGTAAACCTAAACTGTAAAGTTCGGGTTCGTCCCGAACTTTAGGATTTTTGGACCCCGGACCTGAACCCGAACTTTTTAGTAAAAGTTTGGGTTCGTGTTCGGTGTTCGGCGAGTTAATGGCGCTTTTTGAAAGGCTGCAGAGCAGCCAATCAACAAGCATTTACCTCGTGTGCCCTTAAAAGCCATCACAGCCATGCCTACTATCAGAATGGCTGTGATTGGCCAGTGCAGCATGTGACCCAGCCTCTATATAAGCTGGAGTCACGTAGCGCTGCACGTCACTCTGCTGTTACTAGTGTAGGGATAGGATGCTGTTGCTGTGAGGGAGAGAATAGGAAAGGATCTTTTATCAGAAGTGCTTGTTTAACTCAGCGATCTACAGCGATTTTGTTTTGTGGGTGCAGTGCAACATTTTTTTACCATGCCCTGAGCCCAGTGACACAGAAAAATAACTTTTATCTGTCTGTTAGTTAGGTGGGCGTCGGCGGCTATTTTATGCAAGTTCAGTGCACCAGCACAGCATATGTGCTTTTGTGACAGTCAAATACAAGCTTGAAATACTGCAATTATATTCTGGGTTTTAAAAAATCACCCCCTTTTTTGGCAATACCCTACATCTGGGGCCTTTGAGTCAATTATTAGTGTGAAATACAAGCTTGAAATACTGCAATAATATTATGGGTTTAAAAAAACACCCATTTTTGGCAATACCCTACATCTGGGGCCTTTTTCTGCATTTGTCAGTGTGAAATACAAGCTTTAAATACTGGCATAATATTCTGGGTTTAAAAAAACACAAATTTTTGGCAATACCCTACATCTGGGGCCTTTGCTGCATCTGGCAGTGTCAAATACAAGCTTGAAATACTGCAATAATATTCTGGGTTTAAAAAAACACCCATTTAGGGCAAAATACTAAATTTGTGGCCTTTGCTGCATCTGTCTGTGTGAAATACAAGCTTGAAATACTGCAATAATATTCTGGGTTTAAAAAACAACAATTTTTTGGCAATTCCCTACATCTGGGGCCTTTGCTGCATTTGTCAGTGTGAAATACAAGCGTTAGATACTGCTGTTATATTCTGTTAATAAAAAAAACACCAATTTTGGGCAAAATACTAAATTTGAGGCCTTTACTGCATCTGTCAGTGGGAAATACAAGTGTTAGATACTGCTGTTATATTCTGTTATTAAAAAAAACACCCATTTTTGGCAATACCCTACATCTGGGGCCTTTGCTGCATCTGTCAGTGTGAAATACAAGCTTGAAATACTGCCATAATATTCTGGGTTTAAAAAAACAACCATTTGGGGAAAAATACTAAATTTGCGACCTTTGCTGCATCTGTCAGTGTAAAATACAAGCGTTAGATACTGCTGTTATATTCTCTTACAAAAAAAACCACCCATTTTGGGCAAGATCCTAAATTTGCGGAGAATGAGGAGAGCGTCAAATAAGGGATGTGGCCCCGGTCGTGGTGCTGCTGGTGGAGCTACTGTTGCAGGGAGAGGACGTGGTCGATCTGTGCCAGCTACACGCACAAGTGAAACACCTTCCTCAGGTGCGAGTAGGCGACAGAACCTTCACCGGTATTTGGTCGGGCCTAAGCGGCTCTACGAATGGTGAGGCCAGAACAAGTACAGGCGATAGTAGATTGGGTTGCTGACAGTGCCTCCAGTTCCTTCACATTGTCTCCCACCCAGTCTCCTGCTGAAAGATCAGAGTTGGCACCTACAGCCGATGTCCATCAGTATTTCACCTCACCCCCTTGCAAATCAGCCAAGCAGTCTGAGCCCCAAGGCATGCAGCAGTCTCTTCTGCTTTTTGATGACTCTGCTATCAGGTTTTCCCAGGGCCATCCACATAGCCCTGCCCCAGAAGTGGAAGAGATTAAGTGCACTGATGCCCAACCACTTATGTTTCAGGATGAGGACATTGGAAGACCACCGCAGCACGTCTCTGATGATGACAAAACACAGATGCCAACTGCTGCGGATTTATGCAGTATGCAGACCGACAAGGAGGGCAAGGGTAAAGAGTGGGTGGAAGATGATGTGGAGGATGATGAGATACTAGACCCCACATGGAATCCAGGTCATGCGAGTGACCTGTCTAGTTCGGAGGAAGAGGCGGTAGTCGCACAGCGGCACCAGCACAGCAAAAGAGGGAGCAGGGTGCAAAAGCATCTGTTAAATTCTCGGGTGACATTTTATCATTTTTGCCATGAATAACATAAATTTCAAAAAATCGTCAGTTACATTGTCAGGTCACATTTTACCAATTTTGTCGTATAAAAACCCCTGCTTTGCATAGGTGACAGGGACCTAATATTTGTAAAATCGTCTGTTCAATTGGTGGGTGACATGAAAACAGTTTTGCCGTGAATAAACCCCTGCTCTGCATAGTTGACAGGGACCGAAATTTAAAAAAATCGTCTGTTCCATTGGTGGGTGATATTAACCCATTTTTGGCAATGAAAACCCCCTGTTCTGCATAGGTGACAGGGAATTAAATTTCAGAAATTCATCTTTAATTGACACGCGCCCCCTCCTTTCATTCGATGCTTCAACTTTAACAACTTGTCCCACATTTCTGCTCGATCACATTGGAGCCACGCTGCGCACCCCCTCCTTAACTTGGAAGCTTCTGCTTCAATACTTTGTCCCAAATGTCCGCTCGATTACATTTAATTTCATCCATTGACCTCTCTTGGATGTGGTATCCCTTTCTCAGGCTCCCTCAGGCTCCCTCTCCGGCCTGGAACCCCGCTACCCGTGATCACCATGGTAGGCGCATAACAGAACATCGAAAGTTGATAGAGAAGATATCCAATTGGATCGTGGACATCACGGGGACGTGTGACATGGTGGAGCAGTATGTGTGCACACGCCTACACGTGAATGACGGGTCTGCCCCCGTCAACTTCTGGGTCTCCAAATTGGGCACATGGCCTGAGCTTGCCCTTTACGCCTTGGAGGTGCTGGCCTGCCCTGCAGCCAGTGTATTGTCTGAACGCTTGTTTAGCATTGCTGGGGGCGGTTATCATAGGTTATATTTCCCAATGTTTTGGGGTGTACCCTAATTTAAACAAAAAAAAATAAAAAAATAAAATAAAACCAAAAAGCTGTGTAGGCTACCTCCTCCTTCTCCCCTGCCGCTTCCACCTACACCGCCACATCCACCGCCTCCTTAACCTCCTACTCCATATGGATCTTGTCCTCCAAGATCAAGATTATATATTTTTTTTACGTATTTGATCTTATTTAAAGTTATTTCCCTAATCCACATTTGTTTGCAGAGGACTTGCCATGCTCTGAACCACATTTTGCTGCCATTTGCAGCCCTCTAGCCCTTTCCATGACTTTTTTAGAGCCATTTTAGTGCTCCAAAGTTCGGGTCCCCATTGACTTCAATGGGGTTTGGGTTCGGGTCAAGTTCGGGTCCCGAACTCGAACTTTTTTGTGAAGTTCAACCGAACCCGTTGAACCCGAACATCCAGGTGTCCGCTCAACTCTAATAAAAACTTGTGGTAGTATTGCTGTTTTTTCCATCCTCCTAAAAATAGAGTTAAAGGGGTTCTGTCTATTCAGCAAGTGGCATTTATTATATAGATAAAGTTAATACAAGGCACTTACTAATGTATTGTGAATATCCATATTGCTTTCTTTGCTGGGTGAATTCATTTTTCCATCGCATTGTAAACTGCTCATTTCCATGGTTACAACCACCCTGAAATCTGGCAGTGGTGGCCGTGCTTGAACACTACAGAAAATATGCCGGCCTCTCTGGTGGTTGGGTCCATGGGAGTGCATATAGGTTGACACTTTTTTCTATAGTGTGCAAGCTATGCATCACTGATGGATTATAGGGTGGTCATAACGATGAAAACCATCAGTGTATAATGTGATGGAAAAATGAATCCAGTCAGCAAAGGAGGCAATATTGAAATTCACAATACATTAGTAAGTGCCTTGTATTAACTTTCTCTACATGATAAATGCTATTTGTTATGTATACCCCCAAATGGTGCCATTTGTCCTGCAAAAAAACAAGCCACTATATTGACAGAAAAATAAAAAACTTGTAGCTCTTGGAATGTGACGGAAAATTATGTGGTCACTAAGACCCAAAACAGGTGTGTCACTATGGGGTTAAGCATTTGGGAATCCTGCATGTACTTTGTATGTGTCTTCATTTTCAAATAACCCTTTAAAATAAGTATACGTGACAAGACACTAGAAAGATCTTGTCTTATGAGAAAGTTTAGCTTCCTTTCATGTTGATCATTTCTTATTATCACTTTTGATTAGTCTTTGGAATTAGAAATTCCCAGTTGGTTACAGAATGCCTTAGCCAATTTGTTCTTAGTTTTTTTTCAAAAGGTTTAGGTATTGAGACAGGAAATAGAGTCAAGTAATAGACAGAAGGTCTATGAAAAAAAAACACAGCTGGAACTACCTGATGTGTGATCAATATGAATAGACCCTTATCAGCACTAGATCAAAAGCGATATTCGGTGGTGCTCTTCTCAAAAGATTCAAATAAATACTTAGTAGTAAGAAACACAAGTAGCCGCACTCACCATAGTGTTCAGCTGCAAAGTGAACACTATGGTGAGTGCCGCTACTTGTGTTTCCTACTACTAAATAGACAGAAGATATCTACCTTAAAAGTAGCTTCAAACTGTTTATGAGGTTGCATGAAAAGAACTAAGATTTTCATGACTCTAAATTAATGGTAGATTGTTAGAGAGACATAAGAGCAGCTGCTTATGAGCCTTTTCTGTTACTTAAAAAAAGGTTTCTCTTTAGTACTACTGTACCTGTTAACACTCGAAACCATGATTTAACCTATAAAGCACCCTTACATAATAGCACAGCTACACTCCTGCCATAACTGCTGAGATCCAAGAGAACTGGTCCAAGCATTTAAAGGAATGCCATAAGTGCCAGCCGAGCTGAATATAATGATACATTTAAGAAATTAGCAGTTAAGTGCACCAAAGATGAGCCAAAGCCTCTATGTGCACCCTTGCTACTCTATGTGGCCCTAGAAAAAAAAACTAAAACTGGCCCCATGTTGTAGGCATGTCCAAGTTGACAGAAGGCAAGGCAACAGAAGTAGTCAGGGCCAACACAAGCCACAAATAGACAGGGACAACAGAAGTAGGCAGGGTCAGCAGTACTTTAGTGCAGCAGCGATATAGTTGAATTCAGGAGGGCCTAATCACCTGATACTCCTAGCATTAATTAATGCTGACAGCATAACATTTTTATGTACCTGGCCAACAGCCATGAGGAGGGCTTGGGTGGCCCCTGGGCATTGGCCCACCAGGAAATTCCCCTGTAGGGTCTATGGCCAATCCACGCCTGGGCTTAGAAGACAGGAATAGAAAGGGTGCAAGAATTGCTTGGGCCCATCCTTGGTGGACTTAAAAACTAATTTGCATACAGTATCTTTTCTTCAGAATGAAGCAATGGATGACTGAGTAAAAGGTAACTTTACATTCTGCTAAGCTAATCCTACAAGGAATTGTGCCTAGTTTAACAGTTAATATCATGTTGACAGATTCCCTTTAACGTTCCAATGGCTATGACCAAGTCTCACTGTACCATCGTATAGGATGCCCTGTGGCCATTATCACCAGCCTGAGCACCATGATCTCACTATAGAGGAAGTCTGGGATCAGATAAAAGCTGTTAGGTCATGCCAGTGGTAAACAGGTATCTGCTCATAATTCTATGCACAGGCACAGTAAAATAGTATTTTGTGATAAAAAAAAAAGTTATTTTAAAAACAGTTATTTACAAAATAAACTTTATAAATAAAAATGTACACTAAACAAATCAATTGTTTTAAATAAAATATATTTTATAAAAAAAACACAAATCTAATATATAAAGCTGAGTGTATGTATGGGTATGTGTGTACAGTCGTGGCCAAAAGTTTTGAGAATGACACAAATATTAGTTTTCACAAAGTTTGCTGCTAAACTGCTTTTAGATCTTTGTTTCAGTTGTTTCTATGATGTAGTGAAATATAATTACACGCACTTCATACGTTTCAAAGGCTTTTATCGACAATTACATGACATTTTTTGCAAAGAGTCAGTATTTGCAGTGTTGGCCCTTCTTTTTCAGGACCTCTGCAATTCGACTGGACATGCTCTCAATCAACTTCTGGGCCAATTCCTGACTGATAGCAACCCATTCTTTTATAATCACTTCTTGGAGTTTGTCAGAATTAGTGGGTTTTTGTTTGTCCACCCGCCTTTTGAGGATTGACCACAAGTTCTCAATGGGATTAAGATCTGGGGAGTTTCCAGGCCATGGACCCAAAATGTCAACGTTTTGGTCCCCGAGCCACTTAGTTATCACTTTTGCCTTATGGCACGGTGCTCCATCGTGCTGGAAAATGCATTGTTCTTCACCAAACTGTTGTTGGATTGTTGGAAGAAGTTGCTGTTGGAGGGTGTTTTGGTACCATTCTTTATTCATGGCTGTGTTTTTGGGCAAAATTGTGAGTGAGCCCACTCCCTTGGATGAGAAGCAACCCCACACATGAATGGTCTCAGGATGCTTTACTGTTGGCATGACACAGGACTGATGGTAGCGCTCACCTTTTCTTCTCCGGACAAGCCTTTTTCCTGATGCCCCAAACAATCGGAAAGAGGCTTCATCGGAGAATATGACTTTGCCCCAGTCCTCAGCAGTCCATTCACCATATTTTCTGCAGAAGATCAATCTGTCCCTGATGTTTTTTTTGGAGAGAAGTGGCTTCTTTGCTGCCCTTCTTGACACCAGGCCATCTTCGAAAAGTCTTTGCCTCACTGTGCGTGCAGATGTGCTCACACCAGCCTGCTGACATTCCTGAGCAAGCTCTGCACTGGTGGCACTCCTATCCTGCAGCTGAATCCTTTTTAGGAGACGATCCTGGCGCTTGCTGGACTTTCTTGGACGCCCTGAAGCCTTCTTAACAAGAATTGAACCTCTTTCCTTGAAGTTCTTGATGAGCCTATAAATTGTTGATTGAGGTGCAATCTTAGTAGCCACAATATCCTTGCCTGTGAAGCCATTTTTATGCAACACAATGATGGCTGCACGCGTTTCTTTGCAGGTCACCATGGTTAACAATGGAAGAACAATGATTTCAAGCATCACCCTCCTTTTAACAGGTCAAGTCTGCCATTTTAACCCAATCAGCCTGACATAATGATCTCCAGCCTTGTGCTCGTCAACATTCTCACCTGAGTTAACAAGACGATTACTGAAATGATCTCAGCAGGTCCTTTAATGACAGCAATGAAATGCAGTGGAAAGGTTTTTTGGGGATTAAGTTAATTTTCATGGCAAAAAAGGACTATGCAATTCATCTGATCACTCTTCATAACATTCTAGAGTATATGCAAATTGCTATTATAAAAACTTAAGCAGCAACTTTTCCAATATTTAGTTAATTCTCAAAACTTTTGGCCACGACTGTATGTATGTCTCTGATTGTTAGGCCACGCCCCCTTACACTCCATATAAAAAAGTGTAGGTAAAAATGAACTTCTGTCAGCTGCAGGAGTGGGAGGGAGGGTGACTTTCTCCATGCAGCTTACACTAAGAAAGCACAGTGCTGCTGTCTGAGAGTGAGCTGTTTAAAAGGACATCCCTGTGTCCATCCAGGCCCTGCACCGGATGGAGGACAGAGAGTCCTAGGGGCAGTCTGCTGTGGAGGTCAAAGTTAAGGGGACGGTCCGCTATGGAGGTCAGTGTTAATGGGCAAATTGCTGTAGAGGCCACTGTTAAGGGGGCAGGGTGTTGTGGAAATCACTGTTAAGGAGATGGGGTTTTGTGGAGGCCACTAATAAAGGGGCGGCCGCTGTGGAGGTCACTGTTAAGGGGGCGGGATGCTGTGGAGGTCACTGTTAAAGGGATGGGCACTGTGGAACGGTGGAGGTCACAGTTAAGGGAACGGTCTGCTATGAAAGGCAGTGTTAAGGGGTGGGGTGCTGTAGAGGTCACTGTTAAGAGGGTGGGGTGTTATGGAAGTCACATTTTAAGGGAACAGAGTTCTGTGGAGGTCGCTGTTAAAGGGGCACTGTCACGGACGTACCAAGACATATGGACGTCCTGGCGACTGTGAGTGGCAGGAGATCTGTGAGACTGGCAACATGTGGTTTGATCTGACAGGTTTTTCCTGTGGATCAATAGGTGTCTCTGTTGTTTCTGGTAAAGGCCACACCCCTTGCCTCCAGGTGTTGCTTATGTGATCATTTAACCTTCCTTATTTATAGTTGCTTCTCCCACTATGCTGTGCAGTTTATAATATCACGCTTCGGTTGTGGGAGGGAGCACCACACCGAGCATAGGAGGGAAGAGGGGAACAGGGAATCGGGCCTGAGAACTAGGGAAGGAAGATGGACACTTCCTAGTGAAAACCCTAACCAAAATCCTGACTGACTTCCAGTATGAACAGACCAAAGGTAGGTGAGTTCATACGCAGGAATAACTAAAGTCCTAACTAGCCCTATAGGACCCTAGTACTAATGGCAGGGATGGGACTACATGTTTCTCCAAAAGGAAGGATGAACAGGAGTCTACTTCAGGCCTAATACAAACAATAGGGAAATGCAACACACAGAACACAAAATACAAAAAGGGAAATGAAAGACTTAACTTCAAAGAGACTATGGAAGCACCAGGAACTCCAAGCTCCAACCACAAACAATCCACAGGCACAGAAGTTATAAACCGCACAGCATAGTGGGAGAAGCAACTATAAATAAGGAAGGTTAAATGACCACATAAGCAACACCTGGAGGCAAGGGGTGTGGCCATTACCAGAAATAACACAGACACCTATTGAAACCTGTCAGATCAAACCACGTGTTGCCAGTCTCACAGATCTCCTGCCACTCACTGTCACGGGACGTCAGTATGTCTCGGTATATCCGTAAAAGGCAGTCGCTGTGAAGGTCTCTGTTAAGGGGGCCGGGAATGGTGAAGTCAGTTAAGGGGACTGTAACCTATGGTTAGTGTTAAAGGGCGGGTGCTATAGAGGTCACTGTTAAGGGGGTGGACCCCTATGGAGGTCATTGTTAAGGGGGTGGGGTGCTGTGGAACTCACTGTTAAAGGGGCAGGCTGCTATAAAGGTCAAAGTTAAGGGGGTGGGCTGCTGTGGAGGTCCCATTTTAGGGAGACAGGGAACAGTGGAGGGTCAGTGTTAAGGGCTGGGGGGCTGTGGATGTCACTGTTATAGTGGATACTGTCGCTATCTTTCAACAACACACACAAACATTAAATGAATTAGATATACCCGTGTGAAACCGGTTCCATCAGCTAGTATACTATAATGAAATGCACATATTTGATATCCCCTTAACCATAACGACAAGTTCTATAAACCTATATACCTATAGTAGGTCAACAATGAACAATTTAATATGAGAAGGAAAGGATAAAAACATGCTAGAATGTTAGAAAATTAAATAAATATATGTACCGAATAATGGTATACATAAGAAGTACAAGGTGTCCTGCAGAAAGAAAGACTGCTATAAAGGTCAAAGGGGCAGGCTGCTATAAAGGTCAAAGTTAAGGGGGTGGGCTGCTGTGGAGGTCCCATTTTAAGGAGACAGGGAACAGTGGGGGGGCAGTGTTAAGGGCTGGGGGGCTGTGGATGTCACTGTTATAGTGGATACTGTCGCTATCTTTCAACAACACACACAAACATTAAATGAAATCGATATACCCGTGTGAAACCGGTTCCATCAGCTAGTATACTATAATGAAATGCACATATTTGATATCCCCATAACCATAACGACAAGTTCTATAAACCTATATACTTATAGTAGGTCAACAATGAACAATTTAATATGAGAAGGAAAGGATAAAAACATGCTAGAATGTTAGAAAATTAAATAAATATATGTACCGAATAATGGAGCACATAAGAAGTACAAGGTGTCCTGCAGAAAGAAAGACCCAATATTGCTATTTTATTCAATAAAAAAATTGATTCGTTCCACTACAGTAAAAAAGGTCAAAATCTTGATGCACAACAGATTTACACAAACTATGTGACTTTCTGATAACTTTTCATGCAACAAATTAGCTATGAAAAAAGTTGGCATGGTCTCTAAGGAGACATAGTAAATGTAGACACATTATTTAGGTACCGCATAAAGTCGGAAAATGGCATAAATTTGGGACCAAATCGATTCCAGCTCAAAGCGGCAATAGATTTGAATTTTGGACTATTAGTCTCAAATGCGACAAATTTATCAAGAGACATGAACAATGTTAATTAACACCTTTACTAAGACTATCTTAAAACTCTCCAGTTTTATTACCTTTGTGTATTCCTAAAGGCCAAGCATAGTATGGTCATTAACAAGTTAAATTAAAATTCAAGATGATCTGTTAGTACTAATTATTTACTGCATTTACATATGGTAAAATACTTAAAGATCATTTTTAGCTCTGGTCAGTGTTTACGGTATATGCTATTTGCCTCTTATCTGAACTATCTTAACCAATCTTCCTGCAGTTATCTTTGCCTCAGAACAAATTAGAATTTTTCTAGAACAATTTATGAGCTATAGGCATCAACATGTAAATATGCAGAAGTTTCTTAGCATAGAACATAGCACCATTTCATTTAATTTTTTGAACCATAACTGTTAATGACACTTTATTCCAAATAGATACAGCAGAAGTGCACTAAATTATAAGTAATCGCTGGGGAAAATATGCCATCCTTTTGAAGTTATTACTGATGCACAATTTGCCTACCATTGTGAATAGAAACTTTGTTCAACATATATTTGATGCATCTATTACTTAGTAAAATATGGGAAAAATAAAGAGGCTTTGTACGTGAGTCATCTAGTCCTTGCAAAGCTGAAAATGACCATCAGGTTAAATAGCCAACTATTATTGATGCGTGTTAGCCATTATGGCAGTTGGGGGTCTTATTAACATCCCATTACACATAATATCACCTGACATTTGTTGTCAGAATCTATAGGAAATTTCAATTTTTTTTTTGCATAAATGATGTGATTGGTGAGCTTTAAAGTACCATGTCTGATATTAGCATGATTTAAAGAGGTTATCCAAGGATTTATGTGAAAAATGAAAATCTGGCATCGTATAGTACATGACAGCCTCTTTCTAAAAGGCTAGAACCAGCCCTGTACCTCACATGGATCCAGAGATCTCCCCATTCATTACTACAATTAAGCCTCATTCTCCACGGACAGCACATGTACCTGTTCATATTAATGTGTGTTTTCCTCACATCAGTTTTTTACCACGGTCCTTGGGTCCGTGTTTTTAGCATGGAAGCATGCTCTGCTTAGTCAATCATGCCCATTATGTTCTATGGGTCTGTGAAAAACACGGATGCAACACGGATGCCATCCTTGTTTCATCCCTGTTTCACGGATCATTAGGAAGAGATGCTTTGAAAATTATTTTTCAGCTATGCAGTGTCAGTGAAACACGGATGACACACGGACAGCAAAAAACGGACACACTGACCAAACACGAATCCTTCATGTACATCTTCATGGAGGCCTCACTGACCACCTTGTCACGGATTTCAGCACAGACACAGTCATGTGAATGAGGCTTTACTCTGGGTGATTCTCCTCAGGATGGCAGTGTTTTTTCTTAGCGGATGTGTCCTTTCAGCTTCAGCTTTCTCCCTGAAAATGTCCCAACTTCTGACAGTAGACATAGCTGTTGGCAGTAGAAAAATGGACCTCAGCATGTGGTGCTATACAGATACCTTTTTTTGAATAGCTCAGTGGCTATACTAAATTATCCTAAGGTATTAGGATTCAAGTTTTGGTTTGAAAAATTTAGAAAGTCTTGTTGGACAACCCATTTAACCCTAAGGCTACCAGTGCCGTACATGTACGGCGCTGGTGCGATGTGTAAATATGATGCCCCCTCGCACGTGCAGCGGGCGTCATGGCCGGACGATCTTTGCTGTTTCATACAACAGAGACCTACGGTTATTTACCATGACCGCCAATAATGCCAATCGCGGTATTTAAATTCTTGAGATTCCGTGATCAAGTGAGATCACGGCACCTAAATGCTCCCTATGCCCCGTGTGTCCAATCCGGGCATAGGTAGTTGCACTGAATACTGGTAGTCTTACTGAGTAGGCTAACAGTATTCAAACTGCAATTCTTATTTTGGCCACCAGATGGCAGGCCACCAGGATACGAATTGAGAAAAAGTGAGCAAAATAAGCTAATAATAAATTCCTAATAAACCAAAATTAAAATTAAAATTTATAAGCTCATATATGAGGCACATAATGATCACAAAAAAATTACAAAAAAATGTTAAAAAATATATAAAAAATAAAAAATATATAAAAGTTTAAATCACCCCCCTTTCTGTATAATTAAAAAATAAATACCAATTTTTTTATAAAATGTGATCAAAAAGTCACGCATACTACAAAATGTTATCAATTAAAAGTACAGATTGTATAAAAGAAGTATAAAAAGTTATGGGGATCAGAATATGGTGATATAAAAAAAAAAGAATTCTCAAAGTATACATTTATTTTTACACTATTTAGACAAAAAGAACCTATATATATGGGGTATTGTTGTAATCGTACTGAACCAGAGAATGAAGGGCATGGGTCAGTTTTGCTGTAAACAAAACGCCATGGGAACAAAACCCGTAAAACGGTGAAGGGATTGTGTTTTTTTTCCAATTCCACCTCATTTGGAATGTTTTTACCGCTTCCCTCAACATTTTATGCCATAATTAATGGTGGGGAAAAAATAAGCCCTCATACAGCTATGTGACCAGAAAAATAAAAAAGTTATGGCTCACGGAAAATAGGGAATAAAAATGAAAACGCAAAAACGAAAAAACCTCCGGTATCCAAAGGATTAAAGAAGTGTACTGCTTAATATTCAAAGGGTAAAATGTAAGTCTGGCATCATGTCTTTATTAACCCCTTAAGGACACAGCCTTTTTACACCTTAGGACCAGGCCATTTTTTGCAAATCTGACCAGAGTCCCTTTAAGTGCTGATAACTTTAAAACGCTTTGACTTATTCAGGCCGTTCTGAGATTGTTTTTTCGTCACATATTGTACTTCATGACACTGGTAAAATGAAGTAAAAAAATACCTAATTTAACAAAAATTTGGAAAAATTTGAAAATTTCAAAGTTTCAGTTTCTCTACTTCTGTAATACATAGTAATACCCCCAAAAATTGTGATGACTTTACATTCCCCATATGTCTACTTCATGTTTGAATTGTTTTGGGAATGATATTTTATTTTTTGGGGATGTTATAAGGCTTAGAAGTTTAGAAGCAAATCTTGAAATTTTTCAGAAATTTACAAAAACTCCATTTTTAGAGACCAGTTCAGGCCTCAAGTCACTTTGCGAGGCTTACATAATAGAAACCACCCAAAAATGACCCCATCTAAGAAACTACACCCCTCAAGGTATTCAAAACTGATTTTGCATACGTTGTTAACCTTTAGGTGTTGCACAAGAGTTATTGGCAAATGGGGAGGAAATTTGAGAATTTCATTTTTTTGTCTAATTTTTCATTTTAACCCATTTTTTCCACTAACAAAGCAAGGGTTAACAGCCAAACAAGACTGTATCTTTATTGCCCTGACTCTGCCGTTTACAGAAACACCCAATATGTGGCCGTAAACTACTGTACGGCCACACAGCGGGGCGTAGAGTGAAAGGTGCGCCGTATGGTTTTTGGAAGGCTGATTTTTATGGACTGGTTTATTTACACCATGTCCCATTTGAAGCCCCCTGATGCACCCCTAGAGGAGAAACTCCCTAAAAGTGACCCCATCTAAGAAACTACACCCCTCAAGGTATTAAAAACAGATTTTAAATACGTCGTTAACTCTTTAGGTGTTGCACAAGAGTTATTGGCAAATGGCAATGAAATTTGAGAATTTCATTTTTTTGTCAAATTTTCCATTTTAACCCATTTTTTCCACTAACAAAGCAAGGGTTAACAGCCAAACAAGACTGTATCTTTATTGCCCTGACTCTGCTGTTTACAGAAACACCCAATATGTGGCCGTAAACTACTGTACGGCCACACAGCGGGGCGTAGAGTGAAAGGTGCGCCGTATGGTTTTTGGAAGGCTGATTTTTATGGACTGGTTTATTTACACCATGTCCCATTTGAAGCCCCCTGATGCACCCCTAGAGGAGAAACTCCCTAAAAGTGACCCCATCTAAGAAACTACACCCCTCAAGGTATTCAAAACTGATTTTACATATGTCGTTAACCCTTTAGGTGTTGCACAAGAGTTATTGGCAAATGGCGATGAAATTTGAGAATTTCATTTTTTTGTCTAATTTTCCATTTTAACCCATTTTTTCCACTAACAAAGCAAGGGTTAACAGCCAAACAAGACTGTATCTTTATTGCCCTGACTCTGCCATTTACAGAAACACCCAATATGTGGCTGTAAACTACTGTACGGCCACACAGCGGGGCGTAGAGTGAAAGGTGCGCCGTATGGTTTTTGGAAGGCTGATTTTTATGGACTGGTTTATTTACACCATGTCCCATTTGAAGCCCCCTGATGCACCCCTAGAGGAGAAACTCCCTAAAAGTGACCCCATCTAAGAAACTACACCCCTCAAAGTATTCAAAACTGATTTTACATACGTCGTTACCCTTTAGGTGTTGCACAAGAGTTATTGGCAAATGGCGATGAAATTTGAGAATTTCATTTTTTTGTCTAATTTTCCATTTTAACCCATTTTTTCCACTAACAAAGCAAGGGTTAACAGCCAAACAAGACTGTATCTTTATTGCCCTGACTCTGCCGTTTACAGAAACACCCAATATGTGGCCGTAAACTACTGTACGGCCACACAGCGGGGCGTAGAGTGAAAGGTGCGCCGTTTGGTTTTTTGGAGGGCTGATTTTTATGGACTGGTTTATTTACACCATGTCCCATTTGAAGCCCCCTGATGCACCCCTAGAGGAGAAACTCCCTAAAAGTGACCCCATCTAAGAAACTACACCCCTCAAAGTATTCAAAACTGATTTTACATACGTCGTTACCCTTTAGGTGTTGCACAAGAGTTATTGGCAAATGGCGATGAAATTTGAGAATTTCATTTTTTTGTCTAATTTTCCATTTTAACCCATTTTTTCCACTAACAAAGCAAGGGTTAACAGCCAAACAAGACTGTATCTTTATTGCCCTGACTCTGCCGTTTACAGAAACACCCAATATGTGGCCGTAAACTACTGTACGGCCACACAGCGGGGCGTAGAGTGAAAGGTGCGCCGTTTGGTTTTTTGGAGGGCTGATTTTTATGGACTGGTTTATTTACACCATGTCCCATTTGAAGCCCCCTGATGCACCCCTAGAGTAGAAACTCCCTAAAAGTGACCCCATCTAAGAAACTACACCCCTCAAGGTATTCAAAACTGATTTTACATACGTCGTTAACCCTTTAGGTGTTGCACAAGAGTTATTGGCAAATGGGGATGAAATTTGAAAATATTTTTTTTTTGCCTTATTTTCCATTTTAACCCATTTTTTCCACTAACAAAGCAAGGGTTAACAGCCAAACAAGACTGTATCTTTATTGCCCTGACTCTGCCGTTTACAGAAACACCCAATATGTGGCCGTAAACTACTGTACGGCCACACAGCGAAGCGTAGAGTGAAAGGTGCGCCGTTTGGTTTTTGGAGGGCTGATTTTTATGGACCGGTTTATTTACACCGTGTCCTGTTTCAACCCCTCTGATGCACCCCTGGAGTAGAAACTCCCTAAAAGTGACCCCATTTTGGAAACTACGGGATAAGGTGGCATTTTTTTGGGGACTATTTTTAGGGTAAATATGATTTTTGGTTGCTCTATATTACATTTTTGTGAGGCAAGGTTACCAAAAATTGAAATTCTGAAATTTCATCTCCATTTGCCATTAACTGTTGAGGAACACCTAAAAGGTTAATAAAGTTTGTATAATCAGTTTTGAATACCTTGAGGGGTGTAGTTTCTTAGATGGGGTCAGTTTTGGGGAGTTTTTACTCTAGAGTGCATCAGGGGGGCTTCAAAAGGGACATGGTGTCAATAAAAAAGGCCATCAAAATCGGCCTTCCAGAAACCATGTCGGTCCTTTCCTTTTGCGGCCTCCCTTTTACTGATACAGCAGTTTACGACCACAAATGTGGTGTTTCTGTAAACTGCAGTATTAGGGTAATAAATATTAAGTTTTGTTTGGTTGTTAACCCTTGTTTTGTTACCGGAAAAAACGGATTGAAATGGAAAAGTGCCAAAAATAGCAGTTTTGGCACCGTTTTTTTTTTGTTTTTTTTAACCGTGTTAATCTGGGGGGTTAGGTAATGGGATATTTTTATAGAGGAGATTCTTACGGACGCGGCAATACCTAATAAGTCTACTTTTTTTTTACAATTATTTAGGTTTTAGACTATATTATCTTTGTTGATACAAATTATTTTTTTGGGTATATCTAAAGTCTAAGGGTCATTTTAAAAAAAAAATTTTAGCCAATTATCTCATGTAGGGGCTCATTTTTTGCGGGATGAGCAGACGGCTTTATTGGCACTATTTTGGGGGCTATATGACTTTTTTATCGCTTGCTATTAAACTTTTTGTTATGTAAGGTGACAAAAAAATTCTTTTTTTGCACCTATTTTTTATTTATTTTTTGGACCGTGTTAATCTGGGTGGTTGGGTAATGGGGTATTTTTATAGAGGAGATTCTTACGGACGCGGCAATACCTAATAAGTCTACTTTTTTTTTACAATTATTTAGGTTTTAGACTATATTATTTTTTTTGATACAAAATATTTTTTGGGTATCTCTAAAGACTAAGGGTCATTTTTTTTTATTTTTTTTTATCCAATTATCTCATGTGGGGGCTCATTTTTTGCGGGATGAGCGGACGGTTTTATTGGCACTATTTTGGGGGCTATATGACTTTTTGATCGCTTGCTATTAAACTTTTTATTATGTAAGGTGACAAAAAAAAAACTTTTTTTGCACCTTTTTTTTTTCTTCCCTTGACCGTGTTAATCTGGGGGGTTAGGTCATGGCGTAGTTTTATAGAGGAGATTATTACCGACGCGGCGATACCTAATATGTCTACTTTTAATAAATTTTTTTTTTTTTTTTTGGGTGTCTCAAGTCTGAGAACCATTTTTTTTTATCCGATGTCAGTGCTAAATTGGGATATAAATTTAGTACTCCATGGAAGTGTGATACTCCCTGAAGCAACCGTCAATGCAGAGGCCCGGATGATCGGGGCACGTGTCGCACTGAGTAGTCGTGTCCTTCCGTATCCCCCTCCTGCGACACACTCTGCACTTTTTTTGGGTTCGTCCCTTCTTTCCAGTATGGGGGACCACACCTGGAAAGTGTTGGCCAGGGACGATCTGGGCACCTACAGTTCCCGAGGTACTCCGGCCTGCTCTTTCCCGGTCCGAAAAGATCAGGGCCTTGAGGACTGCCTCATAGAACCGGAGGAATGTCCCTGTGCTGCCAGCGCTTCGGGATAGTACAAAAGAGTTGTACATGGCAACCTGCACCAAGTAGACCGCAACTTTTTTGTACCATGCCCGGGTTTTGCGCATGGCATTATATGGCTTGAGGACTTGATCCGAGAGATCAACTCCTCCCATATACCGATTGTAGGCGACGATACAATCGGGCTTGAGGACCGTTGCCGCGGTACCTCGCACAGGGACAGGGGTGATGCCGTTACCATGAATTGTGGACAGCATAAGGACATCCCTCTTGTCCTTATACCTGACCAGCAACAGGTTTCCAGTGGTAAGGGCACGGGTCTCACCCCTGGGGATAGGTACCTGGAGGGGGTGGGCAGGGAGGCCGCGTTGATTTTTCCGCGCGGTCCCACAAGCGGACGTGGATCTGGCGGCAAGGGACTGGAACAAGGGGATACTGGTATAAAAGTTATCCACGTAAAGGTGGTAACCCTTATCCAGCAGTGGGTACATAAGGTCCCACACAAGTTTCCCGGTAACACCCAGAGTGGGGGGACATTCTGGGGGTTGAATCCGGGAATCTCGCCCCTCGTACACACGAAATTTGTAAGTGTACCCTGAGGTACTCTCACAAATTTTGTATAGCTTTACGCCATACCTCGCCCGCTTGGAGGGCACATACTGGCGGAAAATGAGTCTCCCCTTGAACGCAATGAGAGACTCATCAACCGCGACCTCCCTTCCAGGTACATAGGCCTCCATGAATTTGGCCCCAAAGTGATCGATGACCGGCCGTATCTTATACAGACGGTCATGGGCAGGATCACCTCGGGGGGGACATGCTGCATTATCGGAATAATGCAGACATTTCCGGATGGCCTCAAACCGGGAGCGTGTCATGGTTGTACTGTAAAGTGGGGCCTGGTATAGGACGTCCCCACTCCAGTACAGCCTGACACTGGGTTTTTTGACCAGGCCCATATGCAGCACGAGGCCCCAAAATATCCTCATTTCGGCTGCACTGACCGGCGACCAGCCATCCGGGCCTGGCCAAAAAGGAGCCCGGGTGTTGAGCGACGAACTGTTGGGCGTACAGATTCGTCTGCTCCACCATCAGATTTACCAGTGGGTCACTGAAAAAATGACAAAAAAAGTCATATTCAGTGTAGCCCACTGTGGAAATCTGGATTCCTGATTGGCCTACAAAATCAGGAATCACGGGCTCGTATCGCTCTGGGCTACACCAGACAAGTTCACCGGCAGGGGGCTCCGGTGGATTTAACTGGTGGGCCGGGAAACCAGTACAAGCCCCAGAGCTGCTCGTACTAGTGTGGGCCACAGGGTCCTTAACATGGCGGTCCCCTTGCTCCGCCTGGCGGCGTCTCCGCAGCCTTGGGGGCTCATCATCATCGCTAGATGATGAGGAGGATGCGGATGACAACAGGAATGTGGGGTCATCCTCATCCTCACTGGGACTCTCGGAGTCGGAGGCAAGCTGGGCGTATGCCTCCTCGGCCGAGAACGTCCGGCGGGCCATAGGGGAGTGTGTGTCTGCGTGTATATGTGCGTGTGTGTAACTCTTTATTTTGTGTGCGTGTGTGTGGGGGCACGGGTGTTCGCGGACTTAACCCTAAAACTAACAGAAAAAAAAAAAACTAAAAAAAGGGCAAAAAAAGTGGGAAAAAAAATTAAAAACCGCTGATCAACCGTCCGAAGTTGATCAGCGGTGGGGTGTGCGATGCGCTAACAGTGGCCGGACACTAAGTGCCGGCCACAGTCAGCGTACACAAAAAAAAATAAAAAATGCACCCCAAAAAAGGTGGGGGGGGGGGGGGGGGGGGGGGCAAGTGGCAGCACCCCTGGGGGGTCTAGGGTCACACAGCTGTGCTGTGGACCCCAGACACCCTAACTTAGGGTGATGCAATCAAAGTTTAGAAAAGTTCAGAAACTAACTTTCCCTTTTTTTTCCCTGCCTAAACCAAACTTTCCCTGTGCTGTCCCTATGTACCTGATGGGGGGTCCTGGGGGCACAGATCGGGTCCTGGGGGCACAGATCGGGTCCTGGGGGTGCAGGCAGCTCCTCTCTCCTCCGGCTCCGGAACACAAAAGGAGGAGGAGAGGAGCGCCTGCCTCTTTTGAATCTGCCGCCGGACCGCCTACAGACCAATCAGAAAGCGATCCTGAGTGGTGATGTCACCATCACCACTCAGGATCGCTGGATAGTGATTGGTGGGGTGAAATCACACCACCATCACCATCCTGTTCCGGGTTATCGGGTCTTCAGAGACCCAAACAACCCGGAAACGCAGAAAACCGCAGGTCTGAATTGACCTGCGGTTTTCTGCGATCGCATACATGGGGGGGTCACCGGACCCCCCGGCGCATTTGCCCCAAGTGCCTGCTCAATGATTTGAGCAGACACGGGGTTCCGATCACCGCCCGCAGCGCGGCGGTGATCGAAAATACACAGGGCGTACAGGTACGCCCTGTGTCCTTAAGTACCAGGGCACAAGGGCGTACCTGTAAAACATAATAAATTCAACTATAATGCTCAAAGTGCATGACCCATTCGCAGATCAGCGAATCAAAGTTGACGAAGTGGAATTCGATCCGAATTTCATGAAAAATTCGATTCACGCCGAATCCGAATTTCCTTATGCTTCATAGTAACGAATCACATTTTTTCCTAAAATGGCTGCTGCACGTGTTAGGACATAGAGCAAAGAACTCTGGGAATGAGGGATCACCCACAATGTCATGCAGCCAGCCAGCCAGCCAGCCAGCCCTGTGATGTCACAGCCCTATAAGCGGTGAAGTTCTATTGTACTACAGCCATTTACGGAGTGTATTAAAAAAAAAAATTACGTCCTATTAGCCGTTCTGCTTTGATTTGACATTGTTTAATTTTTTTTGGGGGGTGTATTAATAGAAAAAAAAAAAGGGAAAATTATATGTTATAATTATTATATTATAATTGCCGTACGTCCTATTAGCCTTTCTGTGTTGATTTTACATTGTTTAACTTTTTTTGTGGGGTGTATTATTATGGAAAATTATATATATATATATATATATTTTTTTTTTTTTGTATATATATGTCATAAGTGCCGTTCAGTTACATTGTACTACAGCAGGGGTAGGCAACCTCCGGCACTCCAGCTGTTGAGAAACTACAACTCCCAGCATGCATACTTGTTCTGCTCTTCTTAGAACTCACATCGAAATGAATGGAGCATGCTGGGAATTGTAGTTTCACAACAGCTGGAGTATGGTGTAGAAAATGGAAATATACATACGTCCCATCACCAGTTCTGCGGTGAATTGTAATAGTTATATTTCTTTTTTGGGGTGTCATATAATATATATAATAAATATATGTCATAATTGACATTCAGCTGTGAAGTTACATTGTAGTACAGCCATTTAAGTGGTGTAACATAGTAAAATAGTACATAAGGCCAAAAAAAGACATTTGTCCATCCAGTTCGGCCTGTTTTCCTGCAAGTTGATCCAGAGGAAGGCAAAAAAAAAACTGTGAGGTAGAAGCCAATTTTCCCCACTTTAGGGGAATAAAAAATTCCTTCCCAACTCCAATCAGGCAATCAGAATAACTCCCTGGATCAACGACCCCTCTCTAGTAGCTATAGCCTGTAATATTATTGCACTCCAGAAATACATTCAGGCCCCTCTTGAATTCCTTTATTGTACTCACCATCACCACCTCCTCAGGCAGAGAGTTCATAGTCTCACTGCTCTTACCGTAAAGAATCCTTTTCTATGTTTGTGTACAAACCTTCTTTCCTCGAGACGCAGAGGATGTCCCCTCGTCACAGTCACAGTCCTGGGGATAATTAGATGATGGGATTGATCTCTGTACTGACCCCTGATATATTTATACATATTAATTAGATCTCCCCTCAGTCGTCTTTTTTCTAAAGTGAATAACCCTAATTTTGATAATCTTTCAGGGTACTGTAGTTTCCCCCTTCCAGTTATTACTTTAGTTGCCCTCCTCTGGACCTTCGCCAGCTCTGCTATGTCTGCCTTGTTTACAGGAGCCCAGAACTGTACACAGTACTCCATCTGTGGTCTGACTAGCGATTTGTAAAGTGGTAGGACTATGTTCTTATCACGGGCATCTATGCCCCTTCTGATGCAACCCATTATCTTATTGGCCTTGGCAGCAGCTGCCTGACACTGGTTTTTGCAGCTTAGTTTGCTGTTTATTAAAATTCCTAGATCCTTTTCCATGTCAGTGTTACCGAGTGTTTAATCATTTAGCATGTACGGGTGACTTGCATTATTCCTTCCCATGTGCATAACTTTACATTCGTCAGTGTTAAACCTCATCTGCTACTTATTTGCCCAAGTCTCCAATCTATCCAGATCCCTCTGTAGTAGTATACTGTCCTCTTCAGTGTAAATTACTTTACACAGTTTAGTGTCATCTGCGAAAATTGATACTTTACTATGCAAGCCTTCTACAAGATCATTAATAAATATATTGAAGAGAATAGGGCCCAATACTGACCCCTGAGGTACCCCACTAGTGACAGTGACCCAATCTGAGTGTGTACCGTTAATAACCACCCTCTGTTTTCTATCACTCTATCTATTCTCATTTTATATACTAACCTTTTATGTGGTACAGTGTCAAATGCTTTGGAGAAGTCCAGATATACGACATCCATTGATTCACCGCTGTCAAGTCTAGAACTTACCTCCTCATAGAAACTGATTAAATTAGTTTGGCATGACCGATCCCTCACGAAGCCATGCTGATATGGCGTTATTTGCTTATTTCCGTTGAGATGCTCTAACATAGCATCTCTCAGAAAACCTTCAAACTGTTTACCCACAACAGATGTTAAACTTACCGGCCTATAGTTTCCAGGCTCTGTTTTTGGACCCTTTTTGAATATTGGCACAACATTTGCCATGCGCCAATCTTGTGGGACATTCCCTGTCAGTATAGAGTCCGCAAATATCAGAAATAAGGGTCTGGCTATGACATTACTTAATTCCCTTAGGATACGGGGGTGTATGCCATCCGGTCCTGGCGATTTGTCTATTTTAATCTTTTTAAGTCACTGATGTACTTCTTCCTGGGTCAGACAGGACACTTTTAATGGGAAATTTATTTTTACATTCTGCATGTCATCTGACAGTTTATTTTCCTCAGTGAATACATTGGAGAATTTTTTTTTTTTTAACAGCTTTGCTTTCTCCTCATCGCTCTCATTACTCTTTAAAGGGCAGACACCTTCAGATTTATACTTTTTAACATTTATATAATTTTAGGGTTAGTTTTACTCTCTTTGGCAATTAATCTCTCGGTCTCTAGTTTGGCCACTTTTATTTCTTTTTTACATGTTCTATTTTTTTCCTTATAGTTTTTCAGTGCTTCTGTGCTACCCTCCTGTTTTAGTGATTTTTATGCTTTCTTTTTGTCATTTATTGCTTTCTTTACAGTTCTATTTATCCACATTGGTTTCTTTTTGTTCCTTAACCTTTTATTCCCATACGGTATGTACCTCTCACAATGAGATTTTAGGATGTTTTTAAAGATATCCCATTTTGTGGCTGTATTTTTATTTTTGAGGACTTTGTCCCAGTTAGTTAGGCCTCTCTTAGTTGGCTAAATTTAGCTTTTTTGAAGTTTGATATTTTTGTTCCTCCCTGTAGAAACGCTCTTTTGAATGATAATTGGAAGGTTATTACTTTTCGGTCACTATTTCCCAGGTGACCACCAACCTGCACGTCTGTTGTTCTGTAAGGCCTATTGGTTAATACTAAGTCGAGTATGGCCGTCCCTCTAGTCGGGTCCTGAACCAGTTGGGAGAGGTAATTGTCTTTGGTTATTGCCAAGAACCTGTTTCCCTTATGAGATATACAAGTTTCAGTTTCCCAGTCTATATCTGGGTAGTGGAAGTCCCCCATAATAACCACCTCATTATGATTTGCCGCCTCGTCTATCTCGTTTAGTAGTAGATTTTCTGTGGACTCTGGTATATTAGGTGATTTATAGTAAACTCCTATTAGTAATTTATTGTTGTTTTTAGCTCCATGTATCTCTACCCACAGTGACTCCACATGTTCATGTCCCTCACTTATAGCTTCACGGAGTGTGGGCTTTAGACAAGACTTTACATAAAGGCAAACCCCTCCCCCTCTCCGGTTTTGACGATCCTTTCTAAACAGACTGTAACCTTGTACAATAACTGCCCAGTCATAGCTATCATCCAGCCATGTCTCAGTTATTCCCACTATGTCATAGTTCTCCTCACACATCACTAATTCCAGCTCCCCAGTTTTATTAGTCAGGCTTCTGGCATTAGTATACATACATTTGAGAGGTTTATGTATATTTTTTACTCTACACCTTTCCTTCTGAACTGTTCTAGTCCCTCCTTCCATTCCTCCCCCAGTCCCACTAACTTGTCCCCGGTCTCTATCTGCACTATCTTCCCCTCCTATAGTGTAATATCCCTCCCCCCAGTCCCTAGTTTAAACACCCCTCCAACCTTCTAGCCATCTTTCTCCCCAGCACAGCTGCCCCTTCCACATTGAGGTGCAGCCCATTCCTACGATAGAGCCTGTAGCCGATAGAGAAGTCGGCTACGTACGCCCCGTCACCCGTTCTGAGTTGAATTGTGATTGTTCTATTTATTTTTTTGTGGTGTAGAAATAGGAAAAAAAAGGAGAAAATATAGTCATAATTGGCATTCAGCGGTGAAATTACATTGTACTACAGCCATTTTCGTGATGTAGAAAAAGAAAATATACGTACATCCTATCACACGTTCTGCGGTGAATTTTGATTGTTATATTTTTTTTGTGGTGTAGAAATAGGGAAAAAAAGGAGAAAATATATGTCATAATTGGCATTTAGCGGTGAAGTTACATTGCACTACAGCCATTTACGTGGTGTAGAAAAAGAAAATATACGTACGTCCCATCACCGGTGAATTGTGATTGTCATATTTCTTATTTTGGGGTGTAGGAAAAAGAATACGTCTTCATTACCGTTCTGCGGTGAATTGTGATTTTTTTTTGGGGGGGGGGGAGTTTATTCATCAGAAAAAAATATATAGTTGAAACCAGAAGTTTACATACACTATATAAAAAGTCATATATGCATGTTTTTCGCAATATCTGACATGAAATCAGAAAAAAACATTTCCTGGTTTTGGTCAATTAGGATTACCATAATTATTATTATTTGCCAAATGCCAGAATAATGAGAGAGAGAATGTCTTAAGGCATTTTTATTACTTTCTGCAATGTCAAAAGTTTACAAACACTAAGATTACTATGCCTTTAAACAATTCTGGACTGCCATATGATGATGTCATGTGTTTGAAAGCTTCTGTTAGGTTTGTTGGCAACATCGGAGTTAATTAGAGACACACCTGTGGATATATTTAAATGCACATCTGAAACACACTGCTTCTTTGTGTAGCATCAAGGGAAGGTCTAAAGAAATCAGCCAAGATACAGTGGGGCAAAAAAGTATTTAGTCAGCCATTAATTATGCAAGTTATCCCACTTAAAAAGATGAGAGAGGCCTGTAATTTTCATCATAGGTATACCTCAACTATGAGAGACATAATGAGAAAAGAAAAATCCAGAAAATCATATTGTCTGATTTTTAAAGAATTTATTTGCAAATTATGGTGGAAAATAAGTATTTGGTCAATAACAAAAGTTCATCTCAATACTTTGTTATATACCCTTTGTTGGCAATGACAGAGGTCAAACATTTTCTGTAAGTCTTCACAAGGTTTTCACACACTGTTGCTGGTATTTTGGTCCATTCCTCCATGCATATCTACTCTAGAGCAGTGATGTTTTGGCGCTGTCACTTGGCAACATGGACTTTCAACTCCCTCCAAAGGTTTTCTATGAGGTTGAGATCTGGATACTGGCTAGGCCACTCCAGGACCTTAAAATGCTTTTTACGAAGCCACTCCTTCGTTGCCCGGGCAGTGTGTTTGGGATCATTGTCATGCTGAAAGACCCAACCACGTTTCATCTTCAATGCCCTTGCTAAAGGAAGGAGGTTTTCACTCCAAATCTCACCAAACATGGCCCCTTTCATTCTTTCCTTTACACGGATCAGTCGTCCTGATCCCTTTGCAGAAAAACAGCCCTAAAGCATGATGTTTCCAACCCCATGCTTCACAGTAGGTATGGTGTTCTTTGGATGCCACTCAGCATTGTTTCTCCTCCAAACATGACGAGTTGAGTTTTTACCAAAAAGTTCTCCTTTGGTTTCATCTGACCATATGACATTCTCCCAATGCTCTTCTGGATCATCCAAATGCTCTTTAGCAAACGTCAGACGGGCCGGACATGTACTGGCTTAAGCAGGGGGACACATCTGGAACTGCAGGATTTGAGTGCCTGGCGGTGTAGTGTGTTACTGATGGTAGCCTTTGTTACTTTGGTCCCAGCTCTCTGCAGGTCATTCACTAGGTCCCCCTGTGGGGTTCTGGGATTCTTGCTCACCGTTCTTGTGATAATTTTTACCCCAAGGGGTGAGATCTTGAGTGGAGCCCCAGATCGAGGGAGATTATCAGTGGTCTTATATGTCTTATATGTCTTCCATTTTCTAATAATTGCTCACACCAAGCTACTTGCCTATTGCTGATTCAGTCTTCTCAGCCTGGTGCAGGTCTACAATTTTGCTTCTGGTGTCCTTCGACAGCTCTTTGGTCTTGGCCATAGTGGAGTTTGGAGTGTGACTGTTTGAGGTTGTGGACAGGTGTCTTTTATACTGAAATCTTGCTTGTTTGTAGGTGACCAAATATTTATTTTACCGAGGAATTTACCAATTAATTATTTAGAAATCCTACAATGTGATTTCCTGCATTCTTTCCCCCCATTCTGTCTCTCATAGTCGAGGTATACCTATGAGGAAAATGACAGGCCTCTTTCATCTTTTTACATGGGAGAACTTGCACAATTGGTGGCTGACTAAATACTTTTTTGACCCACTGTATCAGGAAGAGAATTGTGGACTTGCACAAGTCTGGCTCAACCTTGGGTGCAATTTCGAGATATCTGAAGGTGCCTCTTTCATCTGTACAAACAATGATATGCAAGTACAAATAAGATGGGAATGTCCAGCCATCATACCTCTCAGGAAGGAGACGGGTTCTGTGTCCCAGAGATGAACGTGCTTTGGTCCGACATATGCATATCAACCCAAAAACAAAAGCGAAAGACCTTGTGAAGATGATGGCGGAAGCTGGTAAGATTGTATCAATATCCACTGTGAAAAGAGTATTGTATCAACATGGGCTGAAAGGCCACTCTGCCAGGAAGAAGCCATTACTCCAAAGGAAACATAAAAAAGCAAGATTAATGTTTGCAAACGCACACAGGAATAAAGACCTACATTTTTGGAGACATGTCCTGTGGTCTGACAAAACTAAAATTGAATTGTTTGGCCATAATGACCACAATTATGTTTGGAGGAAAAAGGGAGAAGCTTGGAAGCCTAAGAACGCCATCCCAACTGTGAAACACATGGGTGGCAACATCATGTTGTGGGGCTGTTTTGCTGCAGGGGGAACGGCGCACTTCACAAAATAGATGGCATCATGAGGAAAGAAGATTATGTGGAAATACTGAAGCAACATCTCAAGACATGGGCGGAAATGGGTCTTCCAAATGGACAATGACCCAAAGCATACTGCCAAACTGGTTACAAAGTGGCTTAAGGATAACAAAGTCAATGTTTTGGAATGGCCATTACAAAGCCCGTATCTCAATCCAATAATAAATGTATGGGCAAAGCTGAAAAGGCAGGTGCGAGCAAGGCAACCAACAAACATGGCTCAGTTACAACAGTTTTGTCAGGAGGAATGGGCCCAAATTCCGACCAACTATTGTGAGAAGCTTGTGGAAGGATATCCAAAACGTTTTACCCAAGTCATATAGTTTAAGGGCAGTGGTACCAAATATTAATGAAATGTAATATAAACTTTTGACTTTGCAGAAAGTAATAAAAATGCCTTAAAACATTATCTCTTTCTCTCATTTTTCTGGCATTTGGCAAAGAATAATAATTATAGTAATCCTAATTAAGCAAAAACAGGAAAGGTTTATTCTGATTTCATGTCAGATATTGAGAAAAAACATGCATATGTGCCTTATTATATAGTGTATGTAAACTTCTGGTTTCAAGTGTATATATATATATATATATATATATATATATATATATATATATATATATATACACTTACCTAAAGAATTATTAGGAACACAATACTAATAGGGTGTTGGACCCCCTTTTGCCTTCCGAACTGCCTTAATTCTACGTGGCATTGATTCAACAAGGTGCTGATAGCATTCTTTAGAAATGTTGGCCCATATTGATAGGATAGCATCTTGCAGTTGATGGAGATTTGAGGGATGCACATCCAGGGCACGAAGCTCCTGTTCCACCACATCCCAAAGATGCTCTATTGGGTTGAGATCTGGTGACTGTGGGGGCCATTTTAGTACAGTGAACTCATTGTCATGTTCAAGAAACCAATTTGAAATGATTCGAGCTTTGTGACATGGTGCATTATCCTGCTGGAAGTAGCCATCAGAGGATGGATACATGTTCTCATTCTGTTTACGCCAAATTCGGACTCTACCATTTGAATGTCTCAACCAAAATCGAGACTCATCAGACCAGGCAACATTTTTCCAGTCTTCAACAGTCCAATTTTGGTGAGCTCGTGCAAATTGTAGCCTCTTTTTCCTATTTGTAGTGGAGATGAGTGGTACCCGGTGGGGTCTTCTGCTGTTGTAGCCCATCCGCCTCAAGCTTGTGCGTGTTGTGGCTTCACAAATGCTTTGCTGCATACCTCGGTTGTAACGAGTGGTTATTTCAGTCAACGTTGATCTTCTATCAGCTTGAATCAGTCGGCCCATTCTCCTCTGAACTCTAGCATCCACAAGGCATTTTTGCCCACAGGACTGCCGCATACTGGATGTTTTTCCCTTTTCACACCATTCTTTGTAAACCCTAGAAATGGTTGTGCGTGAAAATCCCAGTAACTGAGCAGATTGTGAAATACTCAGACCGGCCCGTCTGGCACCAACAACCATGCCACGCTCAAAATTGCTTAAATCACCTTTCTTTTCCATTCTGACATTCAGTTTGGAGTTCAGGAGATTGTCTTGACTAGGACCACACCCCTAAATGCATTGAAGCAACTGCCATGTGATTGGCTGACTAGATAATTGCAATAATGAGAAATAGAATAGGTGTTCCTAATAATTATTTTGGTGAGTGTATATATATATATATATATATATATATATATACAGTACAGACCAAAAGTTTGGACACACCTTCTCATTCAAAGAGTTTTCTTTATTTTCATGTCTATGAAAATTGTAGATTCACACTGAGAGCATCAAAACTATGAATTAACACATGTGGAATTATATACATAACAAACAAGTGTGAAACAACTGAAAATATGTCATATTCTAGGTTCTTCAAAGTAGCCAGCTTTTGCTTTGATTACTGCTTTGCACACTCTTGGCATTCTCTTGATGAGCTTCAAGAGGTAGTCCCGTGAAATGGTTTTCACTTCACAGGTGTGCCCTGTCAGGTTTAATAAGTGGGATTTCTGGCCTTATAAATGGGGTTGGGACCATCAGTTGCGTTGAGGAGTAGTCAGGTGGATACACAGCTGATAGTCCTACTGAATAGACTGTTAGAATTTGTATTATGGCAAGAAAAAAGCAGCTAAGAAAAACAAGTGGCCATCATTACTTTAAGAAATGAAGGTCAGTCAGTCAGCCGAAAAATTGGGAAAACTTTGAAAGTAAGGGCTATTTGACCATGAAGGAGAGTGATGGGGTGCTGCGCCAGATGACCTGGCCTCCACAGTCACCGGACCTTAACCCAATCGAGATGGTTTGGGGTGAGCTGGACCGCAGAGTGAAGGCAAAAGGGCCAACAAGTGCTAAGCATCTCTGGGAACCCCTTCAAGACTGTTGGAAGACCATTTCAGGGGACTACCTCTTGAAGCTCATCAAGAGAATGCCAAGAGTGTGCAAAGCAGTAATCAAAGCAAAAGGTGGCTACTTTGAAGAACCTAGAATATGACATATTTTCAGTTGTTTCACACTTGTTTGTTATGTATATAATTCCACATGTGTTAATTCATAGTTTTGATGCCTTCATAGTCATGAAAATAAAGAAAACTCTTTGAATGAGAAGGTGTGTCCAAACTTTTGGTCTATACTGTATATACACATGTATATATGTCTTAATTGCCGTTCAGCAGTGACGTTGCATTGTACTACATCCATTTACTTGGTGTAGAAAAAGAAAATATACGTACGTATCACTCGTTCTGCAGTGAATTGTGAGTATTATTTTTTTGTGCTATAGAAATAGGGAAAAAAAAGAAGAAAATATATGTCATAATTGTCATTTAGTGGTGAAGTTACATTGTACAATAGCCATTTACATAATGTATTAATAGGAAAGATATGTATGTCCCATTAGCTGTTCTGCGGTGAATTGTGATTGTTATATTTCTTTTTTTGGGGTGTAGAAATATATTTCTTTTTTGGGGGGGAGTTTATTAATCAGAAAAAAAAAAATATATATATATATATATATATTAATTAATTGCCATTCAGCGGTGAATTAACATTTTACTGCAGCCTTTTTTTGGGGGTATTATTTTAATTTTAATTTAATTATTTTGTCATACAGTATGTCAGACAGACAGGTGACAGGCCCTTCAAATGGTACAGGCAGTGGCCAAAATGTTTCTGTCATAGGCAGCAAGAGTCGCAGCGAGTGGAAGGTCAGGAGCCAAACCTGCCCTGGGTAGACCACCCGCTTCGCAGGAGCCTTCCGGCCCGGAAAGTAGCAGTGCAGAAGTTCACGGAGGCAGCAGTAGCAGGCAGTCAGTGCGTAGTTTTGGTGGGTAAATGCCATACACGTAAGAAGTGGCAATTTTTTGTTAGACCACAGCAGGAGGTTAACATGGCCATTTGCCAGATTTGTGGGCAGAAGTTGAAGCATGGCCAGGGTACCAATGTTGGCACCACGGCGCTGTGTCAACACATACAGCGTCACCATAAAGTGGCCTGGGAGAACCGTGGCTCTGATGTGGTGGTCCAGCCTGCTGCAGCAACCTCTGCATTACCCAGTGGCATGCACCCAATTTCTGCTGCCACCTCAACACTATGTCTTTGGGCCACTCTGTGGTCTCCTCATGTTGCTGCCACATTACCATTCTGTGGTCTCCTGATGCTGCTGCCACATCACCATTGTGTCAGTGGGCCACTCTGTGGTCTCCTCATGCTGCTGCCACCTCACCACTATGTCATTGGGACACTCTGTGGACTTCTTATGCTGTTCCCACCCTCCCCACTTCATGACTGGGCCACTATTTTGCCTTTTTGGCCTGGTTGACATCATAATTTATTTGACCCTTCTTCTGATCTGTCAGAAGGAAGGAAAAAATGACATGCGCAATGGATTTTGTCTATGTAGCAGCTGTATGGTACATTAGAATTGGCTTATGCTTTGGTAGTCAAAAGCATGATTGGGTACAAAACACAGAAGACATGCAAATATTCTATTCACATGTCATCTTTGTTTTGAATCCACTCCTGTTTTTTGGGATTTATCAATACTGATGGATTACAGACAAAATGCTGACAGAGTGAAGGCAGATGCTTAACAGACAGGATCCGTTTTTTGGGGTTATTGTTCTGACGGATCAGAGGAAGGGCAAAATAATCTGTGACGTCAACACAAACTTACTGCTGACACCCTCTCCACTCTGTCGGGGGGCTCTACTTGTATAAGCGTTTAATAGAACAGGTTCTGTAGACATCTATGTGGAATCAGCTGACGGTATAAAAGGAGTGCACTTCTTCATGAAGCTAACATCAACCTTTAAGGTTGATTTCACACTTTAGTTATTTGGTCAGTTTTGGCACCATAACTGCCCAAATAAGTGAAATGTGCAGTGATTCTAAGAGCGACGCCTGTCATCTGCATGTCATACTGACTCACAGTATTGCTTCACTACCACAGCAGACTCCCTATGCATGTTACTGCAGGGCACAATGTTCTACACCACTATACAGGCTCTCTGCAGCCAGGAAATAGTTGTTTTTTAACGTGATTTGCCACAAATAAATTTGGATTGAATCAAATCTTTTCGGGAAATTCGGCGAACCGACCAAATAGAATTTTTGAGAAATTCGCTCATCTCTAATCATGGCATGATTATCTATATGAGACTGACGCAGTGCCACACACAACATGGGGCCTCTATAGTTGTGGGTGAGCTGCTTTCTGCTTTCCTGCTTAATGTTGTTGTGTTCTTATTTAATTGTGCTGTCAAAAGTTAGAACAGGATCATATATAATGTACATAAGTTATGCTAATCTATAATTTGTTATATAAATCTTTCCTAGAGCATGTCTTTTGTAAAACTACAGCAGTGTACGCCAGCTCTTTATTTTTCTATCCTCTGGTAACACAAGCCGTCTTTTAAATCTCCTGGATTCTAGTGGTGAGCTTTTTGAACGCACACAGTCATTTCTAAAATTTATGAATATTTCATTGATTTCCAAGGCAGTATAAAAAAAATTGTTGGTTGTCTAATCAGCAACAACCCTCCTTGTGCCACGATGATCTTCTTAATTTAAGTTTTGATTATAAGGAGATATGGAGGTCATAGAAAGTAGTCCACTTCTCATGATCCCCCTCTATGAGTCAAAGCAAAGAGCCAGCTCCTACTCTGGTGGGAATATTTGAATGGAAGCCGCGCAATACTGCATTTCTGAGACAGAATAAGATAAATAGAGCATATAAAAATTGATTGCTTTGGGTTTAAGAGCATAGAGGGAGATTTATCAAAATTGGTGTAAAAGAAAACTGGCTTAGTTGCCCATAGCAACCAGATTTCACCTTTCATTTTTTAATAGCTTTTTCAATAGCTGTCAGCCAAATGATCATCTGGCCATAATCGTTTCCTCCCGACTCCTCAAGACGTGGCTTTGCATACATGTGCTTTCAATGGGGAATGGAGAATAATCTGTTCTTATTTACCAGGCTCTGTCCTTTCTATCCTTGACATCATCTGTTAGATAGTCGCCTAACCTCATTACACATAAGGTTATCGGCCTGTAATTAGCAGGTTTGGCGAGATTAATAATTGTCATGTTTCAAACTAATAGATGCCTCCATAAACCTGTTGGTCTCCACATTAACACACAATACCCAAAGTAAGATAGCAAATATGATTGATATTCATTTCGTAATATGGGTGTATGTATACATACATGTTAACCATTGCTTCAGGTTACAAGTCCAGGTGTGGCTCCACACTGAATGATAAACCCTGAGGACTAACCACCACCACTAAAGCTATGTACTATCACCATAATAGTGAATCTCTGCTATTATTTTAGTAATTATTTGTAAAAATGAATTTGCATTCTTACCACTCCAGGTCCATTTTTATCAGTTTTATATTTATATACAGATTTTTTTTTAATTATCTTTGTAAGTTGCAGTTTTGTATAACAATAAGTTGCAGAGAGCGATGAGGAGAAAGCAAAGGTATTAAATATTTTTTTCTCCACTGTATTCACTGAGGAAAAGTGACCAAGGAAGAAGTACAACAGCGACTTAGAAAGTTTAAAATAGACAAATTGCAAAGACCAGTTGGCATACACACCAGTATCCTAAGAGAATTAAGTAATGTCATAGCCAGACCCTTATTTCTGATATTTACAGACTCTATACTGACAGGGAGTGTTCCACAGGATTGGCGCATATCAAATGTGGTGCCAATATTCAAAAAGGGTGCAAAAACAGACCCCGGAAACTATAGGGCTGGTAAGTTTACCATCTCTAAGAGATGCTATCTTGGAGGATCTTAATGAAAACAAGCAAATAACATCATATCAGCATGGCTTCATGAGGGATCGGTCATGTCAAACTAATTTAATCAGTTCCCATGAGGTAAGTTCTAGACTTGACAGCGGCGAATCAATGCATGTCATATATCTGGACTTCTCCAAAGCTTTTGACACTGTACCACATAAAAGGCTAGTATATAAAATGAAAATGCTCGGACTGGGAGAAAACTTCTGTATGTGGGTAAGTAACTGGCCCAATGATAGGAAACAGAGGGTGGTTATTAATGGTACATACTCAGATTGGCTTGCACAGTAAAATATAAATTTTTGCAGATGACACTAAACTGTGTAAAGTAATTAACACTGAAGAGGAAGAGGACAATATACAGCTACAGATGGATCTGGATAGATTAGAGGCTTGGACAGAGAAGTGGCAGATGAGGTTTAACATTGACAAATGTAAGGTTATGCACATGGGAAGGAATAATGCAAATCACACTTACATACTAAATGGTAAAACACTTGGTAACACTAACATGAAAAGGGACCTAGGAATTTTAATAAACAGCAAACTAAGCAGTAAAAAACAGTGTCAGGCAGCTGCTGCCAAGGCAAATAAGATAATGGGTTGCATCAAAAAGGGCATAGAACATAGTCTTACCACTTTACAAATCACTAGTCAGACCACACATGGAGTACAGTTCTGGGCTCCTGTGAACAACGCAGACATAGCAGAGCTGGAGAGTATTCAAAGAAGGGCAACTAATGTAATTACTGGAATAGGTGGACTACAGTACCTAGAAAAATTATCAAAATTAGGGTTATTCACTTTAGAAAAAAGACGACTGAGGGGAGATCTAATTACTATGTATAAATATATCAGGGGACAGTACAGAGATCTCTCCCATCATCTATTTATCCCCAGGACTGTGACTGTGACGAGGGGACACCCTCTGCTTCTGGAGGAAAGAAGGTTTGTACACTAACATAGAAAAGGATTCTTTATGGTAAGAGCAGTGAAACTATGGAACTCTCTGCCTGAGGAGGTGGTGATGGTGAGTGCAATAAAATAATTCAAGAGGGGGTTGGATGAATTTCTGGAGTGTAATAATATTACAGGCTATAGGTACTAGTGAGGAGTCGTTGATCCAGGGAGTTATTGGCGAAAATTGGTTTGTATCTCAGTTTTTTTTTTTGCCTTCCTCTGGATCAACTTGCCGAACTGAATGGACAAATGTCTTTTTTCGGCCTTATTTACTATGTTACTATGTTACTATATAATAAACCTTATTTTTCACTCTTCTTAGAGTTGTTTGATTTTGACTTTGAAGTTTTAGTAGCAGCAGAAATGTTAGAAGGTAAATGTTATGTTGGTTTGAAAATTGAGCCACTTGTTTCTAGCCCCATGGGTTTTTCAAGTTTTGCTCTGACTTTACTTAATTTTTTTTTTTAAATTGTTATTGTTGGATTTGATACGAGGAATGAGATTTCTTGAATTTCTTCATATAGGGCAGTAGCCTGGGATATTCATTTTCTACAACTTATCAGCAATTTAACATTTTTAATATAGACATTTTTATGGATTTACCATCAATTGTGACACTAGTTAAATCATCTGACTAAAGAAAAGCTATTGAGGTATTACAAAAGGATACATTAGTGGCAAGTTAGTGACCCATAAGCTAGAAGTCTATGATTCACAAAGCTAAGTGATTTGATTCTGTTCGAAATTTGGTTAACTGCAAGCAAAATTTGTCACTATGTGGTGTATTCATATTTTCCAACTGATGTCAAGAGAGACTGTTACAAATCTCTTTTACAAATCTATATTTTACAGATAAAAGTCAATAAATAATAGTCTAAAAACATGTTCCAATAATATGACTGTATTGACTTAAGGGTGAATATGAATCTCTATTTTGACTTCATTGACTAATTTTGGGAATGAGAGATTCAGTAAATGAATTTTACCACTTACTTTTTCTATAAGTTAAGTTTATAGGAAACACATTCACTAATCGAGTGGTACCCATCTCCAGAATCCTTGATACAATGTTATTAATTTTACTGACACTGTGTTAGCTATGTAAAGTGATTGACCATTGAATGGGTAATTTCAGCTACTTTATCATTAACCCCTTCACGCCCGATGACCTACATGTACATCATCGGGCCTGTCTTTAAACATGGCGCCAGATCGCGTGCGCTGTGGGCGCCATAGCCGCGGGTGGTCGCCTGCTTCTTATAGCAGACACCCGCGGCTCATGTCCACAACCAGCAGTAATGCGATCATGGAAATTTACCCCTCAGATGCCGTGGTCAATCCTGACCACGGCATCTAAGCGTTCTGAATACCGAAAGTGCTCGCTTTCGGTTATGCTCACCCAAGCCGGAGCTTGTGTGCAGCAGACCCTGTCTTTGTGAATGACAGTAGGCTGCTGCATTGTATTTGCTATGGAGTCTTTGCCTGTAATAGGGCTCCATAGGAAAGTAGTAAAATCATCGTAGATTCCAATGCAAGTGCATTGGAGTCTATGATAATAGCAATCAGATGATTGATTGTTATAGTTCCCTATGGAAATATACAAATAAATAAATTTTAAAAAAACATAAAAATTTAAATCACCCCTCTTTGCCCAAAATAAAAATAAAAGAACTAAAATAGTTAAAAAAATACACATCATGGGTGTCGCGATGTGCAAAAACGCCCATAGTATAAAAATATAAAAATATATTTCCCATACGGCAAACAACAAAACGGCTGTTTTTGGTTGCTTCATTTTCTACAATTCTTTTTATAAAAAGTGATCAAAAAGTCATACACGCCCCAGAATGGTATCAATGAAAAGTTCACATGGCCCCGCAAATAATGGGCCCCCATAAAGCTCTTTAAACATAGTTGCAAAAAAGTTATAGGTGTCAAAATATGGCGACAAAAAAATAAAACTGATTTTTTTCCCCACTTTTTAATTTTTTTATCATTATCAAAACGCAAGAAAAACTATACATATAAGGTATCGCCAGATTCATACTGGCCTGTAGAATAAAAGTAACCAGTCAGTTTTATCGTACATCTAACGTCGCAAATAAAAAACCTGTAAAACTGTGGTGGAATTGCTTTTTTTTTGCAATTTCACCCCATTTGGAATTTTTTTCCCGATTCCCACTACATTATATGCAATATTAAATGGTGGCGTTGGAAATTACAACTTGTCCCTCAAAAAACAAGCCCTCATATGTGAACAGACAAATAAAAAAGTTATGGCTCCAGAAAGGCAGGGAGCGCAAAACGAAAATGCAATAAAATAAAAACCTCCTAGAGTGAAAGAATTAAGGACATTGTTTGGTTTTCTAGGCAGCCAGGCCTTTAGCTTCACTAACTGCCTCTCCTTGCGACACTTTTTAACTTCTAGAAGAAGGCCCGGCCATACTTATAGCTAGAATTACCATTGAAACAATGTATTGTGCATTTTGGATGGATTTACAAATCATGATTTTGAGCTTTTCTTATTTAGAAACTAACTTATTCTTAGAACTCCCGTAATGAATATAATCAAGAAGATTTTCATGTAGTAGCCTTTGTTTATGGGCATTTACATTGTTTGATTTAATCATGTTGAACAGTATCTGTGTTGAAATGAACTATAAAACATTTGCACATCCAAAATATATGAAAAGTAATAATTTAGCACAGCATAAAATACACACAGTAAGCACCATTCAACACTAAATATACTTTTGCCAACAATGAGATGGGGAGCAGCACTCAGAATCCACCGCTAGATCCTGGCGTATGGGAATCAATCACTGCTCAGTCTCCTACACAAGCTGTCAGCGGTGCTCAGCCCTCAAAGAAATAAGATACTATCGATCAAACCATATGGAGAAATGAAGGAGGGCAGCACTCACCAGCATCACTGAATAGTTGCTTTATTCAAAGGTAGCGATTGACGGCATCGGGCAGGACGCCAAGAGCTTTACACAGGTGAGATAGCAACCGCCGTTTCGCGCTGAACGCGCTTCGTCAGGCTGTTACGTCAGAGCGTAAATGCGCTCCACCTTTAAGCACAGAGTCGATGCATCACCTGGGTGACCAGTGACGCTGCCCTGATGCTTCCCAAAATAAAACATACAGACCAGGAAGAAACGGCCGTCGCTATCTCACCTGTGTGAAGCTCTTGGCGTCCTACCCGATGCCGTCCATCGCTACCTTTGAATAAAGCAACTATTCAGTAATGCTGGTGAGTGCCGCCCTCCTTCATTTCTCCATATGGTTTGACTAAATATACTATCCTGTTATAGTATTTGTAAAAATATTTCAGTGTATAGTAACACCAATAAATTATTCTTAGAAGTGGAGAATACCTCTAATTACTACAAGCGTTACACTCCACATTGTCATTTGGATGCTGGGTAAATAAAGTGCACTTCATAATTTGCCTCAGGAATGCAATATAGATGATTATGCAGATATATAATAAACACTTATGAGTAAAGTGAGCCTTTATTTTAGATAAAATCCATAATTATTAATAAACTGTATGTTAATTAGAAAATTTAAACCCTAAGCACAGTTACAATTTACACTTTAATTAGCTGACAGAGGTTTTAGCAAGTCCATTAGAACACTCTTGATTTGCATAAAGAGAGTCCTGAATGCAACTTACGGACACTACTCTTTAATAATATACTTCAATTATAACAAAAATGAGGCAATTTGAAATAATTTCGAATAGTTCAAATGAAATACAAATAAGAATAATTACATTTAAACTAATCATCGTAAAATTAAAATCAAATATTTGCCCAGGATGTTTGAATAGTTTGCTAACTCTTCCAAACCCTTGTACCCTTTGATAGCATACCTAAATGTTTCTGTGTTCAGTTATGATGTCAGCTTAATTTTCTTTTTTTTGTTTTTTTTTTGCTTTTTGTTTATGAGTATTATAAGATATGTTAGGTTATAAGAACTGGAAATCATAATTTTCATAAACTCTAGATGAGACTTTATCATGAGGGGAAAAATGGAAGTCAGTTTTGTTTGAGTCTGCATTGGAGTACGTTATGCTACATTTATCAAATGTCTCATGTTACTTGATAAACTTCTTTTATCCTTAAACCTAACACTTTTGTCTAGAGAAGCTACTCCAGTTTTCCCACTCCACCCTCCTCCTGGAGTTAGATTGCGACTTTTTAGCAATTTTTTTAAAAAGGTCTCAATGATAAATCTGGAGTGGATCTCATTAACATAGCTAGCCACACCCACTTTCCCACCCACATTACAAAACTGGAGGGTGTAAAAATGCAAAAAGTTGCGAAATTTTACGCAATTGCTTACATTTTGCACAAACAAGTGCAAAAAGTCGCAAAAGCCCTATTTGTGCGACTTTTTGATGCCAGAATTCTGAAGTGAAGGTATGATAAATCAGGGCCTAAGTTCTGGCAGTGTCAATGTAAATATAATAAATAAAATGCATATTGTGATAACAAGGAATGTAAAATAAAATGTAAGTAAAATATTTCCTAATATGTATTGTGCAGATCCATATACATAGGAAAAACACATAATAGAAAACAAAGGAAAGGGAATATCCACTCTAGACGACCCTATTTGATTTGGTGCATCTCTCTCAATGCAGCTGAGCAAAACAGGTTCTATCAATGCAATGATAACAGAACGGTGTTAAGGTCCTAATGATGGTATACTGTAGGTATAATCCTGGTCAAAAGTAGAAACAAATAATCACTACATTTAGGCACCACCTGACCTTTAACAAAAAAAGAGGATACTGATCATGAGCCAGGCAGTCTGTGAGGGTACATAAGGGTACCATCGGATGAGGTTACATTCTATTCATATCATAGCCTAGTGTAGTATTCAGATAAAAGGAAGCTAAGCTGCAGTATGCCAGCATAGCCATTGCACAGTGGGCAATGCCTTCTGCTTTTGGCTCTCTCCACCATAGTTGACTGATGGGGGTGCTGGGTGTCCAACTCCCCCCGATTTGATATTGACTAGTCTAGAGGTCATCAATATCTAAATAATTTTAAACACCTTTAAACACCCTTTTTTATTTTGCAAATTTGCCATATTAGATTCTTTCTCTATGTAGTACAACCAGAAGTGTCAAGAAGCTGGTTCTTCTGTGTATGGTAATGACTATATTAGAGGTAATAGTAGCTAGCATTATAATGTTTTGAAATTAATCCTATGTATGTATAGCAGTATCCTATTTTTAAACTTCAATTCTCAATCCTAGTTTCTAAAATGACCCTCAAGACATGACACTTTCTTTATTCAATTGAAGCATGCTTGCAGAAAACAATCTTAGACAAATAATTTAGTGGATTTCACTTTTTTTTTTACATGTAACACAGGAAAACAATATCCCTCCAATAAAACATTTCTTGGAAATAACATACATAGCAATATACTTGAGCTTGAAAGGACATATGTTTATTGATTTCAACCTTTTCTTAAATGCAGTGGTGGGTAGATCCATATTGATCTATGAAATGACTTGTACAATACATTGGTCTGCCACTTGCCATTGCAAACCTAATTTCAGGAACTAGGAAACAAAATATGTTATGGTTTTAAAGATACTGTATGTGTCATATCAAATCTTTATTCTGGGCAATAAAGAGCTCTGGTCCTAGCTGACAACATCATCTCATACACACCTATTATGTTTGGTACATAATTGGAAACCACTGTAGCATAAAATATATAAATTGGAGGCTCGTACACTAGACAAATAATATAAATGAAAGTGCCAAGGAAAAGATAAGTACAGTCAGGTCCATAAATATTGGGAAGTCAACGCAATTCTAAAATTTTTGGCTCTATTCGCCACCACAATGGATTTGAAATGAAACTAACAAGATGTGCTTTATCTGCAGACTGTCAACTTTAATTTGAGGGTATTTACATCCAAATCAGGTGAACGATGTAGGAATTACAACAGTTTGCATATGTGCCTCCCACTTGTTAAGGGACCAAAAGTAATGGGACAATTAGCTTCTTAGCTGTCCCATAGACAGGTGTGTGTTATTCCCTCATTATGCCAATTACAATGAGCAGATAAAAGGTCCAGAGTTCATTTCAAGTGTGCTATTTGCATTTGGAATCTGTTGCTGTCAACTCTCAAGATGAGATTCAAAGAGCTGTTACTATCAGTGAAGCAAGCCATCATTAGGCTGAAAAAACAAAACAAAGCCATCAGAGACATAGCAAAATCATTAGGCGTGATTAAAACAACAATTGTGATATAAAAAGAATGGGCACTCTTATAGCTGGACCACACAGTTAGTAAAGCGATAATGATTTATTGATAGCAATATATGAGCAATGATCACCATACATAAAAGTTAATAGCAATAATGGACAATGATCACCATACATAAAAATGATATGCCCTATATAAAACTTGACTCTAAAATAATAGAATTAGTGAAAATTGATAATTCAATACAATCATCAATCCGCTGGTATAGCTGATGAAATAAGAAGGTCAGGAGGCCTGTTATCCCGGCCAAAATAGAAATAAAGATGTGGAACCTAGGTCTGTTCCAACTGCCTGTATATATTCGATCAGCTACAGAGGTAGTTGATACCGAATATGTCCCCAAAAACTAAATATATAGGTTGTGATAAAAAAGAAAAAGATTTATTTGTATAGAATACAATCCAATGAATATATACAATCCAAAAGTGCACCAATATAAATTATTGGTTTTTGATTAAAACAACAGTTTGGAACATTCTTAAAAAAAAGGAATGCATTGGTGAGCTCAGCAACACCAAAAGACCCGGAGGACCACGGAAAACAACTGTGGTGGATGAACGAAGAATTCTTTCCCTGGTGAAGAAAACACCCTTCACAACAGTTGGCCAGATCAAGAACACTCTCCAGGAGGTAGGTGTATGTGTGTCAAAGTCAACAATCAAGAGAAGACTTCACCAGAGTGAATACAGAGGGTTCACCACAAGATGTAAACCATTGATGAGCCTCAGAAACAGGAAAGCCAGATTAGAGTTTGCCAAACAACATCTAAAAAAGCCTTCACAGTTCTGGAACAACATCCTATGGACAGATGAGAATAAGATCAACTTGTACCAGAGTGATGGGAAGAGAAGAGTATGGAGAAGGAAAGGAACAGCGCATGATCCTAACATATCACCTCATCAGTGAAGCATGGTGATGGTAGTGTTATGGCGTGGGCATGTATGGCTGCCAATGGAACTGGTTCTCTTGTATTTATTGATGATGCGACTGCTGACAAAAGCAGCAGGATGAATTCTGAAGTGTTTCGGGCAATATTATCTGCTCATATTCAGCCAAATGCTTCAGAACTCATTGGACAGCGCTTCACAGTGCAGATCGACAATGACCCAAAGCATACTGCATAAGCAACCAAAGAGTTTTTTAAGGGAAAGAAGTGGAATGTTATGCAATGGCCAAGTCAATCACCTGACCTGAATCCGATTGAGCATGCATTTCACTTGATGAAAACAAAACTGAAGGGAAAATGCCCCAAGAACAAGCAGGAACTGAAGACAGTTGCAGTAGTGGCCTGGCAGAGCATCACCAGGTATGAAACCCAGCGTTTTGTGATGTCTATGCGTTCCAGACTTCAGGCTGTAATTGTCTGCAAAGGATTTGCAACCAAATATTAAAAAGTGAAAGTTTGATTTATGATTATTATTATGTCCCATTTACTTTTGGTTCCTTAACAATGGGGAGGCACATATGCAAACTGTTGTAATTCCTACACCGTTCACCTGATTTGGATGTAAATACCCTCAAATTAAAGCTGACAGTCTGCAGTTAAAGCACATCTTTTTTGTTTCATTTTAAATCCATTGTGGTGGTGTATAGAGCCAAAAATGTTAAAATTGTGTCGATGTCCGAATATTTATGGACCTGACTGTATATATAAACTTCTGTATTTCTTATTTCTTACTAAAATCAATAGAAATCTTTGCACTTACATTAGACAAATTAGTATTGTATTATGACAGCCAACTGGACAGGTAATAAAAAACACAATAACTGGAATATCCTTAGCCAAACATTCCCTTTCCACCAATATGCAATCTTCAAAATGTATTCAGGAGTTTGTTTTCCTCTGATGATGGTTTGGAGATTAGTTTGACACAAAGTTCATTTCTTTTAAAATGACTATAATTAAGTTGAACTGCTCATGGAAGATAATTTCACATTAATTAGTACAAGGATTGACAAGCATTTTAAATCAAGCATATTATACATTTTTGCATATAAATTATAGTATTATGTAAAGGAGTTGTTTCTTTAAAAATGTAGCTGTAACTTGCTCTCTGTGTGAGCATTCTTTTTAGATTATGGTATTAATGTAGGTATTTTTCAACATAAAAATTGAATTTTACAAAAAAATATCTGATGGTTACCATAAAGTAATAACAATGGCAAAGATGCCATCAAACTGGTAATCCATGCAACATACTAACAACTCATTAAGAAGTTCTATTAGTCGTAATCGCTCTGAGAGGTAGCAGGGTTTTCTACAGTAAGATGACATGGACATTGTTAAATAATGAATATTGCAGAACCCACCCTCATGGGTGGTACCTAACAGTTTTTACAATGTGGACTGCCCCTAATCTTGTACTTACTGCTCAATTTATTGTCTGACAATCCTATAAAATAAGAATGCTAATATTTCCTTGCAAAAATCTAAATACATTTGCTCAAATGGGTCACACTGTAAACTAGCGGGCTTGTGAACTTCAAGGAAAGCAATCTACAATTGCACATTTTCAAAGGCAAGATAACATAAAATATATAGAAATAGTTCTCAAAAGCATATAATAGTGAAAAAAGCATAACCAGATAAAAGTTAAAGGCCATGGAAAATCTTGGCATGAAAAAATATATTCTTATTTTATTCTAGTGGTTCCTTTGCGTGAAGAATGTTGCATTAAGTTTCAGGCTTCAATCTTCATTCCATCATCATATATGATACATTACAAGTGTGAGGTCTGCAAGTTATGGCATGTTTGTCAAACATTTCTTTATCGTAAATGTAATAGACATCATTTTACAATATACAATATTATGACGATTTATTTTATGATATCCTAATTATTTACTAGAACTATACATAAGATAGTTATATTTCTGATTTGTAGTTTGATGTTGGAGTTTTTGCTCTTAGCTTGGGCGAAATGATGACTTGGCTAAATTAAATTCAGTGTACTTCAGCAAAATATGTAACTTACCATCTGGAAATAATGGCAGGATTGCTTTCTTTGCTGAAAAGCAGCTGATGGCAATTTAGCACACTGGGTATTGAGCTGGTCTGAATGTTGTTGCAACATAGACATATAACTGCTTTAAAAATGAGAAAACAAGCCATTTAATTTTGTAATCCCCAATAACTCGAGGTCATGTAGCACAAGTTCAGCAAAAGTAATTTGATTGTTTTCTTCTTTTTTCTTTCTTGAGAAGTACAAATCTCCTCTACAGACACTAATGGAGGGATTATACTTAACGTCCAGTCTTTTCAGCCAGCCAGTGAAAAAGACATAAAAAATATATTGAAAATGTATTTATTTAAGCTTTTCTTTTGAACATGCTTAATGTCTTTGCTGAACCAAACTTCAGGTCAGGGCTCCCCTGCATCCTTCAGCGTAGGTAGAGGAGTTATCCCATGAATAATGTAAAAAAATAAAAATCATAAATAATGTAGTTCATGGCCACCTCTTTCTAACAAAGCTATAACCAGCCCTTTACCTCATATGGATCCAGGGATTCCCCCTTTCCCCATTTATTGCTCCAATTGTTCTGCTAGATTTATTTCCAGCTGTCAGCTTATGGATCGTGTACTTTCCCAATAGTGTGTCCTTTCTGTTGCAGCTGGTGGCAGCAGAAGGATGTCACTGAGTATATGCTTATGTCTCAGTGAGGACAGAGAAATTTGAAAAAGAGCAAACAGTAGGTGGCACTATACAGATAGATGTCAGTGAATAAATCAGTTGTTATACTAAATGTTTAATTACATGCAATTACAAAAGTATTCAGATCCAGATACTGGTTTGACAAATGTAGATTATTTTTTGTAGGACAACACTTTTAACAAATACTGATTCAAATGATGGAGGTCTTACTGCGTTGAGCCTGCTAATCATTGGTATACCATATAGCAAAGCAGCTACTCTGTTGATGTCACTTCAGGTTATACCAACTAGGAGTCTTAATGTATTCTCCTAAATAGCTACAACAATTATATTCATCCATGGCTAAACCCATTGTATGCCCCTATTGACTTATAATAGATCCATCAGATATCTTTTTTTTTTATGCATGGAATAGCACACCATGCTACCCTAGTCTGACCTTTAAAACCAATAGAAACCATGTGAAAAATAACAAGTGTGTACAGAGCCTTACACTAAGTTCATACAATTTTGTTCTTTAATTTTTAATTTTTTATGTTTTGTTGCCTTTTTGGCTGCCAGAACACTTTTTTGATCCATCAGAATGCAACAGGAAATTATATACACTGGATCCATACTAAATTATGGCTCTAGTAATAATGGAAACAAATTAGGTAATTTATCAAACTGGTATAAAGTAGAAATGCCTTTGCAACCAATCAGATTCCACCTTTCATTTTCCAAAGAAGCTGTCAAAAAAGAAATGTGGAATCTGATTGATCAATATGGGCAACTAAGCCAGTTTTACTTTACACCAGTTTGATAAATGACCCCAAAAGACTTTAGTGTCAACAGATCCTTAGACTATATTCACACTTTCTTTTGAGTTTCTTCCAATGTGTTTTGATTGCCTTTTTGACTGCCAGAATAGCCTAATCTTTTGTCAATGGGATGCAACAGGAAATATTACACTTTGGATTTATCCTAACTTACAGCTCCATTAATAACCAAGGTTTTCGAATGGACAGAGCCTTAAGGGCCCTTTACACAGTCCAAGAATCTTAAAGATAATCCGGTGTTGTAAATGTGCCACTGATTACCCAATGAAAGAGAGAAACGCTCGTTCATCAGGTAATACAATCATTTGTGCATACATAAAAATCATTGTTTGCCGGCAGCAGATTGTGCTGGGTAAACATGATCTGCTGCCGGAAAACAAGTCAGTATGGGGACAAGCGATGGCATTAGAAATCACTCCTCCCCATTCTCTGGAGGAGATCAGTACATGTAAAAAACCAGTCTCCTCCACCAGCGAGCAGCAGATTGTTGGGAAGGAACGTTTCCTTCCCGGTAATCTGCTCCTCTGTCGTCCCATATAAAGGGACCTTTAGTTTCAAGTGACTGGTTAGGCGTCTCATTTGTAACAATAGGTTCTTCTGCTGAGCCTATATGAAATGAAATGAAATACTTGATTTTGTACTATACAGTAATTTTATATTTTAATACATTCCAAAGTTTACTTCTGTTTTTAAAAGCTAGGAGCGCTCCAAGAGTTACATTGCTGTTATTTGTTTTATAGAGGTCATTTATTTCTGCACGTCATTGTTACATTTTTCTCCAATGTGAATTAAGTATTAATCCTATCAAAATTTTAATTTGTAATGGGATTTATAAGCATGTGCCAGCGTAATGAAATAAATGACTATGGGAAACAGCTGGTAACTGTCTCATTGGCAGAATACAGTTTTTGACAACTGGATATCATGTCACAAAAAAATGTGCATGACTTTTTTTTTAGGAAAACTGTGATGGGTTTTAAAACTAATCACTAAGGATGATTCATGCGTCTTGACATTCCATATTCAACAATCTCAGACTCCAGATTGCATAAGCTGTTAAAGACATGTCAAAAACACCTTCAGATTTCACTTTCATATTTATAAGCACATTTGCATAACACTCAATAGCAGTTTATTGTAGCACATCAATGTCAGGTTTCTGCAGTCAGTATTCAGTAGCTGAAGTTGAGTTTTTTTCCTTTCAGCAGCTATTTATTGTTAAAAATCTCTTTTAAATAGGACATGTCATTTTTTTATAATAATTTCTCAGTATGTGTTCAAAAATATTATTTCATAGTGATTGTACATTGAAATGTGTTTTACGTTACATGTTTCCTTTCTGTGTGCTTTTTGTGTTAGTAAAGATTAAGAACTGTCTTTGCAGAACCGGGTAAAGCGTGGAGGTAGCACCTAGAAAAGATTTTGATACAGGGCCTAGTGGCCCTTCCAGAACTTACTGTATGTGTAACTAAGTTATTGTTTCCATATATACGATGGGGAACATATCCTATATGATATGTGATATACAGTATGTTATGATCTACCACCTCTATTCCTTGATGTCTTCCAAATTTTACCTTCACCCTAGAGGTAACCAAAGCCTACTAAATGCCTCTTCCTATGACTAGAAGCAGGAAAGCTTGCGAGAACTGGATTTTCTCTAGTTAGCAGTAGAGATAATAAAGTTCTGGCTGTGCAGTAACTACATTTTCTCAAACTTTAACCCATTCCTGTGTTTTTTGAGTCTAGAAAGTGTTGGACATGGCATTTGTAAAACATGTATATATGCATTTATGTAAATGTCTATGCATAGTGTGACACAGACACAGAAGTTTGGTCTGGGAAAACAGGTATTTTCCTCCCAGCATGTGCTGCTGGGCTGATTTACAGCCAGGTGAGGTCAAATACCGTACCAGATTTTAAGTGCCGATCCGGGGTTTGGCAGCACCTGGCTGTCCTTAAATAGGCAGCTGGGCTCAAAAGCGAGGTCTCTGTGTTGGGATCTGGGAGCCTTGTGTATGTATGAAGGCTTGCTACCTGTTTGGCGTGAAAACAGGTTGGAGCTGCTATCAGCAAGGAATCTTTGAGGCAGAATTGTTGCATGGTGTGAATTACCACCAACACCGCAAGGTGACTTTTTGCTCGTTTATTACTGCTTGTTTTGTCACTTGCCTAAAGTGTGAATAAAACACTGAACTGTTTGATCCAAAGAACTTGTTGTTGCCTCTATACTGCGTCCGCTAATCCTGTCTACCAGAGCAAAACCCCACAATAGAAAGACATTTGTCTACTAGTACACCACACTGAATCTTTAAAAGCGTTGTTTGAGCATTTAATACTGTTGACTTATTCTCGTGGGGGTTTGACTCCCGGGACCCCCTCCGATCAGTTATTTGAATATTATATGGCTCTCACCTCTCTTACTAAGCTTGTCACATCAGATTTATCTGTCACAAAGCCTAGGTGTAGCTCAGTCCCATTTAAGTGAATAGGGCTGATCTTCAATACCAAGCACCACACTGACCATTCGATAGCTGTGAGAAGGTTGTGGAGTTTACCGTGACCTTCATCAGAACAAGACCTTGACCTTCATCAGAACACAGACAGCTATACTTAACCATTATATCAGTAAACTTTTTTACCCTAATCTTCTTACTTCACACAAAGATTTAATTTTACAAATCCATGAGCTAAAATCACTAATTAGCATCACCAGGCACTGCTGCTCATAACAGGTCCCCTTTGAGACAAATAGTGAATATAACTTATTGGACACATTCAGACATTGCTTTCAATATTTGTTTTCAATAGCATCTACAGTGTATAAATGATAATGAATTCAACTAGGATGCAGACTATTATCATTTCCATTTACATTCTATACTTGAAAATCACAAAGTATATTGAACTAAATATACAAAAAAAGACAATTAAATGTCCCATTTTTTAAAATTTCCCATAAAAAGAATATTTATGGTGCATCAAAGTAATAATACAAAATAACAATGATCATAGGGTGCTTATTTGTGTTTCTATATTATGCTTGCAAGTGAAATTAGACAAATAAAATTCATGGTTAGCAAACAACATGGGTATTTTATTCACTTGACATTTTAAAATCTACTTTTAGCAGCCAAAAAGCTGAATTCGACATTAAACAACAGTGGCTTGCTGAGTCAGCCCTGAACTAAAAATGGAAATTTCTGAAAGTTGTGTTCATAAAAATCTCATAAAAAAGTCTATAAAACATGTAATTTGCCTCTTAAAACAGAGAATGCTTTTTATCCTACTTGCCCCGGCTTGGAATATATTAGTTACTTCTGCTCTGTAGCTAATGTGATTACTTTGCAGAAGGTGAAGTACTGAGCACACAAATATGCTAGTCACAATTGTATTACTTCAACCTAGACTGGTACATTAGCCTCAACTTTAATAGTGCCTTATCTACTGTATTAGAGCACACCAAAATATAGGAAGTTGTTATGTCAAATAATGAGTTTTCTGAAGATGCGCCAAGCTCATTATTGTTAGCCTGTGTGTCAGAATGTAGACTTTTCAGCCAGAAGGTGATTTCTTTCAGGAACAAAGTAAGGGGAAATGACAGTTTTAAAAGGATGCAATTACCCAAAAATGAAAGGAATTTGTAACCCTGGTAAAGATCTTAAGACTTTTGAGCTGTTCCTGGCGTGACCAAAAGGCTGTATTAACTGTTGTTTATGTGTAGGGTAATGATGATTGTTACTAAAGAAAATAGTATAGTATGGTGACTACAGAATAGGAAACTGTGTTGTATAGTGCTCGATGGAACATTGGGACATATTTATTGTATTTTGGCTCAATTTGAGCATGTTTAGATCATGCTCAGATCACATAATAGAATGCCTGCTCACTCCAATCCTTTAAAATAGAGACACAAGACTCCTGCTCTGGTGATCAGCAGAGGTCCCTCTAATTAAACCCCCACAATCTAACAGTTATCACCTATTCAGAGTGTAAGTGATAATTTATCATGGGAATACCCATTTCAATAATGGTTTCAAGTAAAAAATCACAAAAATTGTATTATAAAAAAAAAACATTAAGTAACTAATTCATGGATAGGCGGAATCATTTTAAGAAATACAGGTTTTTCTGAAACTGTGATATTAGTCAATTTTAATGGGTCTTTCGAAATGGAAGTTTAACCTCCATGGTCAAAATTATTGAAATTGTAGTGAAGATAATAGTTTTTTATAGTTAGCTGTAATCATGAGTAATTTACTTTGTTCTGGTCTTTAGCTGTTTTATGTAACAGGCACTCTGACTATCATCCAGGAAATTTTACAAAGTCGGTTTTGTAGGAGTTTGCATAGCCATAATTTGTGCCCGGTATGAAATTTTATTTTATGTTTCATAAATTTGGTGCATGTTTTATATCTAAAACTTCTGTCTTGAGATGTTATTCTACTTTCTATTTCACCCATTTACCGGAGTATGATTATGACAATTTTTTTTTACTAAAAATGCTTGTTGATAATTATGGTAAACCAGAATTCTGGAGTGCAGGGCTTGATGAATTCTTCCCAGTATCCTGTGTGGACAGGAAGTCAGCATCTCTATTCATTCCTATGATAAGAATGAATAAATAAACTGCTTTCCTGTCCACACATAAGGCATTGTGGCTGTTGGAGAGTGTCATTTACATGATACAGCTAAGGATGAGAAAAGAGTAGATAACTCACAACTACAATGACCGGTAGATGAAGATTACCCTTCATAGCAATTTATATAACACACCTTTCTAACGGACCAGAGAATGTACATTTTTGTGGGAGTGCTTCTTTACTCTTGCTACTAATAATTGCAACTAAAGCAGTCTCCTGTATACTATTGACACCGATTGGGCACACTTGACATTTCCACACATTGTCCTTGGTGCTGATTCTAAATAGAAAGCACCTTTAACAGCTGCATGAGATGGATATCCCTCCCCAATCCTGTATTCCTTCTCCCCATCTCAAGTTCTGAATGCAGCTGTTATGCAGACTAGATTCATGCCATGTGTGTGCCCTTTTTCCTCATTCAATTAAATACATATAATTGGTGTTCAGTGGAATAGAAGTGGGGACACTCATAAGGATAGCCATTAGACAGGATACAAAAAAAGTTCTTAGCCACAAATAAATATGATTCTGGAAAGGTAGTGGGAGGATCATTGAGAATAACCAAAAAAAAACGCTCCTGTGATGTATCGGACAGGATCAGACCTACGCGTTTCAGTGAATAGAGATAGAGCTCCAGAGCCCAATAATGATGTGACAGATGGTGAAACTGGCAGAAAGATGCATTGAATCACTGGAGGAGCCATCCTATAGTAAGTTTGGCCAGCTAAGGGAAAGTTCATATCTGTGTTGTAGGTTCTGTTCTGCACTTCCATTACAGATTCCATCCAGTTAAGAAACAGGATTCTGTAGTCAACGTAGTCTATCTGGCATAGTTATGTTCTCTATCTGGCATTTCTGTTATTTACGATATTCTGCTCCTGTCTGGTGGCCAGGACTGCGGTGGTGCACATAGGCAGGCGCTTTTTCCTATAGTAACCATGGTAACCACTGGATACTTCAGTTTTACACTTTTGAGCTGAAAAGTCCTTTAACATAAAACATTGCAAAGTATAATTTCTACATCAACACAGTGATGAATATATTCATTTTAATGGGGTTAAAGTGGTTTTCTGGGCTCTAGATATTGATGACCTGTCCTTAGGATAGGTTACCAATATCAGATCGATATGTGTTCAAATCTGGCACCCCCACTGATCAACTATTCTCAGCAGCTGCCAGCACGGAAAATAATATAAGGACATAGCCAGAAGCAGAAAGCTGCATTCACTGTGTTGTGGCCATCCTGATCATCAATATCTAGAACCTGGTCAACAGCTTTCATTATGGTTTAAAAGGTTGGTAAGAACATGCAAACTGTTTATTTTATTTTTCTCTAGTTTTTTTTAAACTTTTTTTTAAATTGTAGTTGCTCTGAGAAATAGACTTAAGACCATTCAATAATAGCTATGTAATCTTTTCAGACTCTGCAGCTTAACCTTAGCTTGTTTCCATATCAGCGAATTAGATGTCAGAAGGTTCGAGTGAGGGAAAGAGCACATAAATCCTAAAACATCTGGGCACAGAATAGGTTCTTATATGATGAGTCTTTTTTTGCTAATAAACCAATGCAAGCATTTTAGTAACTTACTATAATATATTGATATACATACATATATACTGGGTAGGGATGAATGTATACAAAGATAGATTGATAAATAGAGATAGATAGATAGATAGATAGATAGATAGATAGATAGATAGATAGATAGATAGATAGATAGATAGATCATCTACATGAATACTGAGTCCAGAATGAGCAGACATTTAAAAAAAATGACAAGCTGTACTGGAACTTTTGTTAACTAAATTATAAATTGAACCACTCACCTGCTCTGTAAGATGCTGCCTGCAGATTGCCCTGCATTTTCAACATAGCAGGTTTGTTTAAAACATCCTAGAATGTATGGCAACCTATATTCATTGTGTTTCTGACTCACATTGCAAGCAAAACTGTTAGAAATATATAAAAAAATCTTCTGTATATGTCTTTTAAGATCAGCCAATTTTAAACCTCCTCCTTCTCAAAACATTGCTCTTTCTAAGAGCAGGAATGATAAGCCTCACCTTTTAGTTACTTCCTTACCCAGCCATCTCTTGAAAGGGATTCAGGAGAATCAAAATCAGTGCTGTCTGAGAGATATCTACAACACTGTTTTTAAGAGTATGCCAAAAGTTTTCTTCTGTATTAAATTCCTATGTTTGATATTACTTTAAAGGGGTTGTCTGGGTTCAGAGCTAAACCCGGACCTATCCTCATTTTCACCGGGCAGACCCCCTGATATGAGCATCGGAGCATTTCAGTCTCTGATGCTCTCCTTTGCCCTGTGCTGAATCACTCAGGGCAAAGGCATTTTTTTAGATCCGGTGACGTCCCACCTAGCAGTAAGCCCGCTGACACCATTGGCACTAATGGGCGGGATTTAGTGCTACACTAGGTTGTAAAATGGCTAGGGCAGTGCTAAAGCCCACCAATCAGAGCCAGTGACATCACCGGCAACGCTACTTGGCATAAGCCTCCGCCTAGCAACGCAGGGCAAGGGAAAGCATCGGAGCATGAAATGCTCCAATGCTTATATCAGAGGGGCTGCCTGGGTGAAAATGGGGATATGAGCTGAACCCGGACAACCCATTTAACTGAACTATGTGCTGCCATTTAACAAGACACAGCAGACTTCCTGTCCAGTCATCCCATTGAAAAACATTGACACAAATCTCTCTCTAGTGTGCCCCCATATGGCTATCTGCTGTGTCCCATTGTTCTCATTTGATTGACAAGTTGCTCAATGAGATCTTTTAATCGATGGGAAGCGTTCCTTCCCGATAACTGCCTACTTGTCAGTGGAGGTGAGGAGCTTCATTTACATGCAACAATCATCTCTACTTCTACATTTCTAGAATGAGCAATGGCTGCTGATATCGCTTTTCCTCATACAAATTCATAGTTTCTGGGCAGTAGATCACACAATCTTCTGTCCATGAATGATGATTGAGGTGCCCATACCAAAGATCCAAAAAATTGTTTTTGTAGGGTGATCTGTGGCACCTTTACATGGGCTCATTATAGGGGAACAAGCACATTAGTGAGTGACATCTTTCTTCATGTACACCATTTGCACAGTATGTTTAAGAGTAAAGAAATCTCTGCAAGCTGAACACTTGCATTTTGTCTTTGCATTCTTAAGCTATATTCACAATGTATAAACCTACAAAACCTCTCTGTCTAATGCCGACAGCACTACACTCCACCTGGGACAACACACAATGTCATAGCAAAAAAAACAATGGGACCAAATATCGAAAAATTACTTTGTAACATACTGAGGTTGGATGTTGGTAATTTCTCACCCACTTCATATTTTATACATAGTTATACTGGGTCTTATACTGTGTGCATCATATTAAATGGTGGTCATAGTTTATTTTGCAGCAATAGTTTCACACCATAATCCCCTATAGGGGTGGGTGGTGTATATCATTATCATTATTTTTGTTACAATTTTTCTTTCTTATTTTTTGATATTTTTGACCATTTTGTGTGAGGCATAGGGTGTAGCCTTTTATCCGGAGATGGTTATCACAGTTCTGAGGAGTAACATGGTTGTCCAATGAGGTTTTGCCCCTCGCTTCTCTGTATATCTTTTTTGCCATCTTGCCCTTTTTGTCCATATTTTATATATATTATTGAAATAAAGTTGTTGTGCCTGCAGTTTATGTTTACCATATACACCCAGAAACCCCTACATTAAATGGTCCCTTACTGTAGGTCCCCAGAAGCCATAGGACAACTTCAGAGTTGTTGTGGAGTCCATGCCTCAATGATTATCATGGTACAAGGGAGACCTATGCAATATTAGGCAGGTGATTTTAATACTGTAGATAATCATTGTATAATTTTACTTATATATCAAACCTTGATGTCCTGGTTCTGATAATTGATAGTGTCTGTTCAATGAGATTTACTGTTGGAAAGCCATCATTTACTCTGTTGAGAGGAGATGATACTTTTATGTAATGTTCACCACTTGAGGTTAAAAAAGGGAAAATTATTTGTCCTGTGGGCAAGAAGCAATCGGCCTGTAGATAGAGCAATTTAAGTTGATCAAGGTAGATTGCTAATCACAGATGTACCTCTAAATTACCGTATTTTAGCATTTCTGGAATTGATTAAAACACTTGGATGGCCATGGTGTCATGTAATCATAGCTAATCATGTCCTTTAGTGAGGTGCATCAGCTTTATCAGTGTGTGAATGCTAGGAGAACTCTATATAAGGAATTATTCAGAAGTAAAGCTCACATAACACTCAGTCATACAGCATCTGTTCCAGTCTGCATTTCTCACACTGCATGAATTTACCAAATAACTGGATGTGAATTTCACAAAATTGCTACACAGTTATGCAAATGGTGTCCTGAAATTGAGTAAATATCACAAATGATGTTAAAACATTGCAATTTCACTAAATTTGAATACCTAAATTATTACAATTTGTTCTATTACATCATGGCAGAAACAGCAGGGCCCCAAGGCAAAATTTATAGCAAGGACCCCAGCTATTACATGCATTTTATATTACGGCTGCCTTTGCACTCGACCTGGTATTAAACACTATAATGGAACAATTTAAGCTTTTATTAAACCAGGTATACTGCCTGGTAGCGTTCATCATGCTGATTTAAACCATACCTTTATTAGTCTATATGCTAATTCAAGCACCAGGAGGCGGGTCTGATTTTTTTTTCGGAGCTACTGGGCACAGAATAAGTGGAATTATGTCTGCTCATACACAGAACATACAGAAACCAGAGTCATGCTTCCTAATACTCTGTAGGATAGTAAATCACATACAAGCCAGCCTATTTGTTTATCTCTCTTCCTCGGCCGATTTCCCTTCTCCTTCCACTCCCCATAGACTTCTATGTAATCTTATTCTTCATTGAGCAAGTAGCCTATATTCACTGAAGATTAATCTGAGCAGTGATCTTGGAAGGAGGTGCATGAGAGAAGTCTGATAAGAGGAGATGGAAGCATCTTGCTCTGATAATATACATTACAAAGTTTCTTATGCTTATCTATACTATTAATTTAATATTTGTGCAAGGTCACAGTAGTATTTTACAATATTTTTTTCTTCATAATTGGTAATCTAGTTCATTGCTTTGGGTTTAAAACTAATGCCAAAATACTAATTTATAAAATCCCTAATTTTACTGAGGTGAGGAATAAAGGGCAAAGGATGAGGAATCTGATCTGAAAAACCTAATGCAAATATTGTATCAAGGCCTTTTGCTTTTTTTTTATTTTTATTATGCATATCTTGCTGAAAATTAACACTGTGGATCTATTAAATATAATCTCCAATGGCAGATATTTTATAACTTTTACTTAATATTTCAAAAAGCTGACATAGGTTTACCCAAGAGATCATGTTAATTCATGAAAATATTTTATATTGTTCAGATTGTAAATTGTGAAGCATAACTCACGTGCTTGAAATATGTGTAGAGTATGTGAAATGTACTATACGTACTGCATTTCAAATTGTGGTTTGTTCATTTCAACAATAAAAATACTCAAAAGAATGAAAAGCAACTTGAGGAATTATTTAAAATTGGGCCAGGTGAGAAAGAGAAAAGTCGAGTCCAAAGTAGTTGCTTATAAAACACTAAAATCTCTTTGATACATCTCACTGTTCAATGGTGTTTAGAATAGAAAGTTATCTTTGCACCCACTTTCAGGAGGTGTTGTCCAATATTACACAAAGTACATATTGGCTGATTTCTTCTTTCTATGTCTTTGATGCTACTTCATAAAAGACAGTAAGTAGCAAGCAGCAAACCAATATTTGCTTTGTGTAATAGTTGACAACACCTCCTGGAAAAGCAGACAAAGAGAACTTTCTACTTCCAACATCATTGAGCATTGAGATGTATTGTATGGTTTTTAATCATCCCATATGTATGATAAGCCTGCTAACTTGTTTTCTGAATTGCATTGACACATGACATTGAATGATAAAATAGTAAAATTAATAACAACATTAAATAAAGCAATAGAATTGAACACTTAGATGAAAATTTTCATAAACTATTATTATTATTATTATTATTAGTAGTAGTAGTAGTAGTAGTGGTCATAGTATTTGTAGTAATAATTATAATAATAATGACACAGACTAGAATAAATTATTTACAGTTCCAGGAACAACTCAAAAATATAGGGTTACTATTCTTACTTTTATATGATCCTCTGACTTTATGGAGCCTGTCTGTCTACCTTTATATGCTTATGGTATCATCCATCCACAAGGCAGTGCTGTCACTGTGTCTCCATCCACAAGACACTGACTGCATACAGACATATTAAGACTTATATAGTAATGTAGGTAATAAAAGTGCCCGTACTGTAGGACTCATCAGACCAGAGCACACGCCTTATCTATTATGCTTACTGTGGGCTTTTCTCCTAAGCTTGCAGAAGCTACATTCAAGAGCCTACCATCGGCTATTGCATTAAGCTTCCTGGCTTATCAGCAATTTCCACTAGGTAAGATTGATGCAATCTAGAACAGGACACGGCAGCTTTCCTCTGTTCCCTCTGTAGTTCAGTACTGAGGGTGTAAGACAATTTGAGCAGACTATTTTAGTAAGTGCAACTAACCTATTGTGAAGTGCAAATAGGATTGGCAGTTGTCAGTGGTATCAGTGCCTACACTATATCCCTAGATTCATACTAGCACCCATACAGCAGCACCTCCTACAAGGCTGGTCTGAAACAATAAGCTTTGATTGGACTCTAGCCTGAAGTGTTAATTATGTGGGCAGGTGACATTGTAGAACAAGTTATAATATTCTATTACAAAACAAAAATATGAAGATTATAATTAAAGTCATATATATAACTGTGGCATTGTCTCATCTTAAAGTCCATGAAAAGTGAGTTAATTTAATGGGTATATGTGTTATTTCAATTTAAGCAGATTTCAAGCTATGTATATGAGTCTTGAAGTAAGGAGGTCACCCTGATGACAAGTCAGACATGATACAAATTGTAGAGCACTGCAGATACACATATGACTGGATCACATTTTCAACCCTAATGAGAAATAATACCATGATATTCCCTGAACAACATAAGGGTCTTCTAGTGGCATTTCAGGATATTTATAGACTAGGATTATTTTAGTCTGAGTGATACAGAATATATTCCCTCAGCATACGATGTCAGAATTATGTCTAATCAAATCCTACTTGCCTGAATGATTAGTTCAAAGCTAAAATCTCGAGAACTGTATTTAAAATGCTAATCTCAAGACATATTTCTGACAATTAACAACATTGTGAGTTGAAACTAATCTGTGCTTCTCAGATTCTCGTGTTTGGTACATCAGTGCATGAACCATCTTGCATGTTCTAATTAATTTTACTAATCCCCTGGTTGCAAGTGAGTTTATTAGAATGTATAAAGATAGATCACATATTATTCAGAAGAAGCATTTTATTCCAAAGATATGACCCAAATTGATGGTAGTGAGTATATTAATTTACATACCATGTGGCTTTATTGTACCATTACTGAAATGCATTAACCTTTTATTTTGTGTAAATTTAATATTTCAATGGAGATGTTAGATCTGTCTTATGATTGCAAATTTATGTCACCATCTTCACTTATAGGGTATGACCATATGTGGCCAGTCTACTGCAGATTTTCACAGTGGCCTGCATTGTCTCCTCAAGTAATAATAACGAGTGATGAGTGGCAGGGGCAATATTCTAATTTGTGATATTTCGCAAATATTTTGGCGAATATTCATCATATATTTGCGAATTAGAGAATTTGTGATCTCCAGTCATCATTTTCTTGATTGCGAAAATCGGCAATCCGAAAATGTGCAATAAAAATTTGCGATGCGAAAATTTGTGATCAACACTACCCCTAAAGTCAAAGATTTTGCAGCCTTCTCCTTGGCCCACAAGCAAGAAGCAGTGAGGGATCATGGGCACTGATGAAAAAAAATCTAGAATATCCGTGATTACGAAGATATAGCACTATATGCTAGATATTCGCAAATTCTCGAAGTGCCAATATTCGCAATAAAAATGTGCGATGAGAATATTTGCGATTAACACTAGTAATAACTTACCTGCTCCCTAATGCTCCTTTTCTGGGTGCTTGCTCCTTTTTCACCATCTTCTGCTTCCCCGCTTGTTTTCTTCCAATAATACCATGGATATAGCCATGTGTGCCGCTGCAGCCAATGACTGGCTTCAGCTGTGCATGGGTCCCCAAGTGACACGTCACCATTGAAGCAAATCATTGGCTGCAGTCATGCATGTGGCCATGTCCATGCTATGGCTGGAAGAAAAGCCAGGAGCTGAAAGATGGGTGAATGGGAGCAGCGGAACACAGGTAAGTATGAATCCTTGAGGAATCATTGCAGGTTAGGAGCCTTCCCTTAGTAGTAACTAACTGTAACTTGACTTAACAACCATTGGGCACATCCTGGGAAATACCCTATCTGTCAGTAGCTACTCTCCAATACAAATTCTTTGAGCTGCTGGAAATGCTGTCTGCAGAATAGTCACTGACAATTTTTTTTACCCCAGCCCATCAATTCAATGGGGTGGCAGAATTGACTTCCTTATAGATATCCTTCCTTAAAATGCTGCAGTCTTCTGACAATAGCTCTTCAAATGTTCCTATAAAAATCTACTGGATAGATAATAATTTCTGTTATCCGATTGCCTTCCTTAGCAAATGATCCTTACAGGGCTGTTTAGATAAAATGTCTTTATCTTTTTTTCTTCCATTGATAGGTTCATTAAGTTTGTACAGGATGATACTCGCAAAACACAATTAAACAGAATGAAAAATGATCTTGTTTTAAGGAGAATCTCTTCTTTACTAATTGGTTTTCTTCCTTTTTGTCGTTCCCTGTAAGGGCTGACTGTGGTTTGACAAGTTCATCAGTCCTGGAAACACATACCTGTTAGTGTTCTGAGAAGATAGTTTCTTTGAACTCTCATGTATTTATTTCCATAGTGATAAAAACGTGAAACGTCTTGATGCATAAAAGAGCAGAATGATCATAATATTTTATTACTTGTTGGTATTTTGTAATATTGTATGTAAAGGAGAAGCTAGTGTCAGGACTCAGGAGGAACACTCAGTAAATGTCTATGAGGTTTACCTATTGTACATTTAGTTGTGAAATTAACTTCTTCCCCGGCAAAAGGGAAGCTGTGGCATGTTATAAATTTCCCATGCAGTGGCCTCTATGAGAGAAACCTAGTACATCATGGCAGTCATTCAGAAGATTGCTCTAGCATGTACTATATGTTTCTGATCTTAGGTCCACTGATGACCTCAAACTAAAAAATAATCAGCATGAAATAGGGCTAAATATGACATGACATGATTTTGTGAACCACAGGTGAGACCATGTGGTCAGCTACTTTCCTGGAAAAGTGAATATATATTTCCTATGGAAAGCCACAGAATATATTCATAATGTAATAAGAAATTTATTGGATCTCACACAGAATAAAAGCGTCCTCTTGCAACTGGTTCTAAGCACTGATCTAAACATACATATTTAATGGTGTGTAACAAATTTGGAATACCCATTCATGCATTTGATTGCTTGTGATGACTCACCTGATTATTGCAAATGGAATGGGTGCCCCAACCAATATAGACACACCCAGTCTACAGAAAGAGGATCAATATACTATATACACTCACCTAAAGAATTATTAGAAACACCCTACTAATACGGTGTTGGACCCCCTTTTGCCTTCAAACTGCCTTAATTCTACGTGGCATTGATTCCACAAGGTGCTGATAGCATTCTTTAGAAATGTTGGCCCATATTGATAGGATAGCATCTTGCAGTTGATTGAGATTTGAGGGATGCACATCCAAGGCAGGAGGCTCCCGTTCCACCACATCCCAACGAGTGGTTATTTCAGTCAACGTTGCTCTTCAGCTTGAATCAGTCGGCCCATTCTCCTCTGACCTCTAGCATCCACAAGGCATTTTCGCCCACAGGACTGCCGCATACTGGATGTTTTTCCCTTTTCACACCATTCTTTGTAAACCCTAGAAATGGTTGTGCGTGAAAATCCCAGTAACTGAGCAGATTGTGAAATACTCAGACCGACCCGTCTGGCACCAACAACCATGCCACGCTCAAAATTGCTTAAATCACCTTTCTTTCCAATTCTGACATTCAGTTTGGAGTTCAGGAGATTGTCTTGACCAGGACCACACCCCTAAATGCATTGAAGCAACTGCCATGTGATTGGTTGACTAGATAATTGCATTAATGAGAAATAGAACAGGTGTTCCTAATAATTCTTTAGGTGAGTGTAGAGTGGTTGTGCATACCTCATTTGGAAGAATTCATGTGTCGTTTATTTAAAACAAATTGCTGGTATATAGTAACAGTTTTATTTACAAAAAATAAAAATAAAAGTAGGAATCTCAGAGATATTCAACTGCGTAGACCTAGGTCAGGTGGACCATAAATGTTAGGGTCTCTGTAATGATTATCCCGGATTGTCCTCAAGTAGCTATATGGCTCAATTCAAACAAAGTAGAAATCATATGTCAACATTCATCAGATAGATACAGGCATTAGCCAGATTCATCTGTATAGTATTGATGCTGATATCAGTAGAAATCAATATTTCATTTACCATGGGGCTGAGAAGGACGATAGTAAAAAGGACAATGGTAAAATCTATCCACAATACAGATACTTATATTAAAGTGAATACATAGAAATAAAAATAACTCCACAACCTTGAGGCGGATGGGCTACAACAGCAGAAGACCCCACCGGGTACCACTCATCTCCACTACAAATAGGAAAAAGAGGCTACAATTTGCACAAGCTCACCAAAATTGGACTGTTGAAGACTGGAAAAATGTTGCGTGGTCTGATGAGTCTCGATTTCTGTTGAGACATTCAAATGGTAGAGTCCGAATTTGGCGTAAACAGGATGAAAACATGTATCCATCCTCTGATGGCTACTTCCAGCAGGATAATGCACCATGTCACAAAGCTCGAATCATTTCAAATTGGTTTCTTGAACATGACAATGAGTTCACTGTACTAAAATGGCCCCCACAGTCACCAGATCTCAACCCAATAGAGCATCTTTGGGATGTGGTGGAACAGGAGCTTCGTGCCCTGGATGTGCATCCCTCAAATCTCCATCAACTGCAAGATGCTATCCTATCAATATGGGCCAACATTTCTAAAGAATGCTATCAGCACCAATGCTATCAGCACCAATATCAGAATCAATGCCACGTAGAATTGAGGCAGTTCTGAAGGCAAAAGGGGGTCCAACACTGTATTAGTATGGTGTTCCTAATAATTATTTAGGTGAGTGTATGTATTGGTATGTCCATATCGTATTCTTAATAAATTGGTTACCAATGGAGTTTTGTCGACCTGTACCATTGCATTTTTATTGCGGTTTATTAGCATAAGTTGAACAAGTGTACAGGAATGATATATGATCATAAATAATTATTATTAGAGTGCCATAAGGTAAATATAAATTATTGAAGTTACTAAAACATTTATAAAAAATTCTTTATAAAAAGTTTACAAAAAATGTATAAAAAATGTATAAAAAAGTTCCTTGATAAACCTGACGTCCGCTGTAGGAAAATCTATGTTTGATATTTTTTCCATATCAATTTCTTTCTCAAACAACCCAGTTATGTCTCTTATACCTATAGAACAGGTAGGTCTCTTCAAGGCATACAAGTACTTTGTTGCAGTGGGGCTTAGAGTGATAAGAGAGAGACAATTTAAAATACAGTACAGACCAAAAGTTTGGACACACCTTCTCATTCAAAGAGTTTTCTTTATTTTCATGACTATGAAAATTGTTGATTCACACTGAAGGCATCAAAACTATGAATTAACACATGTGGAATTATATACATAGCAAACAAGTGTGAAACAACTGAAAATATGTCATATTCTAGGTTCTTCAAAGTAGCCACCTTTTGCTTTGATTACTGCTTTGCACACTGTTGGCATTCTCTTGATGAGCTTCAAGAGGTAGTCCCCTGAAATGGTTTTCACTTCACAGGTGTGCCCTGTCAGGTTTAATAAGTGGGATTTCTTGCCTTATAAATGGGGTTGAGAACATCAGTTGCGTTGAGGAGAAGTCAGGTGGATACACAGCTGATAGTCCTACTGAATAGACTGTTAGAGTTTGTATTATGGCAAGAAAAAATCAGCTAAGTAAAGAAAAACGAGTGGCCATCATTACTTTAAGAAATGAAGGTCAGTCATTCAGCTGAAAAATTGGGAAAACTTTAAAAGAAAGGGCTATTTGACCATGAAGGAGAGTGATGGGGTGCTGCGCCAGATGACCTGGCCTCCACAGTCACCGGACCTGAACCCAATCGAGATGGTTTGGGGTGAGCTGGACTGCAGAGTGAAGGCAAAAGGGCCAACAAGTGCTAAGCATCTCTGGGAACTCCTTCAAGACTGTTGGAAGACCATTTCAGGGGACTACCTCTTGAAGCTCATCAAGAGAATGCCAAGAGTGTGCAAAGCAGGATTCAAAGCAAAAGGTGGCTACTTTGAAGAACCTAGAATATGACATATTTTCAGTTGTTTCACACTTGTTTGTTATGTAAATAATTCCACATGTGTTAATTCATAGTTTTGATGCCTTCATAGTCATGAAAATAAAGAAAACTCTTTGAATGAGAAAGTGTGTCCAAACTTTTGGTCTGTACTGTATATAAAAAATTTTTTTACTTTCAGTAACACAGAAGTGAAACAAACAATGCATACAAAAATGTACAGAAAAGAATACAATAGCACGCTGGGAAGCATGTGTAAAAACAACAGGGATAAAAAAGAGAAATTACTATCTTGGACCTTGCCTATGCAAAATCCAGGCAGCCTATCGGCGGTGTGACCACAGGGCAAAAAGCCCCCTTTTTCCTTGTGCAGGAATTTTTATACCCCATATTCTGGGAGTGGGGTTTGGCCCGGCCAGTCACTGAACAGGGGAGACTGTTCAGTGGGTGTTCCCTAAGGCCGGTCTGCTTCACCTCCCTGCCGCCCCCGGCCAGAGTTTCCCATTTTTACCAAAAGGGCCCATAATTTAGCCTGCGCAATAGTTATGGAAAACCAGGCGCTTGGGCTGGGTTCCCCATGAATTTATGAACAATTCCGTGGATGACATGCCACCCCTCTGTCTTACAGGAGACCGGTACCCCGTTTCTTACATGAGTGGGGCCCTAGCTCTTTCATGTCTAGGTTCTGTCTGCTCCCCTCGATACAAGCTTTGTTATGAGGGGGCTCCCATGCTGGTACCCTAATTCCAGCCTGAGTTATGGCCATATATGTTTTCCTGGGTGACTAAGAGATTGGCTCCCAGTCTCTCCCTGCGGACACCACATGCCATTCCTTTGAAGTGGACAGTGGAGGGGAGTGGGGAATGAGCATTTGTTTACCCTGGGTGCCTATCAAAGCAGTTGGGAGACAGATGTCTGAGGGTTTCCTTTGATGCTACACTGAACGTGTAGTCTAGGTGTCGATTCTCTCCTTTGAAGCTTGCACCGAGTGTGAAATACTCTCAGCAGGGGGTAATAGAGTATCATAGCTACAGGAATGGCCATATATGGACATCCTGTTCCCTGGATAAGGTAGAACTCTAATTCTCACTGAAAGTGGTTTATATTAAAGGACGGTCAATCGGACTTCAGTCATAAAGAAATTTTTATGACTAACGTCCGGATGGTGGCGCGACATCGCGTCACACAAGTGGGAATGTGTCCCTGCGCAGTCTGAGACAAGCAGCACTGATAAGATAATGTCAGCTCGTGCAGGAAAAGAAAAAATTATATCCACGGCACACTCATAAATTTGCACAATAGTATATATTTAATGATCATTTGCCAACACCAACTTTGTAACTCAGTCAATGCATGAATTCAGGGCCAACGTTTCGGTCCACCCGGGACCTTGATCACAGCCTATAATAATATAAATAAATGTGAGGTATAAGCAAAATATTAATTCATAATAAAATTAGAAGAATAAAGAACTAAAACAAAGTAATATGTCTAATAGCAGTCAGTATATCGAATATCAATCACAATCGACAGAATCAGTCCTTCAGATAATCATATAATCATATAAACTAGTAAGTGTCACGGCCATGCCCATGACCGTGACTCCTCTTACCGCATGCGGTTGTCTGCGGTTTTGTATGGGCGTTCAACCACGGGTGAGGGCCGCTTGTCTGTGGTCTCACTTGTGGTTGCCGCGGACAACCAGTGTTGCATTTTGCAGCAGAGCAGCCTGAACGTTCTTAGGCAGCTGCTGCCCTGGCGTGCGGTCACACCTAGCAACCCTTTTGTTAGGTGTGTGTGTTGTGTGCACTGTGTATTATGTTTTGAGTGCACTTCCCCTTTAAGTTGTGTTTTTCCCTTCTGTGTTACTGGAAGGGTTAACTTCCTTCCCAGTGTGTGTGTGATGTCACTGGGTGTGTCCAATCCTTGGGTGTGGCCACTTGGGCCTATAAAGACCCTCTCTCTTGCAGAGCTCAGTAGGTTGCTTCAGCATGCTTGCTGATAGCAGCCTCCTGTGTTTTACATCCGCCAGTGAGAGCCACCACTGTGGTCATAGTTAAAGTTTGAGTTTAAGTAGTCTATAGTTTAAGTTTATGCTTATGTCTCTTGTATGTCATGTTGTATGTGATGTTTCTGTTGGGACCTTCCTTGTCACTTTGTGCAGTTTGCGGTTCTGGATTCCTGTTGTTCAGGGATCCAGTCAGCAAGGCTGTGGCAGGTTGGTGGAACTTCTAGTTCGCCTGCCATACCCGTAAAACTGTTTGTGTTCCCCTTTTTCCCAACAGCTTGGCCAGTGAGACTCCTGCTCCTCCGCGTCTAGGAGGAGTAGGTCGTCTTACCCTGACTCCTAGCGCAGGGACCGGACGGAGGGTGAGTTAGGGATCCGAGGTTCCTGCGCATGGGTCCTCCTACCTTTAAGGTCGGCCCATGCAGTTAGGAGTTAGGGTCAGGGTAGGGACGCTGTTAGGAGGTGACCTGCTCCCTATCCTGTTCTCCTGGCCGAGTAGGCCTACAGCATCTGGCATTGCACGGCTGAGGATTTCCCCCATCCTCAGCCGTGACAGTATGACCACAGAGGCTTCCCGCGTGGCGTTCCCTCGAAAGAGGGTAAAGCATGCACCGCTATCTGCGGATGGGGTGCATGCGCGTTCTCCGGAGGGAGAGCGTTATGGGGCGTTCACCATTTACGGCGCGGTGAGTGGCATTCCCCGCCATTCCGCGCTCACCGTTGTCCGTGTTGGTGTCCCCTTTTGTTTGTCTTTCCCCTCCCCCCCCTCCCATTGTTTCCTATGCCTCACCAACCTTCCCCTTTTGTTGTTGGGAGGGGCTTTGAGGGGTGGGAGTATGCATTCCCTCGAAAGAGGGTGTAGCATGTACCGCCGTCTGTGAAGGGGTACATGCGCGCTCTTCGGAGGGAGAGCGTTCTGGGGGTTTCGCCTCTGATGGCGCGGTGAGTGGCGTTTCCCCGCCATCCCTTCACCGTTGCTTCGTTTGGCGTCCCCTGATATTTTAGCACACGTGGTGTTTGTTTGGTGTGCGGTCTGCACGCCTTCGGAAGAGGGTGCAGCATGCAGTGCCATACCCTTGTGGCCTGCATGCGCGTTCTCCGGAGGGAGAGTGTCCCTGGGGGTTTTCCGTTTACGGCACGGATGGTGGCTTATTCCCCGCCACCTTACCTTCCGTGTCCGTGTTGGGGATCCCTCGTCCCTCTCCATGTTCCCATCTCTGGTCGTTTGCTGGCAGCACTCCGTAAGTGGTCCGGCTGCGTGCTGGTTAGGAGTGTCTGCTGGCAGCGACTGGAGTGGGGACGTGAGTGGAGAGTCCCCTCGTCCACTCTCTGTGGTTTCATTCCTTGTCGCTGGTGCGGGCTGCAGGCCTCGTCGGACTGGCTAGTGTGAGCTGGGAGAGGATGCAGCTGACAGTGACCTTCTGGAACCATGTCATTGAGAGTGGACGTCTCCTTCTCCCATCCCCTTGTGTGAGTTCCTCACCAGTTTCCTTTTTTTTTGGTGGGGGGGCTTTGAGGGGTGGGAGTGTCACGGCCATGCCCATGACCGTGACTCCTCTTACCGCATGCGGTTGTCTGCGGTTTTGTATGGGCGTTCAACCACGGGTGAGGGCCGCTTGTCTGTGGTCTCACTTGTGGTTGCCGCGGACAACCAGTGTTGCATTTTGCAGCAGAGCAGCCTGAACGTTCTTAGGCAGCTGCTGCCCTGGCGTGCGGTCACACCTAGCAACCCTTTTGTTAGGTGTGTGTGTTGTGTGCACTGTGTATTATGTTTTGAGTGCACTTACCCTTTAAGTTGTGTTTTTCCCTTCTGTGTTACTGGAAGGGTTAACTTCCTTCCCAGTGTGTGTGTGATGTCACTGGGTGTGTCCAATCCTTGGGTGTGGCCACTTGGGCCTATAAAGACCCTCTCTCTTGCAGAGCTCAGTAGGTTGCTTCAGCATGCTTGCTGATAGCAGCCTCCTGTGTTTTACATCCGCCAGTGAGAGCCACCACTGTGGTCATAGTTAAAGTTTGAGTTTAAGTAGTCTATAGTTTAAGTTTATGCTTATGTCTCTTGTATGTCATGTTGTATGTGATGTTTCTGTTGGGACCTTCCTTGTCACTTTGTGCAGTTTACGGTTCTGGATTCCTGTTGTTCAGGGATCCAGTCAGCAAGGCTGTGGCAGGTTGGTGGAACTTCTAGTTCGCCTGCCATACCCGTAAAACTGTTTGTGTTCCCCTTTTTCCCAACAGCTTGGCCAGTGAGACTCCTGCTCCTCCGCGTCTAGGAGGAGTAGGTCGTCTTACCCTGACTCCTAGCGCAGGGACCGGACGGAGGGTGAGTTAGGGATCCGAGGTTCCTGCGCATGGGTCCTCCTACCTTTAAGGTCGGCCCATGCAGTTAGGAGTTAGGGTCAGGGTAGGGACGCTGTTAGGAGGTGACCTGCTCCCTATCCTGTTCTCCTGGCCGAGTAGGCCTACAGCATCTGGCATTGCACGGCTGAGGATTTCCCCCATCCTCAGCCGTGACAGTAAGTCTGAGACTAAATCGAAGCTTAGAAGCAGTATATGTTATTGCAAATAGTAAGAAGATATATCTGTCAATCTATCAATCATGTTTCAAGAGATTCGTACAAAGAGTATATTATACACAGGATCTATTTAGTTATATAAAGCGATACGCAGGAACACACACCTCAGCGGTAACGCCCAGCTGGACCTTCATTGCAAACTCCTGGCATTCCTTCTAAACTTCTAGAAGGAATAATGAAGGAATGATACAACATAAAGTAATCAGAATAAATGCTCCAGAATGTTTATTACATGGGGGATCCAAGTAGCTGCTAAAACAAACATGTCAGGAGAGGTGACAGGTCCTCTCTAATGGTGTGCTACATACAAAATGTAGTTAATAAAAAACAAAAATTATTCCTGCTAATGCTAATTTCAAAATTGTGAATCTCTGTATATAGTACATCTGTTCAGTCCTCATCTTCTTTACATTTTTTTTCTTTCTCATTTAAAGCCGACTCTGAGGATTTCCGCTTTGATATTGCGAGTCGGAGACATTCCACATTCTACAGCTGTTGTTTATGTCTTTGTTTTTAACAATATAGCAGTGCCATATATTCATTTCCTAATTACATTTTGGATATTTCTGTGTTCTGTGTTTCATTCTTCAGATTAATCTTGCAATATGTAAATGTTGTACAATTGTCAGGCTCTTTTTACTTGATAGGAAGCAAGTACTGTAACATTTATATGCAAAGTTCAACTCATATGTCCAGAATAAAACCAATGTTATTTTCAACAACAACAAAAACAAATCTAAAGATCAAGTAAAAATATATGTTGAAAATGTAATGACTTTGCTGTTATCTTGTTCATATTAAGAGTATCTATACAATGGTCCAGAAAATTCTATAAAAAATTTGTATAGTAGAAGTGGTTGATAGATCAGTATACTAAAGATGGCCATACATATAAAATAAAAGTCAGTTGAACCCAACAATTTTATCAGGATCTAAATTACTGTATATGCAGGTCTCCTTGCCATACCTGAGGGCAAACCAATGTCAAATCCCTGGAGGCAAACTAATGTCAGCATGCCTAGTCCTTTTTCCCCGCAAGATAAGCCACTGCCAGAGGTATTCCCTGTTCCCCTTGAAATAAGCAGGTATTATCACTTGAGTGTTTAATCAACAACTTGATGATATATGTGGCCAACTTCAAGGGTATTCCAGGGCTTAGATATTGATGTCCCTTTCTCAGCAAAATAAAATTTTGACACAGAGAACACCATGAATCAGCTGTTCTTACTTGAATGAAAGCTGAACTACAGGAATCCAGCATGGCCACTACATAGTGGATTGAGCTGTCTTCTTCCAGTCTACCCACTGTGTTATTTCTGGTGTTTGCTGCGAGCTGCTGATCGATGGGGGTACTAGGTATTGGACCCTCACAATCTGATCTAGAACTCAGACAGCTCCTTTAAGAGTCCAGAGCTAAAAAAAAAACTAAGATTCAGTGAAGATCTCTTAGCAAATCAAGAGGTTAAAATTCCATGAAGGCTTTATTTGGTGATAAAGAGTGTACAAAAATTGACTAAAATGTAGTCTGATTGTATACTTGAGAGCTACAAGATGTACTATGGATTCTGAGGACCTTTTTGAGTGGCAAACATACCCTTGTTAACCTTTAGCAATAATTTTCATTCTTACCATTGTTCTGGACCTGCACAACCTATGTCTGACATCATTCTTTGTAACCTGGTGTTCTCTTTAGTCTCTTTCTCTTTGCTTCCTCCAGGCAAATTTATATTATATGGTGCACTTTAACCTTATCTGAGACCTTTCAATAACACTGTATCCCTCTAGCAAATCATCACACAATACTTCCATACCGCAGCCAAATATGTATTTCTCTGAGGTGCTGCAGATTATAATTAGATTCTCTCCTTTTTCAATTTTTTTTTCTGTTTTCCTTAGGTCATAAAAGAACAAAAGTTTATTTAAAAACTGCATATAACCCAGTTTTAACCACATCTACTGTATTTTATAATTTAGTTTAATGTGAAGTTCTGGATTGTAGCAACTTACAGTATATTCAGGAATTATAAGGAATTACCTAATATCAAGTTATTGGTATATACATATGACAATGTTATTTTTGCATTGTCTGAGAGTAAAACACAAAGGGGCGCATTTATTTAGACCCGCGTTTTAGATGCCGGTCTTAATAACCTCATATCTGGCGGTTGATCCACCGAAGTTATGAAGAGGTGCCAGCACCACTTCTAAATGTAAGACAGCTTCCTAGCTGTCTTACATTTAGACCATTTTCTACACTTAAACCAGGCATAGAAAATGATAAATGAAACGGGCCTGCTGGACTGCCCCCTTCCCCACCCACATCACGCCCCTTTTTTTAGACCTGACGTTAGTGGGGAAGAATATAGAAACCATCCATGAACAAGAGTAATTTTGCTTCTGCAACAAAAACACCATGTTTCTAATCTCAGACAACCTTGTATGAGTCATTTGGGTGACATTTTAACACACAATGCTTAGTAATTACAAGAAGACAAAATGTCTGCTGTTTTCCCCCTATCCCCAACCCATATGATCTAAAAGAAATACATAAAATCTTCTCCAATATGGTGAAGTCCAACTATCTCTATTTAAAGATAGCAACTAAAATATATGCACCATTAGCCATTCACTTGCTATAGTAAATGCCAGAAAATATAGTGAAATATGTTAACCTTTTCTAATCTGTTTTTATTTTCTGATGGTAGATATGATTATGAGGCAGCCATATTGTCTGAGCTGCTGTTAACAGCATTTATATACAGTACAGACCAAAAGTTTGGACACACCTTCTCATTCAAAGAGTTTTCTTTATTTTCATGACTATGAAAATTGTAAATTCACACTGAAGGCATCAAAACTATGAATTAACACATGTGGAATTATATACATAAAAAACAAGTGTGAAACAACTGAAAATATGTCATATTCTAGGTTCTTCAAAGTAGCCACCTTTTGCTTTGATTACTGCTTTGCACACTCTTGGCATTCTCTTGATGAGCTTCAAGAGGTAGTCCCCTGAAATGGTTTTCACTTCACATGAATTTGTATTATGGCAAGAAAAAAGCAGCTAAGTAAAAAAAAAACTAGTTGCCATCATTACTTTAAGAAATGAAGGTCAGTCAGCCGAAAAATTGGGAAAACTTTGAAAGTAAGGGCTATTTGACCATGAAGGAGAGTGATGGGGTGCTGCGCCAGATGACCTGGCCTCCACAGTCACCGGACCTGAACCCAATCGAGATGGTTTGGGGTGAGCTGGACCGCAGAGTGAAGGCAAAAGGGCCAACAAGTGCTAAGCATCTCTGGGAACTCCTTCAAGACTGTTGGAAGACCATTTCAGGGGACTACCTCTTGAAGCTCATCAAGAGAATGCCAAGAGTGTGCAAAGCAGTAATCAAAGCAAAAGGTGGCTACTTTGAAGAACCTAGAATATGACATATTTTCAGTTCTTTCACACTTGTTTGTTATGTATATAATTCCACATGTGTTAATTCATAGTTTTGATGCCTTCATAGTCATGAAAATAAAGAAAACTCTTTGAATGAGAAGGTGTGTCCAAACTTTTGGTCTGTACTGTATATGCTCTACAGCAGTCACATGGAACATAGATACTGTAAAGCAAGGTTTTAATTGGTCCTTCCCCTTTAGTTCCTTGTGACATATTTGGTTGGTGATGTACCTGGCCACATTACTGCAGTATGAAGTAATTGTACTGACCTGTAGGCGGGTCAAGAGATGTTCGTTGACTTCTATAGCGGTTTACACACATTAGTCTAAAGTTAATAAAAATGGATGAATTTAACCAAAACTAATGTTCTGCTACTGGAATTTAACAACAAATGATTGGATTAGCCGACCGATAATAGACCATTATTGTGGGCTTTTTTCAATATTTTCATCATATAGTCAGATGAAATATTTTTAATTCAAAGAAAGATCGTTCATGAACATTCCCAGAAAGATCTTTCTTCCATTGACGGGTTTCATTGAACGTGCATGCCCGTTTGATCACCTGTAAAGGCCAATATGGACTAAAATGTGTATGGCCACGCATGTGACATGTACATTCACGAGATGATTGTTTCTTCAGCTTTTGTTCAACCATCAACCAACTTCTACCTTATGTATATGGCCACCTTTAAGGAATCTTTTTTAGACATGCTTTGTGACCTGGGTGGAAGTCATTGTGCAGGGAGGGTAGATAAGAGAATAGAGAGTAGTAGAGAGTAGATAAGCTGTGACCATTGACTATTGTGAATGGTGGATCCTGTGTCTTTATATGGGTGTTAATTGTCATTAATCTTGTCTGGGATGATAATGAGATGACTGTTGAAAAAGATATCTTCAGAACAGTGTAAACATATTTTTCTGCTTAGCTGCCAGCGCAAAAACTGCAGGATTTTTAACTACAGTAAGATGGAAAATTAAAAATAACATCACCAAAAATTATTTAAAAATGTGTTTAACAGAGCATGACAATAGGTCATTTTCTGGTTACAGATTTCCTTTAAGAAAGCAACCCACATTAGGGAGTCAGAATAGGAAGCTGGAGTTCCCTGTTAGTTTACATGGAGGAGTATTAACACTGTTGTGTACTTCAGAATAGAGAAATATGCATGCTTTCTTATTTTACAATTATAAATAACTGTCTATTATCTGCCAGTGATCCCATTGCTGTTACTTACGATATTGATTATGAGACTACAAGGTCACATGTCAGTCAAATAGGAAAATACTTTCTCTTTACATTGTTAAATATTATATGAAGCACACAGACATGAATGCACAAGTGGAGTAATATTTATTTAGTGAGCAGGTGCACGGCAGATGCAGCTTTTGATGATTTCACTCGCTCAGAGACGTTACCTTGACTCTTTTGAAATAATATTTTTCTTGTTATCTTTCATCTGCAACAGTTCCTTGGGGCCAAAATGAAGTCCCAGCCGATGACAGCACCCCAAACAACAGTTGTTGCACCTGCAATGCGGGAGAATGCCACAGAAGCCGTGGTTCCAAGCGGTGGGAAAGATGATCACTTTTCAAAGATCAAAGAGAAGTTCATGAATGAGCTGAATAAAATTCCCTGTAAGTAAAGCAAATGGGAGGCATGCACTTTTTTTATTACTAATAATTAGATTATACTATACCATTAGACCAGTTATCAACTTTTTGTTGATAAGCTTTCAGCACAGATGTATATATATATATTTATTTATTTTTTCTGGCTGATATCATATGAACTTAATACATTTGATGAATTATGAATGATCTACTTTCATTATGATGAGTAAATCTTGTCTCCTGGTAATCGTCTATAAACAATATTTTATTATGCTTTATTTCATGCAAGGACTATATTATATTTCAGTGGTGCATTGTGCCTTTCTCACTTGCGCATTGCATGCAAGTTAGTTTCCCTGAAGAACTCATCAGTCGGTTTGGGGCATGTATCTAGAATTATTGGCCATCACTCCCACACTCTCCAGTAATTTGCAGCAACTGTCGATTTTGTTATAGGCAACTTTGGAACACTAAACCCCAGCTGCATAAGGACATGCTGGTGGTTTAGTGGACCCAAACCTTCTAACAGGTTCCTTTAATTGTGATTCTGCACCTAAGTAGGATTATCACTTTGGTGACTCCTTATCTGTGGCAGGTACTGTATGCCATGATCCCAAATCTATAACAACCACTACAGCAATCAAATATAACTGAAATAACAAAAGTAGGGTTTGCACCTGGGCCCTGGCACCTGAGCAGGTCCAAAACCCTCTCTACCATGTAAGAGGGAACTAGCAATATTAGTATTATAAATTGCACATAGAAGGTTGGTTCTGTTACAGATTTTGCATTTGGGCCAGGAACTTCAGGTTACTAACCAGTATCATAGTACTATAACATCCTTACACTTAACATAGAGTGTAAGGCTGAAAAGGGTTGTTTATCCATCCAACATAAAGTTGATCCAGATAACGGCAAAAAAACATCATAAGGTAGTTTTCCTCATCTTAGGGGAAAAAAATCCTTCCCAAATCCAATCTAGCAATCAGAATAACTTGCTAGAAAAACAATCCTTCTCTAGAATTTTAGTAATTATAACCTGTAATATTATTATATACAAAAATGTATCTAGAACTCTTTTAGTGAGTTCACCATCAACACCTACTCAGGCAGAGAGTTCCATAGTCTCACTGCTCTTACAGTAAAGAATCCTCTTCTACAGTATGTTTGTGTAGAAACCTATGTCAGGAAAAATTTGATTTATCACAAATCTGAATTTCCTCTCGCTTTGTGGTACCAAATCTATTTCTCCTAAAATGGTGGCTGAAAAAATTATATTATACTCACTTCATCCACTTATTCACGGAGAGGCCAGCTGCTTCCATCTTGATTGAAGAAAACCCAACAATGGACCTGCTGTAAGTGTGATGACATCACCACGTGATCATGCTGGGTGCACACAATGACGTGAACAAAGAATTTCACCCTCTGCAGCTAAAATCTTATTTGCATAAAAATAAAAATAAAATTGGAATATATTTTCACAAGAAATGTATAGTTATATTTTGGTGCTTCTACACTACATGGTGGCATGTTTACTTTAATACTGATTTCAGAGGTGGCAGACTCTCTTTAAATGTTTTTTTCTTCTTACTTATTGCCCTTATACAGTGGATATAAAAAGTCTACAGATCCCTGTTAAAATGTCAGGTTTCTGTGATGTAAAAAAATGAGACAAAGATAAATCATTTCAGAACTTTTTCCACCTTTAATGTGACCAATAAACTGTACAACTCAATTGAAAAACAAACTGAAATCTTTTAGGTAGAGGGAAGAAAAAATATAAAAATACAATAATATGGTTGCATAAGTGTGCCAACCCCCCTTAACCTCCTCAGGACCGCCGTACGCAGGATTGCGTCTTTGCGGCGGTCCTGTTGTTCTGGGTGGACGCGCCGGTGCGTCCTCTCGCGAGACGCGAGATTTCCTGTGAACGCGCGCACACAGGCGCGCGCGTTCACAGGATCGGAAGGTAAGCGAGTGGATCTCCAGCCTGCCAGCGGCGATCGTTCGCTGGCAGGCTGGAGATGTGATTTTTTTAACCCCTAACAGGTATATTAGACGCTGTTTTGATAACAGCGTCTAATATACCTGCTACCTGGTCCTCTGGTGGTCCCCTTTGTTTGGATCGACCACCAGAGGACACAGGTAGCTCAGTAATATGTTGCACCAAGCACCACTACACTACACCCCCCCCCCCCCCGTCACTTATTAACCCCTTATTAGCCCTTGATCACCCCTGATCACCCCATATAGACTCCCTGATCACCCCCCTGTCATTGATTACCCCCCTGTCATTGATCACCCCCCTGTAAAGCTCCATTCAGATGTCCGCATGATTTTTACGGATCCACTGATAGACTGATCGGATCCGTAAAAATCATACGGACGTCTGAATGCAGCCTTACAGGGGAGTGATCAATGACTGTGGTGATCACCCCATATAGACTCCCTGATCACCCCCCTGTCATTGATTACCCCTCTGTCATTGATCACCCCCCTGTAAAGCTCCATTCAGATGTCCGCATGATTTTTACGGATCCACTGATAGACTGATCGGATCCGTAAAAATCATACGGACGTCTGAATGGAGCCTTACAGGGGAGTGATCAATGACTGTGGTGATCACCCCATATAGACTCCCTGATCACCCCCCTGTCATTGATTACCCCCCTGTCATTGATCACCCCCCTGTAAAGCTCCATTCAGATGTCCGCATGATTTTTACGGATCCACTGATAGACTGATCGGATCCGTAAAAATCATACGGACGTCTGAATGCAGCCTTACAGGGGCGTGATCAATGACTGTGGTGATCACCCCATATAGACTCCCTGATCACCCCCCTGTCATTGATTACCCCTCTGTCATTGATCACCCCCCTGTAAAGCTCCATTCAGATGTCCGCATGATTTTTACGGATCCACTGATAGACTGATCGGATCCGTAAAAATCATACGGACGTCTGAATGCAGCCTTACAGGGGAGTGATCAATGACTGTGGTGATCACCCCATATAGACTCCCTGATCACCCCCCTGTCATTGATTACCCCCCTGTCATTGATCACCCCCCTGTAAAGCTCCATTCAGATGTCCGCATGATTTTTACGGATCCACTGATAGACTGATCGGATCCGTAAAAATCATACGGACGTCTGAATGCAGCCTTACAGGGGGGTGATCAATGACAGTTGGGTGATCACCCCATATAGACTCCCTGATCACCCCCCTGTCATTGATCACCCCCCTGTCATTGATCCCCCCCCCCTGTAAGGCTGCATTCAGTCTTTTTTTTGGCCCAAGTTAGCGGAATTTTTTTTTTTTTCTTACAAAGTCTCATATTCCACTAACTTGTGACAAAAAATAAAATCTCACATGAACTCACCATACCCCTCACCGAATCCAAATGCGTAAAATTTTTTAGACATTTATATTCCAGACTTCTTCTCACGCTTTAGGGCCCCTAGAATGCCAGGGCAGTATAAATACCCCACATGTGACCCCATTTCGGAAAGAAGACACCCCCAGGTATTCCGTGAGGGGCATATTGAGTCCATGAAAGATTGAAATTTTTGTCCCAAGTTAGCGGAACGGGAGACTTTGTGAGAAAAAAATAAAAAATATCAATTTCCGCTAACTTGTGCCAAAAAAAAAAAATTTCTATGAACTCGCCATGCCCCTCATTGAATACCTTGGGGTGTCTTCTTTCCAAAATGGGGTCACATGTGGGGTATTTATACTGCCCTGGCATTCTAGGGGCCCCAAAGCGTGAGAAGAAGTCTGGTATCCAAATGTCTAAAAATGCCCTCCTAAAAGGAATTTGGGCCCCTTTGCGCATCTAGGCTGCAAAAAAGTGTCACACATCTGGTATCGCCGTACTCAGGAGAAGTTGGGCAATGTGTTTTGGGGTGTCATTTTACATATACCCATGCTGGGTGAGATAAATATCTTGGTCAAATGCCAACTTTGTATAAAAAAATGGAAAAAGTTGTCTTTTGCCAAGATATTTCTCTCACCCAGCATGGGTATATGTAAAAAGACACCCCAAAACACATTCCCCAACGTCTCCTGAATACGGCGATACCAGATGTGTGACACTTTTTTGCAGCCTAGGTGGGCAAAGGGGCCCACATTCCAAAGAGCACCTTTCGGATTTCACTGGTCATTTACCTACTTACCACACATTAGGGCCCCTGGAAAATGCCAGGGCAGTATAACTACCCCACAAGTGACCCCATTTTGGAAAGAAGACACCCCAAGGTATTCCGTGAGGGGCATGGCGAGTTCCTAGAATTTTTTATTGTTTGTCACAAGTTAGTGGAAAATGATGATTTTTCTTTTTATTTTTTTTTTCATACAAAGTCTCATATTCCACTAACTTGTGACAAAAAATAAAAACTTCCATGAACTCACTATGCCCATCAGCGAATACCTTGGGGTCTCTTCTTTCCAAAATGGGGTCACTTGTGGGGTAGTTATACTGCCCTGGCATTCTAGGGGCCCAAATGTGTGGTAAGGAGTTTGAAATCAAATTCTGTAAAAAATGACCTGTGAAATCCGAAAGGTGCTGTTTGGAATATGGGCCCCTTTGCCCACCTAGGCTGCAAAAAAGTGTCACACATCTGGTATCTCTGTATTCAGGAGAAGTTGAGGAATGTGTTTTGGGGTGTCTTTTTACATATACCCATGCTGGGTGAGATAAATATCTTGGTCAAATGCCAACTTTGTATAAAAAAATGGGAAAAGTTGTATTTTGCCAAGATATTTCTCTCACCCAGCATGGGTATATGTAAAATGACACCCCAAAACACATTCCCCACCTTCTCCTGAGTACAGAGATACCAGATGTGTGACACTTTTTTGCAGCCTAGGTGGGCAAAGGGGCCCATATTCCAAAGAGCACCTTTCGGATTTCACAGGTCATTTTTTACAGAATTTGATTTCAAACTCCTTACCACACATTTGGGCCCCTAGAATGCCAGGGCAGTATAACTACCCCACAAGTGACCCCATTTTGGAAAGAAGAGACCCCAAGGTATTTCGTGATGGGCATAGTGAGTTCATGGAAGTTTTTATTTTTTGTCACAAGTTAGTGGAATATGAGACTTTGTAAGAAAAAAAAAAAAAAGAAAAAAATCATCATTTTCCGCTAACTTGTGACAAAAAATAAAAAGTTCTATGAACTCATTATGCCCATCAGCGAATACCTTAGGGTGTGTACTTTCCGAAATGGGGTCATTTGTGGGGTGTTTGTACTGTCTGGCCATTGTAGAACCTCAGGAAACATGACAGGTGCTCAGAAAGTCAGAGCTGCTTCAAAAAGCGGAAATTCACATTTTTGTACCATAGTTTGTAAACGCTATAACTTTTACCCAAACCATTTTTTTTTTACCCAAACATTTTTTTTTATCAAAGACATGTAGAACAATAAATTTAGAGCAAAATTTCTATATGGATGTCGTTTTTTTTTGCAAAATTTTACAACTGAAAGTGAAAAATGTCATTTTTTTGCAAAAAAATCGTTAAATTTCGATTAATAACAAAAAAAGTAAAAATGTCAGCAGCAATGAAATACCACCAAATGAAAGCTCTATTAGTGAGAAGAAAAGGAGGTAAAATTCATTTGGGTGGTAAGTTGCATGACCGAGCAATAAACGGTGAAAGTAGTGTAGGTCAGAAGTGTAAAAAGTGGCCTGGTCTTTCAGGGTGTTTAAGCACTGGGGGCTGAGGTGGTTAACCGCCTCACGTCCGCCCATAGGATATAAACGTCCTATGGGTGGACGTCTATTTCTGACAGCACGTTTTAAAACGTCCTGTCAGAAATTGCAGCTGCACGCTAATCGTGCAGCTGCTGATCGGGTTGCCCGCTGTCAGTGACAGCAGGGCAACCCTAAGACAAGGCAGGGACAGTGCCCTGCCTTCACGATCGCTGCAGACACAGCGCTCACCGAGCGCTGTGTCTGCAGAGCAGGAAGCGCTGTGCGCTTCCTGTTCCGGCCCGGCGGTCATGTGACCGCCGTGACCGGAGAGTGCAGGAGCTGTGTGAGGTCTCTCAGAGACCTCGATCAGCCCTGCTGTGAGGCTGTACAGCGCAGGATTGCTGCTGTACAGCCTCTATAGGGGTGCATTTGTCCTGTAACTGGGGCTACTATCTCAGCCCCAGTTACAGGAGAAATCAACTGTGAAAAAAAAAAGAAAAAGTGAAGCAAATGTCCCCCAGAGGTCTTGTATGACCTTATGGGGGACGAAAAGTGTAAAAAAAAAATAAAAAAAATAAAGGGTTGAAAAAATAAAATAAAATAAAGTTTCACATGTAAAAAAAAAAAAAGTTCCCAAGTTAGGAATAAAAAAAAATAAAATAAAATAGAAAAAATTAAGTAAAATAGACATATTTAGTATTGCCGCGTCCGTAAAAACCAGCTCTATAAAAATATCACATGACCTAACCCCTCAGATGAACACCGTAAAAAATAAATAAAAAAAACTGTGTCAAAACAAGCAATTTTTGTCACCTTGCATCACAAAAGGTGCAACACCAAGTGATCAAAAACGCGTATGTCCCACAAAATGGTACCAATAAAACCGTCACCTCATCCCGCAAAAAATGAGCCCCTACATAAGAAAATCTCTCAAAAAATAAAAAAACTATAGCTCTTAGAACATGGAGACACTAAAACATAATTTTTTTGGTTTCAAAAATGCTATTATTGTGTTAAAGTGAAACAAATAAAAAAAAGTATACATATTAGGTATTGCCGCGTCCGTAAAAACCAGCTCTATAAAAATATCACATGACCTAACCCCTCGGGTGAACACCGTAAAAAAAAAAAAAAAAAACTGTGTCAAAACAAGCAATTTTTGTCACCTTGCATCACAAAAGGTGCAACACCAAGTGATCAAAAACGCGTATGTCCCACAAAATGGTACCAATAAAACCGTCACCTCATCCCGCAAAAAATGAGCCCCTACATAAGAAAATCTCTCAAAAAATAAAAAAAACTATAGCTCTTAGAACATGGAGACACTAAAACATAATTTTTTTTGTTTCAAAAATGCTATTATTGTGTTAAAGTGAAACAAATAAAAAAAAGTATACATATTAGGTATTGCCGCGTCCGTAAAAACCAGCTCTATAAAAATATCACATGACCTAACCCCTCGGGTAAACACCGTAAAAAAAAAAAAAAAAAAACTGTGTCAAAACAAGCAATTTTTGTCACCTTGCATCACAAAAGGTGCAACACCAAGTGATCAAAAACGCGTATGTCCCACAAAATGGTACCAATAAAACCGTCACCTCATCCCGCAAAAAATGAGCCCCTACATAAGAAAATCTCTCAAAAAATAAAAAAACTATAGCTCTCAGAACATGGACACATTAAAACATAATTTTTTGGTTTCAAAAATGCTATTATTGTGTAAAACTTTAATAAATGAGAAAAAGTATACATATTAGGTATCGCCACGTCCGTAACAATCTGCTCTATAAAAATGTCACTTGACTGAACCCCTAAGGTGAACGCTGTAAAAATAAATAAATAGAAACTGTGCTAAAACAACCAATTTTTTGGTCACCTTGCCCCATAAAGTGTTATATTGAATGATCAAAAAATCATATGTACCCAAAAATAGTACTAATAAAACTGGCACCTTATCCCCTAGTTTCCAAAATGGGGTCACTTCTTGGGAGTTTCTACTGTAAGGGTGCATCAGGGGGCTTCAAATGGGACATGGCATCTAAAAACCATGTGGAGTTCCTTTCCTTCTGCGCCCTGCCGTGTGCCCATACAGCAGTTTACGACCACATGTGGGGTGTTTCTGTAAACCGCAGAATCTGGGTAATAAATATTGAGTTTTGTTTGGCTGTTAACCATCGATGTGTTAGAGAAAAAAATTGATTAAAATGGAAAATCTGCCAAAAAAGTGAAATTTAAAAATTTGATCTCCATTTTTCTTTAATTCTTGTGGAACGCCTAAAGGGTTAACAAAGTTTGTAAAATCGGTTTTGAATACCTTGAGGGGTGTAGTTTCTACAATGGGGTCATTTATGGGGGTATCCACTATGTAGGCCCCACAAAGTGACTTCAGACCTGAACTGGTCCTTATAAAGTGGGTTTTGGCAATTTTCTTAAAAATTTGAAGAATTGCTTCTAAACTTCTAAGCCTTCTAACGTCCTAAAAAAATAAAATGACATTTCCAAAATGATGCCAACATAAAGTAGACATATGGGGAATGTTAAATAATAAATATTTTATGAGGTATCACTTTCTGTTTTAAAAGCAGAGAAATTGAAATTTAGAAAATTGCGATTTTTTTTAAATTTTTGGGTAAATTTGGGATTTTTTCATAAATAAAGGTGAAATATTTTGACTCAAATTTATGACTATCATGAAGTACAATGTGTCACGAGAAAACAATCTCTGAATGACTTGGATAAATAAAGGCGTTCCAAAGTTATTACCACATAAAGTGAGATATGTCCGTTTTGCAAAATTTGGCCTGGTCAGGAAGGGGGCAAAGGGCCCAGATGGGAAGTGGTTAAACTAATACTTTGTTGAAGCACCTTTTGATTTTATTACAGCACTCAGTCTTTTTGGGTATGAGTCTATCAGCATGGCACATTTTGACTTGGCAAGATTTGCCCACTCTTCTTTGCAAAAACACTCCAAATCTGTCAGATTGTGAGGGCATCTCCTGTGCACAGCCCTCTTCAGATCACCCAACAGATTTTCAATCGGATTCAGGTCTGGGCTCTGGCTGGGCCATTCCAAAACTTTAATCTTCTTCTGGTGAAGCCATTCCTTTGTTGATTTGGGTCGCTGTCATGCTGAAAGATGAAGTTCCTTTTCATGTTCAGCTTTTTAGCAGAAGCCTGAAGGTTTTGTGCCAATATTGACTGGTATTTGGAACTGTTCATAATTCCCTCTAGCTTAACTAAGGCACCAGTTTCAGCTGAAGAAAAACAGCCCCAAAGCATGATGCTGCCACCACCATGCTTCATTGTGGATATGGTGCTCTTTTGGTGATCTGCAATGTTGTTTTTGCGCCAAAAACAACATTGGAATTATGGCCAAAAAGTTCAACCTTGGTTTCATCATACCATAACACCTTTTCCCACATGCTTTTGGGATACTTCAGATGTGTTTTTGCTAAATGTAGCCTGGCTTGGATGTTTTTCTTTGTAAGAAAAGGCTTTCGTCTTGCCACTCTACCCCATAGCCCAGACATATGAAGAATACGGGAGATTGTTGTCACTTGTACCACACAGCCAGTACTTGCCAGATATTCCTGCAGCTCCTTTAATGTTGCTGTAGGCCTCTTGGTAGCCTCCCAGAACAGTTTTCTTCTCGTCTTTTCATCAATTTTGGAGGGACGTCCAGTTTTGATAATGTCACTGTTGTGCCATATTTTCTCCACTTGATGATGACTGTCTTCACTGTGTTCCATGGTATATCTAGTGCCTTGGAAATTCTTTTGTACCCTTCTCCTGACTGATACCTTTTAACAATGAGATCCCTCTGATGCTTTGGAAGCTCTCTGTGGACCATGGCTTTTGCTGTGGGATGCGACTAAGAAAATTTCAGGAAAGACCAACTAGAGCAGCTGAAATTTATTTTGGGTTAATCAGAGGCACTTTAAATGATGGCAGGTGTATGCTGACTCCTATTTAACATGATTTTGAATGTGATTGCTTAATTCTGAACACAGCTACATCCACAGTTATAAGAGGGTGTGCACACTTATGCAACCACATTATTTTTATTTATTTTTTTCTTTCCTCCACCGAAAAGATTTCAAGATTTGTTTTTCAATTAAGTGGTACAGTTTATAGGTCACATTAAAGGTGGAAAAAGTTCTGAAATTATTTTTGCCTCTTTTTTTTTTACAGCACAGAAACCTGACATTTTAACAGGAGTTTGTAGACTTTTTATATCCACTGTACATTTTATTTAACTACATTGGCTTTTTCATGTTTCCATCCTCTTTATTTCCATAAGGTATACACCTCTCACAAGGAGAATTTAGGGTACTTTTAAAAATGTCCTATATCTGTGCCCCAGTAAATGAGGTAATGGTCTTTCCAAGCTGATCAAATTTCACCATTCTAAGCATTTTTGTGTTTCCCTGACAAAACACCCTATTGAATGACAAATGATAATTTATTATATTATGGTAACTATTTCCTAGGATCCCCCATCTGCACCTCTGTTGTTCTGTCAGGTCTTATTGATTAATAAAATCTTGCAATGGTAGGTAAATGTAATTATTAGTAATTACAGACAAAAGCCTGTTTCCTATATAAGATCCACAGTTTTCAGATTTCCATCTATATCTGGGTAGTTGAAGTCCCACATAATAACTATCTTATTATGATTTTCTGCCTCATCTGTTTACCTTAGGAGTAGATTTTCTGTGGATTCTACCCATGTTTATTACCCCCACTTATCTTCCCTTCTAAATAAACTATGACAATGTATGTTTAATGCCCAGTCATAGCTTTCATCCAGGCATATCTTGGTTATTCCCACTATGTCAACCAAATATTAATTAAGGGGTTCTATATACCTGCTTTCACAAAATACAGATTGAGGGGTGCAATATACCTGCTTCCACAAAATACTGATTAAGGGTTTTTTATAAACCTGCTTCCACAAAAGACTGATTGAGGGGTGCGATATACCTGCTTCCACAAAATATTGATTAAGGGGTTCTATATACCTGTTTCCACAAAATACTGATTGAGGCGTGCTATATACCTGCTTCCACAAAATACTGATTAAGGATTTTATATATAACTGCTTCCACAAAATACTGATTGAGGGTTGCGATATACCTACTTCCACAAAATATTGATTAAGGGGTTCTATATACCTGCTTCCACAAAATAATGATTGAGGGGTGCGATATACCTGCTTCCACAAAATTCTGAATAAGGGGTTTGATATACCTGCTTCCACAAAATACTGATTAAAGGGATTGATATACCTACTTCCATCAAATATTGTGATGTATCTGCTTACACAAAAAACTGATTAAGGGGTTTGATATGCCTGCTTCCACCAAATATTGATTGAGGCATGCGATACACCTGCTTCCACAAAATACTGATTGAGGGGTGCAATATACCTGCTTCCATCAAATATTGATTGAGGCCTACGATACACCTGCTTCCACAAAATACTGATTAAGGGGATTGATATACCTGCCTCTACCAAATATTGATTGAGGCCTACGATACACCTGCTTCTACAAAATACTGATTAAGGGGTTTGATATACCAACTTCAACCAAATACTGATTGAGGCCTGCGATATACCTGCTTCCACAAATACTGCTCTTTTCTAGGGACTTTGTCAACAGGGTCATTTTGAAAATGACAGGCAGGCCTTTCTGCAGGGATGGTAGGGGTCGGTCAGATGCACCAGGCTGGAACCTAAGTGGAAAGTTGGGGAAGGTGTGTGTGATTACATCAAAGGACACACCAGAGTTGTTTGAGTGGCTCACACTCAGCCTTCCGTTTCTGTACCCTCCTCATCTTCTGTATCTGCACCCTCCTAACTCTCTGATGTGTGCACCCCTAAATACACCACCACCACCATAGCCCCTCCACTCAAGTCAGAGGAATTATTTTCCAATCCATTTCCAGACCTTACTAATGCTCAGCCATTCTTATCAGGAAGAGGAGGAAGATCAGGAAGAGGAGGTAGCAACGGCCGCCACCCAGCAGTCTGACGACAGTACCCAGATCAGTCCAAGGAGGGTGGTCCTCGCTGTTGCTGCCTACCCTGAGATCTCTAATGTCAGTGGTGGTGAAGGTGACGATGAGGACATGTCGATGGACATCACGTCGTGGGTGCCCACAAGAGAGGAAGAGGAGGGGAGTGCAGAGGGAGAGACGGAGCAGCAGATAGGGAGGAGAAGGAGAAGAAGCAGGCAGAACTCGCAGTGCACAGGAGGCAAAAAGCAGACTGCAAATGTATCTGGAGTGAGCCATCCACCATGCATGGTCACATCTTGCGCTCCCAGAACACCGGCACATCGCTCCGCAGTGTTTTTTTTTTTTAACATGTCAGCTGCTGACAATAGTGTTGCCATCTGTAGCCTGTGCTGTCAACGCGTAAGTTGCAGTAAGCCCAACACCTTGGGACAACCGCCTTAAGAAGGCACCTGGCCTCCAATCACCGAGCCCAGTGGGAGCAACGCCGTCAGAACCCACAAAGCCACACTCCCGGCGTTCCCCATCCTGCCTCTTCTCCTACTCCTTCTCCTCTCTCCTTCCATTTGTCCTCCACTCCACCTTCGACCATGCCGTCGTCGCGTTCATCTGGCACAAGGCAGGCTTCCGTGGCCCAAATGTTCGAACGTAAAAAGTTGATGATGCCGGATAACCCTCTTGCCCAACGGCTGACCGCTGGCTTGTCGGAACTGCTGGCCCTCCAAATACTGCCATATAAACTGGTGAACTCTGAGGCCTTTAGAAAATTTGTGGCCATTGGCACACCGCAATGGAAAGTCCCCGGAAGGGCATTCCAGAGCTATATATGGCCAAGTTCAGCGGCAAGTGAATATATCTCTGGCACATAGTGTCGGTGCCAAGATACATCTGACAACAGACACGTGGTCTAGCAAACACGGACAGGGAAGGTAAAAAACTTTTACTGCCCACTGGGTGAACCTTCTGACTGCAGTCAAGCATGTAACTCGTGGCACCCGTGTGGATTTGGTGTTACCGCCACGGATTGCATGCAGGCCTGCCTCTTCTTCTCCTCCTCCTACTCCATCCTCCGTCTCCTCCTCGGCTCACTCCTCCTTTTCCACTGCTACCGTCTCTTCCGCTGCACCCCTCAAGCTGCCCAGAACCTATTCGACGTTCCAGGTGAGACGTTGCCATGCTTTGCTTCGGCTGTTGTGCCTGGCAGCCAAGAGCCACACCGTTCCTGCACTGCTTTGAGCTCTGCGGTCACACGCCATTTGATGAGCTCACCAAACTGGTCAGTCGTAGCCAGGGCACCATCAGTGACATTGTAGCTTACACCTTCTTTCTGGAGTGTGCATTACGTTGTGTCATTGATCAAGCCATCGAGGAGCAGCAGCTGGAAGATGAAGAAGTCGCAATGCTGAATAAATTCCCAGGGGGGGCTACTACATCTGAGACAAGTCAGCAGGACTCTGAGGAGTCAGAGGAGGATGGTGGCTGGGGGAAGGAGGAGGAGCAAGAAGAGCATGCTTTGAGGGGGACTTTAAACTTTTCGGTGATCCCTGGTGTTGTCCGTGGCTGGGGGGAGGAGACCAAGGACGACATTCTCCTGGGAAATGAGCAGGAGCAAGATCGCTCCACCGCTTCCAATTTAGTGCAAATAGGGACCTGCATGCTCCAGTGTTTGAAGAGGGACCCCTATATAAAAAGCATAAAAGTCAAGGACCAGTACTGGGTAGCAACGTAATTAAACCCCCGATACAAACACAAAATGGCAGACATGTTACCAGCATCACAAACGACTGTCAGAATGCAGCATTTCCAGGCCTTGCTGCGAGAGATGCTGCATTCTGCGGTTGTGAGCGCTGGCAGAGGAATTTCCACCCACAGCGAAACATGTCTGGGTACCAATCCTACCGCTCCTGCAAGAAAAGGGCGGTTTGAAGATGTGTTGGTCACTTCGGATATGAGATCATTCTTGCAATCAACCCATCGACAGCCGCACTCAAGATCCAGCCTCAGGGAATGCCTAGACCGACAGGTATAAAGCAAATGGTGCAATACCCTCGGTATCTTCAATTAGTAAGGATTTATTATACTTACAACAGGTAAGATTTAATATATGCAAATAAAAATGCCCGACCCGGGTTTCGCTGTTCGCTTCTTCAGGGGCTACGGTATACAGACCTCTGCAAACCACGAGCAGAAGTAGCCCTCCGCCCCGGAACTGAAACGGACTTCCGTATTCAGTAGCATACCAAACATTTAAACAAAATTTATACAAAAACATACAGTATAAGATCACATAAAATCACAAAGGTTGATAAAAATATAAATACATAGGTAAAATAGCACAAATATATAAAAATCCAATAGAATTAAAAGAGGTATCAGAATGAATCAAGCCATACAGACTGCCTTAATATCCCACTCGATATTTAATCCTTGTGGTTGTAAGGTGTCCATATCAAATATCCACTGAGCTTCTTTTTTATTTATTTGTGTGGCAGGGTTACCACCTCGCCAATATTTTTTAACTATTTCCACACCGCAAAATTTTAAACCACTAGGATTTTTTCCATGAAATCTTTTAAAATGGGCTGAGACACTATGAGTCTCCAAGCCTTTTTTTATATTTCTTATATGTTCTGACACCCGTACTTTTAACTTTCTGAGGGTCCTGCCTATGTATTGGAGCCCACAAGGGCATTCCAACACATAGATGACCCCCATAGTTTCGCAAGAAATATTTCCTTTAATCTTAAAACTAGTTTTTTTGGAGGTAGAGCCGATCTCTTTAATTTTTGATTTTTTCTTTTCTTCCCTGGAGCGGTTTTTGCAGCAAGGACAAAAACCGCACCATGTGAATGCACTGCAAGATTTGGCAATGCTGGGAATGTCTTTTATGAAACTATGCACAAGGCTGTTACGAACGGTGGGTGCTCTTTTAAAAATAATGGGAGGTTTTTTTGGGATGAAATCCCCAAGAATGCGGTCATTTTTCAACACATTCCAATTCTGTTGTATAATTTTTCTAACCTGGGGACACATAGTAGAATAGGAAGTTGAAAAAGCAAATTGATATTTTTCTTTCATGGAGTCTGAATATTCTTTGGAATCTTTATTTTTAATCATTTTGTCCTTATCTGATTTTATTTCTTCCCTTTGTTCAATAAGTATATCTTTTTCGTATCCCTTCTCAATGAAACGATCCACGATAATACTACTTTGATCTTCATAATCTTTGACATTGGTGCAGTTTCTTCTGATGCGTTTTAACTGGCCTTTGGGTACATTACATAGCCAGGGTTTATAGTGACAACTGCTCCTGTCTATGTACCCATTACGGTCAGTTGGTTTGAAAAATGTTTTAGTAACAATTTTGCTATGTTCTAATCTGATCTCCAGATCCAGAAAATGAATGGCACTTTTACTGATGTCTGCAGTTAATTTAATGTTCCATTCATTGGAATTTAATCCAAAAATGAAATCCTCCAATCCTTTTTCACTGCCTTCCCAAATGCCTATGCAGTCATCAATATATCTCCTCCAAAACCGGAGACTGCCGGCATTAGTGTTAATCTTTAGGGCAGGGGAGATGGTAAGATGTTCCCAATATGCCATAAAGAGGTTCGCGAAACTGGGTGCGAATTTCGCACCCATCGCCACACCAGAAACTTGCAAAAAATAATAGTCGTCGTACCAAAAATAGTTGTGTTCTAAGCAAAATTGTATACAATCTAGGATGAATACTGTATGATTTTTGCTCATCCGTTCATCGTTATCCAAATAAAATCTAACCGCATCAATCCCAATGTTGTTAGGTATTACAGGGAGTGCAGAATTATTAGGCAAGTTGTATTTTTGAGGATTAATTTTATTATTGAACAACAACCATGTTCTCAATGAACCCAAAAAACTCATTAATATCAAAGCGGAATTTTTTTGGAAGTAGTTTTTAGTTTGTTTTTAGTTTTAGCTATTTTAGGGGGATATCTGTGTGTGCAGGTGACTATTACTGTGCATAATTATTAGGCAACTTAACAAAAAACAAATATATACCCATTTCAATTATTTATTTTTACCAGTGAAACCAATATAACATCTCAACATTCACAAATATACATTTCTGACCTTCAAAAACAAAACAAAAACAAATCAGTGACCAATATAGCCACCTTTCTTTGCAAGGACACTCAAAAGCCTGCCATCCATGGATTCTGTCAGTGTTTTGATCTGTTCACCATCAACATTGCGTGCAGCAGCAACCACAGCCTCCCAGACACTGTTCAGAGAGGTGTACTGTTTTCCCTCCTTGTAAATCTCACATTTGATGATGGACCACAGGTTCTCAATGGGGTTCAGATCACGTGAACAAGGAGGCCATGTCATTAGATTTTCTTCTTTTATACCCTTTCTTGCCAGCCACGCTGTGGAGTACTTGGACACGTGTGATGGAGCATTGTCCTGCATGAAAATCATGTTTTTCTTGAAGGAAGCAGACTTCTTCCTGTACCACTGCTTGAAGAAGGTGTCTTCCAGAAACTGGCAGTAGGACTGGGAGTTGAGCTTGACTCCATCCTCAACCCGAAAAGGCCCCACAAGCTCATCTTTGATGATACCAGCCCAAACCAGTACTCCACCTCCACCTTGCTGGCGTCTGAGTCGGACTGGAGCTCTCTGCCCTTTACCAATCCAGCCACGGGCCCATCCATCTGGCCCATCAAGACTCACTCTCATTTCATCAGTCCATAAAACCTTAGAAAAATCAGTCTTGAGATATTTCTTGGCCCAGTCTTGACGTTTCAGCTTGTGTGTCTTGTTCAGTGGTGGTCGTCTTTGAGCCTTTCTTACCTTGGCCATGTCTCTGAGTATTGCACACCTTGTGCTTTTGGGCACTCCAGTGATGTTGCAGCTCTGAAATATGGCCAAACTGGTGGCAAGTGGCATCTTGGCAGCTGCACGCTTGACTTTTCTCAATTCATGGGCAGTTATTTTGCGCCTTGGTTTTTCCACACGCTTCTTGCGACCCTGTTGACTATTTTGAATGAAACGCTTGATTGTTCGATGATAACGCTTCAGAAGCTTTGCAATTTTAAGAGTGCTGCATCCCTCTGTAAGATATCTCACTATTTTTGACTTTTCTGAGCCTGTCAAGTCCTTCTTTTGACCCATTTTGCCAAAGGAAAGGAAGTTGCCTAATAATTATGCGCACCTGATATAGGGTGTTGATGTCATTAGACCACACCCCTTCTCATTACAGAGATGCACATCACCTAATATGCTTTATTGGTAGTAGGCTTTCGAGCCTATACAGCTTGGAGTAAGACAACATGCATAAAGAGGATGATGTGGTCAAAATACTTATTTGCCTAATAATTCTGCACGCAGTGTATAGTGTATAATGATGTTACATCAAGTGTCACTAGAAGGGTATTATCTGTAATATTATTATCAAATGTCTTCAACAGTTCCAAGACATGCCCTGTATCTCTTAAATAATAAGGGGTGGTGGTAACATAACGCTGCAAAAAAATATCTATATACTCAGATACCCGGCTGGTAATTGAATCAATACCAGAGACTATCGGTCTACCAGGGGGGCGCTCTGCATCCTTATGCACCTTTGGAAGATAATAGATAGTAGGTGTTTTAGGATAAAGATTGTTCAAATATTGGAATTCTTTTTGATTGAGAACGCCTTGAGCTAATCCCCTTTCCAGAAGTGATTTTAATTGCTTCTTATATTCATTAACTGGATCACTTTTCAGTCTTTTATAAGTATTGACATCAGCCAAAATTCTCTGCATTTCTGTAACATAGTCTTTTTTATTCAGTACCACTATCCCTCCTCCCTTGTCAGCGGGCTTAATAATTATATGGTCGTTTTTTTCCAAATTTTTTAAAGACTCCTTCTCTTTTTTATTTAAATTATTCTGTTTCATGCCCCTATTATCAATTTTCTCAAGTCCTTTCAAAACGCCTCGTTTAAAGGCATCAATGCATTCATTTTCCTTATTATCTGGATAAAATTTAGATTTATTCCTCAACTCTGTATAAATCCTCGTTCCATCTGTTTGGGGGCTTATAATAGGATTCTTTACAAGGTACTTTTGAATGTTCAACTTTCTAATGAAACGATGAAGATCCAAATAGGTCTCAAATTTGTTTCCCCGATAAGTAGGAGCAAACTTGAGACCCTTGCTCAGGACCGACACCTCATCAGGCAAAAGCACATAAGAACTTAAGTTGTAAATACCTACAGATTCCCCCTGCCTTTCTTTGCATCGGGGCTTATTATGTCTCTTTCCTCCCCTATTGCCTATACCTCTCTTTTCTTTTTCCTGGGTGTTTCTTCCTTTCCCTGTGGTGTTTGCGGTGTTTTCCCTTTTATTGACTTGTGTGGAAAATTTTCATTTTGAACATTGTTATCAGTTCTTTCATTGGAATAACATCGTTCCTCATTACCATTCTTATGTTCATATTGACTATTAACCTTGGGTACCTCATTTCCCCTCAATGCCAATCCTGTATTGTTGGCATCATAAATCTCATTAGGATATTTGTCATTCTGATATCTATAGTTCATCTCACTCTGATACCTACCATTATAGTCAGGTGCATAACTACCTCTTTCTCTATTCTCATAGAAGTCCCTATTTCGATTATCAAAAACCGGACGGTATTGTTGTCTATAATTCCCTGGGTTTTGATACTCTCGGGGACCTTGGTGGTATCGATTGTTGTTACCCCGATAGTGATAGTTATTATAGTGGGATTGATAATTCCCCCCATAATTCTGATGGCCGTAATTCCTACGATAGCCATTCCACCTTGGTCTATAGCCCCGGGAAGTATGTTGACCCCACCCGGTGTTAGATTCCACATGAGAATCATGTGCGATGTTCCTTAAATTGCTAGGTGCGGAGTAATCAATGTTTACAGGTTCACTGACAAAAACTGCTGTATCTTCCTTTTTTTGTTGTTTCCATTTATACACGGTATCATTCTTATAATCGTCAACTACCTTTAAATACTTTTTTTGTTTTTTCTTTTTCACTTCCTGTTCAGCTTTTGTTACCTCTTTCTGACACTTTAGTGATAGTTCATAATAATCAGGTAGTTCCTTAAATGGAGCTAGTTTGGTTTTTATATCATCGATTTGATTACATAGTGAGGTAAGTTTCTTTTTCCTCCTATCAATAATAAACCTAATAGCCCCAAAACCACATGAATTGACAAACTGTTCCCATTCTCTTAAATCTTCCTCAGAATCAGAATTAAAAGGCAGCTGCCATCTAAGACCCTCTGGAATTTTATCCTCTACCAGAAGTTTTTCCAGGGATATTACGTCCCAAATGGTCCTAATTTCTTTGATCATAAGCGCCTCCAAATTATTAAACACAACATCAATATCATTATTAGCTTGTGATTGTGGTTTTTCACTAAAAACTTCGTGTACATTCAAATGCATATTGTCTCTAAACGTAAAAATATCTATGTCCATCCTCCACACCAGATAAAACCAAATATAGAAATGCAGAAAAATAAAGTAATCTGGTGTGGAAGTGTTAGACAGGAAAGCAGCGGTGCCCTTAATGGAGTTGGTTCAATCTCCTAAACAGTCAAGAACAAAGGTGCGGGAACCGCGCTCTAACAAGACAATAAATGTCAGTGATAAAGTCCTGTAGAGAAGGTGAGATATAAAGTTCACAAAGTGACCAAAAATAAGTACACTAAACCTGATTCTTCTCGCAGAGATGGTAGAATATTATGCTGCTCCCGGTTGAAGACATTTGATAATAATATTACAGATAATACCCTTCTAGTGACACTTGATGTAACATCATTATACACTATAATACCTAACAACATTGGGATTGATGCGGTTAGATTTTATTTGGATAACGATGAACGGATGAGCAAAAATCATACAGTATTCATCCTAGATTGTATACAATTTTGCTTAGAACACAACTATTTTTGGTACGACGACTATTATTTTTTGCAAGTTTCTGGTGTGGCGATGGGTGCGAAATATGCACCCAGTTTCGCGAACCTCTTTATGGCATATTGGGAACATCTTACCATCTCCCCTGCCCTAAAGATTAACACTAATGCCGGCAGTCTCCGGTTTTGGAGGAGATATATTGATGACTGCATAGGCATTTGGGAAGGCAGTGAAAAAGGATTGGAGGATTTCATTTTTGGATTAAATTCCAATGAATGGAACATTAAATTAACTGCAGACATCAGTAAAAGTGCCATTCATTTTCTGGATCTGGAGATCAGATTAGAACATAGCAAAATTGTTACTAAAACATTTTTCAAACCAACTGACCGTAATGGGTACATAGACAGGAGCAGTTGTCACTATAAACCCTGGCTATGTAATGTACCCAAAGGCCAGTTAAAACGCATCAGAAGAAACTGCACCAATGTCAAAGATTATGAAGATCAAAGTAGTATTATCGTGGATCGTTTCATTGAGAAGGGATACGAAAAAGATATACTTATTGAACAAAGGGAAGAAATAAAATCAGATAAGGACAAAATGATTAAAAATAAAGATTCCAAAGAATATTCAGACTCCATGAAAGAAAAATATCAATTTGCTTTTTCAACTTCCTATTCTACTATGTGTCCCCAGGTTAGAAAAATTATACAACAGAATTGGAATGTGTTGAAAAATGACCGCATTCTTGGGGATTTCATCCCAAAAAAACCTCCCATTATTTTTAAAAGAGCACCCACCGTTCGTAACAGCCTTGTGCATAGTTTCATAAAAGACATTCCCAGCATTGCCAAATCTTGCAGTGCATTCACATGGTGCGGTTTTTGTCCTTGCTGCAAAAACCGCTCCAGGGAAGAAAAGAAAAAATCAAAAATTAAAGAGATCGGCTCTACCTCCAAAAAAACTAGTTTTAAGATTAAAGGAAATATTTCTTGCGAAACTATGGGGGTCATCTATGTGTTGGAATGCCCTTGTGGGCTCCAATACATAGGCAGGACCCTCAGAAAGTTAAAAGTACGGGTGTCAGAACATATAAGAAATATAAAAAAAGGCTTGGAGACTCATAGTGTCTCAGCCCATTTTAAAAGATTTCATGGAAAAAATCCTAGTGGTTTAAAATTTTGCGGTGTGGAAATAGTTAAAAAATATTGGCGAGGTGGTAACCCTGCCACACAAATAAATAAAAAAGAAGCTCAGTGGATATTTGATATGGACACCTTACAACCACAAGGATTAAATATCGAGTGGGATATTAAGGCAGTCTGTATGGCTTGATTCATTCTGATACCTCTTTTAATTCTATTGGATTTTTATATATTTGTGCTATTTTACCTATGTATTTATATTTTTATCAACCTTTGTGATTTTATGTGATCTTATACTGTATGTTTTTGTATAAATTTTGTTTAAATGTTTGGTATGCTACTGAATACGGAAGTCCGTTTCAGTTCCGGGGCGGAGGGCTACTTCTGCTCGTGGTTTGCAGAGGTCTGTATACCGTAGCCCCTGAAGAAGCGAACAGCGAAACCCGGGTCGGGCATTTTTATTTGCATATATTAAATCTTACCTGTTGTAAGTATAATAAATCCTTACTAATTGAAGATACCGAGGGTATTGCACCATTTGCTTTATTCCTTTTGAAGGTCCGGTGTTTGAATTCAGCGGTTGGAATCTTTGTTTGAGGTCCTGGGATCAGTATAAGGCTGTGGGATCTCAGCACCTGTTTCTTCCATTCCGTGATTACAGTTTTTGGCTAAAGTTCTCTTGAGACTTATCCAAGGACCGGGAGCAGCATAATATTCTACCATCTCTGCGAGAAGAATCAGGTTTAGTGTACTTTTTTTTGGTCACTTTGTGAACTTTATATCTCACCTTCTCTACAGGACTTTATCACTGACATTTATTGTCTTGTTAGAGCGCGGTTCCCGCACCTTTGTTCTTGACTGTTTAGGAGATTGAACCAACTCCATTAAGGGCACCGCTGCTTTCCTGTCTAACACTTCCACACCAGATTACTTTATTTTTCTGCTAGACCGACAGGTGTCCGACTACATCGGATTAACGGGTGATATGGACGCTCTGAGACGCGAGGAACCCCTGGACTACTGGGTGTGCAGGCTTGGGTGGGCACAATTTGCCATGAAACTCTTGGCTTGCCCCTTGTCGAGTTTTCTGTCCGAAAGGACGTTCTGCGCAGCAGGGGGATCGTGACCGATAAGCGCACTTGCGTAGCTCACGATAGTGTGGACTACCTCACATTTCTAAAAATGAATGAGGCATGGATCTTGGAGGAATTCAACACCTATGATGACCACGTGTATTTGAATTTCCTCATGCCGGCCCACACATATCCGCCAGGACCCAGAACAAAGAATGGTTCTTGTATTATGTATATACAGCAGCATAAAAGGCCTTTTCTGTCAGGTGAATGCCTAATTTTTGGGGCCTCTACTCAAGTGGCCTACAGGAAAATTATCTAGTGACCACCAAATGTACCTCCAGCTACATTATCACTTGTTCTTTTCTGTCAGGTGAATGCCTAATTTTTGGGGGCTGTACTGGCCTACAGTAAAATAGTTATCAAGTGACCGTCTAATATGTATACCTCCAGCCATATAATCACTTTTTCTTTCTGTCAGGTGCATGCCTAATTTTCGGGGCCTGTACTCCACTGGCCTACAGTAAAATTGTTATTCAGTGACCGCCTAATGTACCTCCAGCCACATAATTGCTTGTTCTTTTCTGTCAGGTGAATGCCTAATTTTTGGGGCCTGTACTGGCCTACAGTAAAATTGTTATCCAGTGACCGCCTAATGTACCTCCAGCCACACAATCACTTGTACTTTTCAGTCAGGTGAATGCCTAATTTTTGAGGCCTCTATTCCAGTGGCCTACAGTAAAATGACCTAGTGACCGCCTAATGTACCTCCAGCTACATTATCACTTGTTCTTTTCTCTCAGGTGAATGCCTAATTTTTGGGGGCTGTACTGGCCTACAGTAAAATAGTTATCAAGTGACCGTCTAATATGTATACCTCCAGCCACATAATCACTTGTTCTTTCTGTCAGGTGAATGCCTAATTTTTGGGGCCTGTACTGGCCTACAGTAAAATTGTTATCCAGTGACCGTCTAATATACCTCTAGCCACATAATCACTTCTTCTTTTCTGTCAGGAGAATGGATAATTTTTGGGGCCTGTACTCCACTCGCCTACAGTGAACTTGTTATTCAGTGGCTGCCTAATATACCTCCAGCCACATAATTACTTGTTCTTTTCTGTCAGGTGAATGCCTAAATTTTTTGGCCTGTACTCCCGTGGCCTAAAATAAAAAAATTCTAGGCTCCAACAGGGCACATTTTTGAGAGTTTCCCTTTAAGACGCATAAAAATGGCCCCTGATTAAAATACATAATGTTTGTGGGAATTTTTGCCATTGATTCCCCTCTGGTATGTCACTGTCCATGTTGTGGGACTACTTGTGAACTTCTAGTAAGTATTTGGTGGCTGCAAATATGACCTGAAGGTTTTTCAGGTTTGTCTGCCATGAAAGTCAATGGGGTCCGCACCGAACACGCGGTTCGTGAATATTTGATCGTGAACTTGCGTTCACGAATCGTTGTTAATAGAAGACATGTCCCACAGTCTGTGGCTCTCCATAATTCATTTGCAGCACTTTCAGAGCGCAAGAGCAACATGGAGGATGGCTCAGGCACAGTGGGTGAGGAACAATCATCTCCTATGCCTAAAGTATGCAAGACTGCAGCCAAAGACAAAAAGGATAAAGTGAAGACTGATAGAATCAGCCACCAACAGCTGTTTACTATCATAAGAGGTGTGAAGTTTGAGGAAAATGGTTTTGTGAGATGTCTCCCTGGTGCTACCGCTAGCAGGGACAGACGACGCATCCTTAATATTGTTAGGCAAGCAAAGCAGGAAAGGGAGGTGTATAATCACTTCTTCTTTTCTGTCAGGAGAATGCCTAATTTTTGGGGCCTGTACTCCACTCGCCTACAGTGAAATTGTTATTCAGTGGCCGCCTAATATACCTCCAGCCACATAATTACTTGTTCTTTTCTGTCAGGTGAATGCCTAAATTTTTTGGCCTGTACTCCCGTGGTCTAAAATAAAAAATTTCTAGGCTCCAACAGGGCACATTTTTGAGAGTTTCCCTTTAAGACGCATAAAAATGGCCCCTGATTAAAATACATAATGTTTGTGGGAATTTTTGCCATTGATTCCCCTCTGGTATGTCACTGTCCATGTTGTGGGACTACTTGTGAACTTCTAGTAAGTATTTGGTGGCTGCAAATATGACCTGAAGGTTTTTCAGGTTTGTCTGCCATGAAAGTCAATGGGGTCCGCACCGAACACGCGGTTCGTGAATATTTGATCGTGAACTTGCGTTCACGAATCGTTGTTGATAGAAGACATGTCCCACAGTCTGTGGCTCTCCATAATTCATTTGCAGCACTTTCAGAGCGCAAGAGCAACATGGAGGATGGCTCAGGCACAGTGGGTGAGGAACAATCATCTCCTATGCCTAAAGTATGCAAGACTGCAGCCAAAGACAAAAAGGATAAAGTGAAGACTGATAGAATCACCCACCAACAGCTGTTTACTATCATAAGAGGTGTGAAGTTTGAGGAAAATGGTTTTGTGAGATGTCTCCCTGGTGCTACCGCTAGCAGGGACAGACGACGCATCCTTAATATTGTTAGGCAAGCAAAGCAGGAAAGGGAGGTGTATGTTATTGTCCATCTTGGGACCAATGATCTGGCTTGCAATGAGGTTTCAAAGGTGATCTAAGCTTTTCGCACATTTGGTAATGATATACGGGAGGTTGCATTGACTGTTTCATTCTCTGCAGTTTTGCCTGTGCATAACCTTCAGCATGACAGAAAGATGCGCATTAAGGAATTCAATGTATGGCTTGGTGAATGGTGTCTGAACCAAGGGTTTGGCTTTGTGTCTCATGTTAGCTCTCGTTGGAATGGAAAAGAACTGTACAAGAAAGATGGTTTGAACGAATGTCCTCAGTGAACAGTTCAAGGTATTTGCTAAGGAGCATTTAAACTAGGAAAGGGGGCAAAAGAGTGATAATCCAGCAGTCCGACTGCCCCCCTGAACAATGCCAGAAGATGCCAGTAGCACATAGGTTAATAAATGACAAGCTCAGAGTCTTGTCTACAAATTCTCGCAGTTTAGGGAAAAAGATCAATGAACTTGAGTCTATAATGGGATCTGAGAATATAGATTTAGTGGCTGTTACTGAGACATGGTTCAATGGGAGTAATGACTGGGATATAACAATACCAGGGTTCTCTCTATACAGGGAGTGCAGAATTATTAGGCAAGTTGTATTTTTGAGGATTAATTTTATTATTGAACAACAACCATGTTCTCAATGAACCCAAAAAACTCATTAATATCAAAGCTGAATTTTTTTGGAAGTAGTTTTTAGTTTGTTTTTAGTTTTAGCTATTTTAGGGGGATATCTGTGTGTGCAGGTGACTATTACTGTGCATAATTATTAGGCAACTTAACAAAAAACAAATATATACCCATTTCAATTATTTATTTTTACCAGTGAAACCAATATAACATCTCAACATTCACAAATATACATTTCTGACCTTCAAAAACAAAACAAAAACAAATCAGTGACCAATATAGCCACCTTTCTTTGCAAGGACACTCAAAAGCCTGCCATCCATGGATTCTGTCAGTGTTTTGATCTGTTCACCATCAACATTGCGTGCAGCAGCAACCACAGCCTCCCAGACACTGTTCAGAGAGGTGTACTGTTTTCCCTCCTTGTAAATCTCACATTTGATGATGGACCACAGGTTCTCAATGGGGTTCAGATCAGGTGAACAAGGAGGCCATGTCATTAGATTTTCTTCTTTTATACCCTTTCTTGCCAGCCACGCTGTGGAGTACTTGGACGCGTGTGATGGAGCATTGTCCTGCATGAAAATCATGTTTTTCTTGAAGGATGCAGACTTCTTCCTGTACCACTGCTTGAAGAAGATGTCTTCCAGAAACTGGCAGTAGGACTGGGAGTTGAGCTTGACTCAATCCTCAACCCGAAAAGGCCCCACAAGCTCATCTTTGATGATACCAGCCCAAACCAGTACTCCACCTCCACCTTGCTGGCGTCTGAGTTGGACTGGAGCTCTCTGCCCTTTACCAATCCAGCCACGGGCCCATCCATCTGGCCCATCAAGACTCACTCTCATTTCATCAGTCCTTAAAACCTTAGAAAAATCAGTCTTGAGATATTTCTTGGCCCAGTCTTGACGTTTCAGCTTGTGTGTCTTGTTCAGTGGTGGTCGTCTTTGAGCCTTTCTTACCTTGGCCATGTCTCTGAGTATTGCACACCTTGTGCTTTTGGGCACTCCAGTGATGTTGCAGCTCTGAAATATGGCCAAACTGGTGGCAAGTGGCATCTTGGCAGCTGCACGCTTGACTTTTCTCAGTTCATGGGCAGTTATTTTCCGCCTTGGTTTTTCCACACGCTTTTTGCGACCCTGTTGACTATTTTGAATGAAACGCTTGATTGTTCGATGATCACGCTTCAGAAGCTTTGCAATTTTAAGAGTGCTGCATCCCTCTGCAAGATATCTCACTATTTTTGACTTTTCTGAGCCTGTGAAGTCCTTCTTTTGACCCATTTTGCCAAAGGAAAGGAAGTTGCCTAATAATTATGCACACCTAATATAGGGTGTTGATGTCATTAGACCACACCCCTTCTCATTACAGAGATGCACATCACCTAATATGCTTAATTGGTAGTAGGCTTTCGAGCCTATACAGCTTGGAGTAAGACAACATGCATAAAGAGGATGATGTGGTCAAAATACTCATTTGCCTAATAATTCTGCACGCAGTGTATAGGAAAGACAGAGACGGCAAGAAAGGGGGAGGGGTGGCCCTGTATGCGAAAGATAGCATAAAATCAAATTTGCTACAAGTTAGAGAGACCAATTTAAAGTCAGTTTGGGTTACGTTGCAGCTTGATAATCATAAGCTAACTCATGTAGGTATGATATGTAGACCACCCAGCCAAGTCAAAGAATTAGATGATCTACTAGTTGAGGAAATAGCTAAAATGACATTGAAAGGGGAAGTTATCATTATGGGAGACTTTAATCTTCCTGATGTAAACTCGAAAACCAAAATAGCTAGTTCTGCCAGGAGTACAGATATTCTAAATTCCCTACTGGGATTATCTCTACAGCAAGTAGTGGAGGAGCCAACCCGGAAGGAGGCCATTTTAGATTTAGTATTCACAAATATGAATTTGGTATCTGATATTATTGTAGTGGAAAGCTTGGGATCTAGTGATCACCAGTCAGTGTGGTTTAATATAAGTACAGGGATTGAGTCACACCACACAAAAACAAAAGTTTTAGATTTTAGAAAAACTGACTTTCTAAAATTAGATTAGAGGTATACGAGTCCCTATCAGATTGGAACAGTTTCAATGGAGTCCAGGAGAAATTGGACTATTTAAAAGTGGCACTATTGAAGGCAACAGATAGATTAGGCTTGTCAGTAAAAGCAAAAAAAGGAAGAGACCACTGTGGTACTCAGCAGAAGTGGCTAAAATCATTAGAAACAAAAAAAGAGCATTTAGTAATTATATAAAATAAAAAAAACAAGAATGACAGGCAAATTTATAAGATTAAGCAGAGAGAGGCCAAGCAAGTTATAAGAGCTTCTAAAGCACAGGCAGAAGAGAAATTAGCTCAGTCAGTGAAAAAAGGCGATAAGACATTCTTCAGATACATAAATGAAAAAAGGAAACTAAAACAAGGAATTACCAAATTAAAAACAAAAGAAGGAAGGTATATGGAAGAAGATAAAGAACTAGCTGACTGCCTCAATGAATACTTCTGTTCAGTTTTTACAAAGGAAAATGAAGGTAAAGGACCTCAGTTAGGAAGGAAGACTAATGAATCTTTTGATGCATGTGTCTTTACAGAGGAAGAGGTTCTAAGTCAGCTGTCTAAAATTATTACAAATAAGTCACAGGGACCTGATGGGATACACCCAAAGCTATTAAAAGAGCTTAGCTGTGAACCAGCAAAACCATTTACAGATTTATTTAACCAATCACTGGTAACAGGAGTCGTCCCAAAAGATTGGAAATTAGCAAATGTTGTGCCCATTCACAAGAAAGGTAGTAGGGAGGAATCGGGCAACTATAGGCCAGTAAGCCTGACATCAATAGTGGGGAAATTAATGGAAACCATACTTAAGGAGAGGATTGTGGAACATCTAAAATCCCATGGATTGAAAGATGAAAAACAGCATGGGTTTACTTCAGGGAGATCATGTCAAACTAATCTTATTGATTTTTTTGATTGGGTGACTAAAATAATAGATGGCGGAGGTGCAGTAGACATCACTTATCTAGACTTTAGTAAGGCTTTTGATACTGTCCCACATAGAAGGCTTATCAATAAATTGCAGTCTTTGTGCTTGGACTCCCATATTGTTGAATGGATTGTAACAGGGTTGATGTTCTTGGAGGGATACACCAAATAAAAAAGGATTAAGGCAAACTAGAGGAATAGTCAAAAATCTGGCAACTAAAATTTAATGTTGATAAGTGCAAGATAATGCACCTGGGGCGTAAAAACCCAAGAGCAGAATATAAAATCATTGATACAATCCTAACCTCAGTATCTGAGTAAAGGGATTTAGGGGTCATTATTTCAGAAGACTTAAAGGTAGGCAGACAATGTCATAGAGCAGCAGGAAATGCTAGCAGAATGCTTGGGTATATAGGGAGAGGCATTACCAGTAGAAAGAGGGAGGTGCTCATGCCGCTCTACAGAGCACTAGTGAGACCTCATTTGGAGTATTGTGCTCAGTACTGGAGACCATATCTCCAGAAGGATATTGATACTTTGTAGAGAGTTTAGAGAAGAGCTACTAAACTAGAACATGGATTGCAGGATAAAACTTACCAGGAAAGATTAAAGGACCTTAACATATATAGCTTAGAAGAAAGACGAGACAGAGGGGATATGATAGAAACTTTTAAATACATAAAGGGAATCAACACAGTAAAAGAGGAGAGAATATTTAAAAGAAGAAAAACTGCTACAAGAGGACATATTTTTAAATTAGAGGGGCAAACGTTTAAAAGTAATATCAGGAAGTATTACTTTACTGAGAGAGTAGTGGATGCATGGAATAGCCTTCCTGCAGAAGTGGTAGTTGCAAATACAGTGAAGGAGTTTAAGCATGCATGGGATAGGCATAAGGCCATCCTTCATATAAGATAGGGCCAGGGGCTAGTCATAGTATTTAGTATATTGGGCAGACTAGATGGGCCAAATGGTTCTTATCTGCCGACACATTCTATGTTTCTATGTCTCGGCCAATGTTCTTCCATCACTAGATATAAACTCGGCCTAATGCTATTTCTATCAATCTTTAGGATAGGCCATCACTCCCATCTACTAGAAAGTAATTTTTATGAACCTCGTTGAAAGTGATTGTAAACATAACCAAATAAATTACTTATAGATATGAGAATTGATCCATAAACGTGTGATTAGGTAGAATGTGGACTTGGCTGTTTTTTTCACACTTTTATGTCATCTTTATGTAAATCACTCTTTGCACTGATGGAATATGAAGTGAGAAAATATTACCACATATGTCTTTCAAGAATGATCATGTAGGACTCTAAATTGGGATGAATAATGCAGTGTGACCAAAAATGACAGATAAATTAGAATATTAATTGATTTTCATCCCTGAGATGGATCTTGGCAATCTGGCAGATGCCGTGTTTGCAGAATTGATAGCAAACAGATTTTCTGTGTCACATAAAATTCCCCTTTGCTGAAGGAGAGGTACTATGATCGCTATAGCGTGCATGTCATTAACAGAGATGTGTGCAGTGTCCAGCAAGGACAAAACATCATTGGCATTTTATTAATATGAAGTATAGACACTGATGTCATGCTGAATTGGCAGTGAACATAAACTCATACTGGAATATCTCTCTTTTTATCTTAGTATTTATTTCTCACCGGCCTACTTTAGATCATTAAAGTTAACAAACTGTCAACGTCTACTGTCTACCATTTCATTAGCTCCACTAACAATTAATTAAGCAAAGATAAACCCTGTTGTGTCCAACAAAAGCAAAACTAATTGCAAAACTGATGTAGGAGGATTATGAAATGACACTATGGTAAAGCCAGGGGTAGACATGTCATATGTGCAACCAATGCAGCGGCACGGGGGCTCAATAGGTTAGAGCAGTGATGGCGAACCTTTTAGAGACCGAGTGCCCAAACTGCATCCCAAGACCCACTTATTTATCACAAGGTGCCAACACGGCAATTTACCCTGAATACTACAGTCCAATATAGTGCATCTTCCATGTACTTTATCACTTAGCTATAATAGCTACATTCAGTGCGCTGCCTGTGTTGTTCATAGTGCGCCCTGCGCTGATGAATGGCAGGAAAAGTCTAAGGCATATTAGACTTTTTCCAGGGTGTGGGTGCCCACAGGGAGGGCTCTGAGTGCCACCTCTGGCACCCGTGCCATAGGTTTGCCACCACTGGGTTAGAGGGTCCACTGTCACATTAAAAACTGCTTTCTGTTGTGTATTAGGGTGCATGTAATTGTTCTAATTCATTTTATGACTCACAATTGCTACATTGTTAGAGAGGCTTAAAGGGGTTATCCCATGACTAATAAAAGACATGTAAATCAGTCTTCATGTAGTACAGTATGTTAAAATCTGTTTCTAACAAATCTAAAATCAGCCCTGTACCTCACATGGATCTAGAGATCTCCCCGATAATTGCCCCAGTTGCTCTACTAGATTTATGCCAAGCTGGCAGCTTAGGGGGCATGTCCTTTCTCAAAGTGGTGTACCTTCTGCTTCAAGTGGTGGTAGGTGAAGGATGGAACTGAGCATGTAACATAGTAACATAGTAACATAGTACATAAGGCCGAAAAAAGACATTTGTCCATCCAGTTCGGCCTGTTATCCTGCAAGTTGATCCAGAGGAAGGCAAAAAACCCTGTGAGGTAGAAGCCAATTTTCTCCACTTTAGGGGAATAAAAAATTCCTTCCCGACTCCAATCATGCAATCAGAATAACTCCCTGGATCAACGACCCCTCTCTAGTAGCTATAGCGTGTAATATTATTATGCTCCAGAAATACGTCCAGGCCCCTCTTGAATTCCTATATTGTACTCACCATCACCACCTGCTCAGGCAGAGAGTTCCATAGTCTCACTGCTCTTACCGTAAAGAATCCTCTTCTATGTTTGTGTACAAACCTTCTTTCCTCCAGACGCAGAGGATGTCCCCTCGTCACAGTCACAGTCCTGGGAAAAAATAGATGATGGGATAGATCTCTGTACTGACCCCTGATATATTTATACATATTAATTAGATCTCCCCTCAGTCGTCTTTTTTCTAAAGTGAATAACCCTAATTTTGATAATCTTTCGGGGTACTGTAGTTGCCCCATTCCAGTTATTACTTTAGTTGCCCTCCTCTGAACCCTCTCCAGCTCTGCTATGTCTGCCTTGTTTACAGGAGCCCAGAACTGTACACAGTACTCCATGTGTGGTCTGACTAGCGATTTGTAAAGTGGTAGGACTATGTTCATATCACGGGAATCTATGCCCCTTCTGATGCAACCCATTATCTTGTTGGCCTTGGCAGCAGCTGCCTGACACTGGTTTTTGCTGCTTAGTTTGCTGTTTATTAAAATTCCTAGATCCTTTTCCATGTCAGTGTTACCGAGTGTTTTACCATTTAGTATGTACGGGTGACTTGCATTTTTCCTTCCCATGTGCATAACTTTACATTTATCAGTGTTAAACCTCATCTGCCACGTATCTGCCCAAGCCTGCAATCTATCCAGATCCCTCTGTAGCTGTATACTGTCCTCATCAGTGTAAATTACTTTACACAGTTTAGTGTCATCTGCGAAAATTGATACTTTACTATGCAAGCCTTCTACAAGATCATTAATTAATATATTGAAGAGAATAGGGCCCAATACTGACCCCTGAGGTACTCCACTAGTGACAGTGACCCAATCTGAGTGTGTACCGTTAATAACCACCCTCTGTTTTCTATCACTCAGCCAGTTACTTACCCACATACAGATGTTTTCTCCCAGTCCGAGCATTCTCATTTTATATACTAACCTTTTATGTGGTACAGTGTCAAATGCTTTGGAGAAGTCCAGATATACGACATCCATTGATTCGCCGCTGTCAAGTCTAGAACTTACCTCCTCATAGAAACTGATTAAATTAGTCTGACATGACCGATCCCTCACGAAGCCATGCTGATATGGCGTTATTTGCTTATTTCCGTTGAGATGTTCTAATATAGCATCTCTCAGAAAACCTTCAAACAGTTTACCCACAACAGATGTTAAACTTACCGGCCTATAGTTTCCAGGCTCTGTTTTTGTCCCCTTTTTGAATATTGGCACCACATATGCCACGCGCCAATCCTGTGGGACATTCCCTGTCAGTATAGAGTCTGCAAATATCAGAAATAAGGGTCTGGCTATGACATTACTTAATTCCTTTAGGATACGGGGGTGTATGCCATCCGGTCCTGGCGATTTGTCTATTTTAATCTTTTTAAGTCGCTGGTGTACTTCTTCCTGGGTCAGACAGGACACTTTTAATGGGGAATTTATTTTTGCATTCTGCATGTCATCTGACAATTTATTTTCCTCAGTGAATACATTGGATAAAAAAATATTTAACAGCTTTGCTTTCTCCTCGTCGCTCTCTGCGACTCCCCCCTCATTACTCTTTAAAGGGCCAACACCTTCAGATTTATACTTTTTAACATTTATATAATTGAAGAACATTTTAGGGTTAGTTTTACTCTCTTTGGCAATTAATCTCTCGGTCTCTAGTTTGGCCGCTTTTATTTGTTTTTTGCATGTTCTATTTTTTTCCTTATAATTTTTCAGTGCTTCCGTGCTACCCTCCTGTTTTAGTGTTTTATATGTTTTCTTTTTGTCATTTATTGCTTTCTTTACAGTTCTATTTATCCACATTGGTTTCTTTTTGTTCCTTAACCTTTTATTCCCATATGGTATGTACCTCTCACAATGAGTTTTTAGGATGTTTTTAAAGATATCCCATTTTGTGTCTGTATTTGTGAGGACTTTGTCCCAGTTAGTTTGGCCTATGGCCTCTCTTAGTTGGCTAAATTTAGCTTTTTTGAAGTTTGGTATTTTTGTTCCTCCCTGTAGAAACGCTCTTTTGAATGATAATTGGAAGGTTATTACTTTATGGTCACTATTTCCCAGGTGTCCTCCAACCTGCACGTCTGATGTTCTGTCAGGTCTATTGGTTAATACTAAGTCCAGTATGGCCGTCCCTCTAGTCGGGTCCTGAACCAGTTGGGAGAGGTAATTGTCTTTGGTTATTGCCACGAACCTGTTTCCCTTATGAGATATACAAGTTTCAGTTTCCCAGTCTATATCTGGGTAGTTGAAGTCCCCCATAATTGGTGCATCCACCAGTAAGGTGGATAAAGAAATTAGAAAAAGAACAAACAGGAGGTGGTGCTATACAGATAGATTTCCTTTAATAACTCAATAGCTATACTGAATTTTGAGTTACATGAAATTGAAAAAGTATTCTGATCCAGGTGCTGGTTTGAAAACTGTGTGAATATTTTTTGTGCACAACTCTTTTACGGACTGGGATGCTATATGCTGAGCTGTGGAAGCGGAAATGGCCAATATGCTATTTTTTGCACAGAAGCCCATCTGGTTCTGCCCTTGGTAAAGTGTCTGTATGGAAAAATCCATGCTCCATTTGGTTAAATAGTACAGTTTCTTTTCTATTATATAATTTTTTAAATTGCTTACATTACTTTATCAAAAGTTTCCTTAATAGCTTTAAGCTGTAGTCAGAGATTTGAGTTATTAAGATGTGGGGCAGGTCATGAGAACTCTGTACCTGGAGAATGGAGCTTTAACCTTTATTGAGGGGTAGTCCCATCTTGACAATTAATTCTCTAGCGAAGGATCCCTTAATAATCAACTGATGGGCAACACATTATTACCACATTGACTACTGAAGAAGCATGGGTATTACATAGAACCCATTCCATTCTTCCAAAGTCCTCCAAACTGAAAGCTGATTATGAAAGCAACCAATTATGAATGTGCAGTACAGATGACTTCAACCCTGGCAAGTAACAGGGCTATACTGCGTGTGCACTGATTCCCAATGTGACGGTGTACGCACAGTAACACAGGGCCAAACATGACTCCCCTCTCACCCTCAAAGCTGGTGAGGGGGGAGGTGAAGCAGCCATGTCTAAGGAGTGTGGCTTTCAGGGCAATTAGGTGTAATGGTGATGCCCTTGTTGCATTGACCAGTTCATTTGCATATCAGAAAAAGAAGAATTTAGCTGGAATGTGGGCAACAATCAGGATGGGATTAAGAGCGTTTTACTCAGGGGACCAGCTTACATCTAACAATTAATTTCGATTGATATGAAGGTATGTGGTGTCATATTCCCTCTAATAGACCATATGGACTGAGTTTATCCTAACTTTTCAGAAAAGCATTTTACATAGTCCTAAAGAGTCCTTTGGGTCAGTTAGAGATCAGATACCAGGTGTTACCATTGCCTTTTCACCCCCTTTATCCATGCCCCTATGGCAAGCTGGATATTTTAACAATGCATATAGACTCTTTAAATAAAGTACACAATATGTAAGTGTATGTGTACAGTAAGAGCCAACCAATATTAGTGCACCCTTGGTAAATTGGGAACATTTTATGTATAGAAATGTCTGTTGCCTGCAATGTAAATATGTCCATTTAGTACAATGTACTTTCTTAGTAGTGGCATTTGAAAGGTTAACTATTTTTCACAGACAAAATTTAATTTGTTACTCATTTTAATGAAATCACAAAATCTGACATGTCCAAATTGCAATACTAAATCTTCTAATGTATTGTTCCCGCTATGAAATAACTATGTACTTTTTCAGATTACACACTTTCCTTGACAGCCTTGAATTGGTAGTCATGCTTCATCTGACATTTTTAATTTAACTTTTTAAATCAAGTTCTTTTATAATTATAAAAGTCAGCGTGTTAACGTCATAGCAAACTCTGAATGCAAAGAACCTTCTGAGAGAAGAAATGATTCTGTGTGTTATTACGGCGCATGCACACACATTGCAAAATGCAAATAGTTTGCACATTGTGTTGCTCCCTCTTATAAAGGTTCAGTCAAATGAGATACAATATAATATATCACCATTTTAGGTTATCATTTACCTTTCCAGCTATGCATATTTATTGAAACCCTTTTTCTTATAGCTCAACAATATTTGGTATAATTGCACTTATTTCAACTGTGCCAGTATTAAACTGTATTTGTTGTTTCAGTTGAATTTTTAGAATAAGCTGCTATGTGTGTACATGAGGAATAAAGCTATAAAAGGCCATTATATGACTTGTATCTGGATTTATCAGCAGTTTCCCCTCTTTAGGCCCCTTTTCTAATTGTCAGTTCTTCCTGAGTTCAGCTCTGGTGTGAGCAGAGACTACCTGCTCTGATTTATCCGAGCACACATAGTAAAATGGACATTCTGCTCCATATGCCACAGCAGTATGAAAGACATTATACGGTAGTATTGAGGAGTATAGCTGTGATTACAGCAATGTGGTGCAGGGGCATACACAGAAATCATAGTGTCCCATAACAAATCTTAATACTGAGTATGGTAGTCCACTGCTGAATGCTTTAAGGCTTTAACCCCTTAAAGATTGCGCTCGTTACTCCTCGCTGCGGGTGCCATAGCCGCGGGTGGCTGCCTGCCTCTTTTAGCAGACACCCGCGGCTCATGTTCACAACCATCAGTAATGCCGATCGGGGACATTTAAGCCCTCAGATTCCGTGGTCAATCCTAACCACGGTATCTGAGCGCGCTGAAACTAAAAGTGCACACTTTTTATTATGCTCCGGCTCCCCCGTGTGGCGATCGGAGGAGCAGGAGCATGTATGTAGCAGCCCCTGTCTTTATAAATGACAGGAGGCTTCTGCATAGTATTTCCTATGGAGCTCTTGCCTGTAATAGGTGCTCCATAGGAAAGTAGTAAAATCATCATAGATTCCAATGCAAGTGCATTGGAGGCTATGATAATAGCATTCAGATGATTGATTGTTATAGTTCCCTATGGGAACTATAAAAAAAAAGTGTTAAAAAAAGTTTAAAAAAAAAAAAAAAAAAAACATAAAAATTCAATTCACCCCCCTTTCCCCAAAATAAAAATAAAAGAACAAAAAAAAAATGTGCAATATTGCGAAAATGCCCATAGTATGAAAATATAAAAAGATATTCCCCATACGGCAAACAGCAAAACGGAAAAAAGTATCCAAATGGACGATCCGTTGTTTTTGGTCGCTTCATTTTCTACAAAAAAATTTAATAAACTGTGATCAAAAAGTCATACACACCCCAAACTATACATATAAGGTAGAAGCAGGTTCCAGACCATTAAAAGTAGTAATTGGCTTAGGAATAATATTCCCAAAGGTAATTTTCATTGTGGTGCCTGTTCTTTGTGTTCACACAACTCCCAAAAGAAGTATATTGAGTTTGGCGGTACCCAGCATAGAATCAAAAGTTTTATTAACTGCAGGAGTACTTACGTAGTTTATCTGATGCTTTGCGACTGCGGGCAATTCTATGTTGGGAAAACAATCAGGTGCCTATTCGAAAGAGTAAGAGAACATTTTAATTCTGTTAAAACGGGTAAAGGCTGCCCAAGGTTCATAGAACATGTTAGAAACACACATGGAGGTAGAACTGACTGCATTTCCTTCACGGGGCTCGAGACTGTGTCCACCCCTCCTGCAGAGGGAAGCCAGGGGGATTCTGCAAACCCAGGCCCTGGGTGAATTGGGACTAAACGATAGGAACGATTTAAGTTCCTTTTTGTAGTCACACACTGTCATAATTACTTTTAGTGGTGTCACCATATTGTAATGCCTGCTATTTGTTGTTTTTTGATTGCATGTATACATGCATTTTTGTACTGACCTTTAATGAAGGCACAGCTGTGTTGTCGATCGCACTGACAACTGCCAGTGCCGCTATTTAAAAGGGTGACGCGCAATACATGCGCCGACGCAGAGCCTGAGAAAGCGCTTGCTGGCGCGAAACGGCCGTCGCTGCTCTTCACATGCGTGTATAGAATTGTCTGCCCCCTGCCACGTGGAATAAAGTACCTGTTTGATTTTCCTCACACTGGTGAGTGCCGCTACTCATTCATTCTCCGTTATTACATACATATAAGGTATCTCCGGATTCGCACTGACCTGTAGAATAAAAGTAACTGGTCAGTTTTATCACACAACGAACGTTGTAATTAAAAAAAAGTAAAGCTGTGTTGGAATTGCTTTATTTTTTGCAATTTCACCCCATTTGGAATTTTTTCCCACTTCCCACTACATCATATGCAATATTAAATGGTGGCGTTGGAAAGTACAACTTGTCCCGCGAAAAAACAAGCCCTCATATGGCTATGTGAACGGACAAATAAAATAGTTATGGCTCTGGGAAAGCAGGGAGCGCAAAACGAAAACACAAAAGAAAAAAAAAAACCCGGGCCTGAAAGGGTTAAGACTTAAGAGTGGACAGAAAGAAGGATCTCCTCAGTAAAAGACATGAACGTTTTCAAAAAAGCACCTAAACAAATCTCAGACTGTGAGAAACAAGATTCTCTGGTCTGATGAAAACAAGATTGAAGTTTTTGGCCTCGGTTCTAAGCATCATGTTTGGAGGCACTGTCCAATACTATTTCTACAGTGAAGCATGGTGGTGGTAGCATCATTCTTTAGGGGTGTTTTTTTAGCCGTTGGGACAGGGAGACTGGTCAGAGTTGAGAGAAAGCTGAATGGAGCAAAGTACCTTAATATTGTTAATGAAAACCTGATCCATGGTGCTTAAAAAAAAAACTACGAGGGAGAGTTATCAAACTGGTGTAAAGTAGAACTGGCAATCAGATTCCACCTTTCATTTTTGACAGCTCCTTTGGAGTTTGCTATGGGCAACTAAGCCAGTTCTACTTTACACCAGTTTGATACATTTTCCCCCAATGACTTTAACACAGCCAAGACAACACGGGAGTGGCATAGGGACAATTCTGTGATATGTCCTTAAGTGGTATGGCCAGAGCCCTGACTTGAACCAAATAAAACATGTGTGGAGAGACCTGAAAATGACTGTCAGACCTTGAGAGGGTCAGCAGAGAAGAATGGAAGAAATTCCCCAAATCCAGGTGTGAAAACCTTGTGGCATCATACCCAAGAAGATTGGAGGCTGTAGTCACTGCCAAAGGTGCTTCAACTAAGTCCTGAGTAAAGGGTCTGAATACTAATGTCACTTTGTCATTTTGGGGGATTTTTTTCTTAGCACAAAGTCACAACATAACAAAATGTTAAAAAAAAGTGAAAGGGTCTGAATACTTTCCAAACGCACTGTATACACACACATACATATGTATTACAAAGATAGATAGATCTTGTGCTTTCATGTTCATCCTGACTATCCCTGATGCCTGTGTTAAGTTAGAATGATAGAACAATCACCAGCAGAAGGTCATTGTTTTAAGCAGTAAAGACATGTGGGGGGGGGGGGGGGGGATATGATCTGCATGGGTCTGGCAAATAATAGGGGACAAGGTGACTGGTAACTACCTCTGGAGCCCTGATTATATAACTGACTGGAAGAAAGAGAAATCAGAGCGAACACTGCTGAATGAGACCTGTTTGCCCCAACTTAAGGGGAATCTGTCACCAGGATCTTGGAATGTTATCTGAGGTAATACATGAGTAGTACTGCAGATAAGGAGTCCAGAATGCTATTTATATTTTTCTACTGTCCTTCGTGCCCCCACTGGTGGTGTTTAAAGGTGTGTGGAAATACATTGTCAGGACTGCTGTGCATGTGTGTCCAGGAGTCCTCTACATTGTGTTAGCATGGCATAGTAGTCTTGACTGTGTATATTAGAGCAGCTTTTAGTGCTGAAAGTAGAGGGTGGGGGGCAGTAAAAAATAAATAAATGGAATCTTTGCATCAAAAGTACTACTGCAATACTACTGATTTACCACCTCAGATATAGTACAATGTTGTGGTGATGAATTCCCGTTAATGTTACCGAATGTGTTTCTACATAGACATTACACCATGGCATTCACTGGAAAGTTTTGGGCTAAGTTGTTGCCAAAAACTGGGTGGATGCTTGAGTTAAGGGTGAAGCTCCTACCATTAGGGTCAAGTGTCTCTAGAGTGATGCAGGGTGAGAGACAGAAGAGTGTATGGTCTGAACAAGTTGAATGCAAATGAAGTGCAGGGCTTGGAAATGATGAAACAGCAGGATTGTGGAGGGCTGAGAGAGGAAAGTGAGTACTTAGGTGTCCAATAAGGAAATTACAGGGGTAACTGTGGAGTACCAGACAAAGAGATGGTGTAAATAGAAATAGTAGAGTAGTGGCAGAGCAATATTTAGTTGAGAGCTGTATTGACCTGGTATAGGCTGACTACTTGGTGCCACAAATGACAGAGCCTAATTAATGGTCAGCAGGACTTGTGGTGGCATTTCTTTTTCCCTGGGTACAATTGCCAAGCCTTTTGATGCCTCATCTGAGAGTAACCACTAAGACAGTGGCATACCTAATAGAGGCAGACCACACAGCTGCAATGGGCCCCTCCCCTAATTACACTTACATAGCTCGCTGTAAAAACCTAGCTAGCTGTGCAGAAGAACCTGTGATTATGTCATCAGCATGTGATCAGGGCAGCCATATAGAGTACAGTCGTTTTACAGCTAAAGGTCCTGTGATGATATCATCGTGATGTGGCTAGGGCAGGGAGATGGAGCTCATTGATGGAGGGGAAAATGTAGTGAAACCACATGGGGAGGAACGTCTGTGTGTGCCCGGAGGAGAGATGAGTAGTGTCCTGGGAGAGCCCCTAACATTCTAATACTGGGAGTTATAATTTTGTCCTACTGTTCCCCACCTCCATGTAATGTACACTGATGCCCTAAAATAACAGTTTGGGCATGCTGGGAGTTGTAGTTATTAGTGTTGGGCGAGCATGGCAGTACTTACCTGCTCTCGAGCACACGCGGTATTCGGCCGAACACCGCGATGTGCCGAGCATCGCAATGCTCGAGTCTCCTCCCTGCACGTTTGTTGGCTGCTACGCAGCCAATAAACGTGCAGGTGAATACTGCCATTCACTGTAATGCCATGTTGGCTACTGGCATTACAGTGATTGGCTGGCCGAAACGCATCATCGGGTGCTATAAAGCACACGATGACACTTTAATGCTCCATGACTCATGGAGAGCAAATTACATAATGGTGGGCAGTGTGGGGAGCAAATTACTTAATGTGAGGCAGTGGGGGGGGGGGGGCATATTACTTAAAGGGGTTCTGCACTTTGTTTTAACTGATGATCTATCCTCTGGGGATAGATCATCAGCGTCTGATCGGCGGGGGTCCGACACCCGGTACCCCCACCGATCAGCTGTTTGAGAAGGCATTCAAGTGAACAGAGCTTAGCCCCGCCCAGGCCATTTGATACTAGTCATGATGTCACTGGGCCAGCGGTAAACAGCGAGAAGGCCGTGGCGCTGCTATAGCGCCGCTGCCTTTTCAAAAAGCTGAACGGCGGGGGGTCCCGCGTGTCGGACCCCCGCTGATCAGATGCTGATGATCTATCCAGAGGATAGATCATCAGTTAAAACAAAGTGCAGAACCCCTTTAATGTGGGGCAGTGTGGGGGGGCATATTACTTAATGTGGGGCAGTGTGGGGGGCATATTACTTAATGTGGGGCAGTGTAGGGGGCAGTATTACTAATTATGGCATTCTAGAAGGGAATTACTATTGGTGGGACTATGAGGAGCACTATTACTATGGGGGCACTATTATTTCTTCAGGATAAAATTTGGGGGTATTGGGGAGCACAGCGAGCCGCAGGATAACACTGTGGGGACTCCAGGTTGGGGGATGATGATAGAAAAGTGAGGACACTAAGATGTCCGTGTGTCACACTCTGCTGAGACGAGACGCGGCTGAAAGAAGTGTCTGGACCAAATGGAGAACATGATGACAGAGAAGATCTACATCGGAGGAGACGTCACCTGGGAGGTCCTGGATGTGACAGGTATGTGCTGCTGTATAGTATAGTGTATTTATGTATGTGTACCATGTATATGGTGTATTTATGTGTATGTGACACCACGCCCCGTTGTCGATCTGCCTGCTAGCACCCCCAACGCCACCCAAAAAATCCCTCCCTGTTGGCAATTTGTCTGCTTAGCCCCCCCTCCCACATCAGCGGTCTGTTTACTATCCAAACCCTCCCCCCCGCATTACCGCTTGGGTCAGTCGGCATGCTCAGTGAAGGATGTGAAGGGATGTCAGCGGCGCTGCGGCGGCAGGGCGGAGCTTGAAGGATGTCCCCTACGTGACTCGTCCTGGGGGGGTGACACTATTTTCTACCGCACCGGGTGACACCAGCCTTAGCAACGCCACTGCCCCATGTGGAAACAAGGGGCCGGAGAGTCTGCTGTCCCCTGTCCCGAGTGTGACCAGCAAATGGGCCCATCCTCGTTTGCATCTCTGTGCTATCTACCCCCCGGGGAGCAGGCTGCTGTTTTCCCAGGTATGAGGCAGACATCTCGACTCTCTATGCAGCCTTTAAACTAATTCAAAAATCCATTACCTCCAACATGGCTGCTGGCCTTGTAATACAAATACATAAGTACCCACTGTATACATGTAAATCGCACCAGAATATGTTACACTATGGCATGTATCTATAAAACCTAGGAATAAGGCGGTCCTTGTTCCTGACACTCCTGTATAATGTGTGTGCATCCTACATATCAGTGACATTCATTCAGTGTAATTTTTTATTAGGCGGTGGTGACAGCTGTATTACTTGCGCTATACCTCCTGTTTAACGTGTGCGCATACTTTATTTGCGCATACACTTACAAAACCTGCCAGGCTGGAAGAGGCAGTGGGGTGGCAAAAGGGAGAAGGCGGGTCACACCAAACAGACCTGCAACTGTTCCCCGGAGCACCCCCTTGCGGCAATCTCCCTTGCCAAGGTGTAGGTGTTCTGCAGTCTGGCGCTTTTTTGAGGAAAGTGTGGACGATAAAAGAATTGTCATTTGCAACTTGTGCCATACCAAAATGAGCAGGGGTGAGAACACTAGCAACCTCACCACCACCAGCATGATCCGCCATAATGCATCAAAGCACCCTAATAGGTTAGCCGAACGCCTGGGTCCACAACCAGTGTCTGCAGGTCACACCACTGCCTCCTCTTCCCCTGTGTTACGAGCTGGCCAATCCCCTGTCCAAGACGCAGGCCCGGATGCCTCCCGCCATGCACCTGGACCTTTACAAGCACCATCGGCTAGCACATCCACTTCTGTGCCCCAGCGCAGCGTACAGATATCTATACCCCAGGCCTTGGAACGAAAGCGCAAATATCCAGCCACCCACCCACAGACCATAGCACTAACTATGCACCTTTTCAAATTGCTGGCTCTGGAAATGTTGCCATTTAGGCTTGTGGACACTGAGGCTTTCCGCAGCCTGATGGCGGCGGCTGTCCCGCGGTACTCTGTCCCCAGCTGCCAATATTTTTCATGGTGTGCAGTTCCAGCCTTACACCAGCATCTGTGCCGTAACATCACCCGTGCCCTGAACAACGCAGTTATTGGGAAGGTCCACTTAACGACTGACACATGGCCAAGTGCTTTTGGCCAGGGACGCTACATTTCCCTGAAGGCACACTGGGTGAACGTTGTGGAGGCCGCGAGCGAGTCGTACTCTGGGATGGCACAGAAGCTACCGAAACCAAGGATTGCCGGCCCTATCTCCATCAGAGTTTACGCCACCACCTGCGTTAGTGGCTGCAACCCCCCATTCTCCTCCTCCGCCTCCTCCTCCACCTCCACCTCAGAATTATCATCTTACAGCACCAGTCAGCCATCAGTCAGTAGCTGGAAGCAGTGTAGCACTGCACTGGGGAAGCGACAACAGGCCATGCTTAAACCGATCTGCTTAGGTGATAAACAGCACACCGTCGCAGAGCTGTAACTTGGTGGCGGCTTTGGAGCTCGGCAAGCTCACACACATACCATGCCTAGCCCACATGTTCAACCTAGTCTTTCAGCGGTTTCTCAAAACCTACACCAATTTGCCTGAGCTACTGGTGAAGGTGCGCCGCATGTGTGCCCATTTCCACAAGTCATTGACAGCTTCCGCCAGTCTGTCCACACTGCAGCAGTGCTTACAATTGCCAGCTCACCGACTGTTGTGCGACGTGAGCACGTGCTGGAACTCGACGTTGTTGGCCAGGATTTGTGAGCAGCAAAGCGCAGTAGTGGAATACCAGCTGCAACATGGTCGTTACCTTTCCAGTCAGCTTCCACTCTTCACAAGCGATGAGTGGGCATTGATGTCTGACCACTGTGAGGTTTTACGCGACTTTGAGGAATCAACATAGATGGTGAGCGGCTATAACACTATTATCAGCTTAACCATCCTACTTCTGTGTCTACTCAAACACTCACTGCTCACAATTAAGGCGGACACTTTGCATGTGGAAGAGGTGGAAATGGGGGAAGAAAGTACACAGACCACCCTCAGTTCGTCTTCTTAGCGCGAATTGGATGATGAGCGGGAGGACTAGGAGACGGTTGCCTCAGCTACAGAGGGTAGTCCCCATGGAAGTTTTATTCCATCTGATCAGTGTGGATGGGCTGAAGGGGAGGAAGAGAATGAGGACATTGAGAGTCATCCTCCTGATGACGACAGCGAAGTCTTGTCTGTTGGGACTCTGGCACACATGGCTGACTTTATGTTAGGCTGCCTTTCCCGTGACCCTCACGTTGTACGCATTTTGGCCAACACCGATCCGGGCCTGCATCTTGGACAGGGTATTGGCCAGCTCGTAAACAGGGGAAGAGGGAGGAGGCAGTGGTGTGACCCGCAGACACTGGTTGTGGACCCAGGCATTTGGCCCACCTATTAGGGGGCTTTGATGCCATGTGGCGGTAGAGAAAACCTGCCGGAACTATCTGAATTTGGGATTGCTTGAGTTCAGCGGAATGCCCTCCGGCCTCATTATACCCAGAGAGCTCTGGCAGGCTGTACTCTGCCGGAACAGTTTGCTGGAACTACTGCCGGCAGTGTGAAACATGCCTAAACTGGTCATGATGAGACTTGTAGTTCTCTTACCACTCTAATGATGTTCTGCAGCAGCTGAGGTGTGTATTAGGCTTTGTTCACATCTGCACTAGTGACGTTCGCTGTTCTGCTCTGTCATAGGAGCGCAACAATGAAAATCATGGCAGTGCCTGATCTGGCGCATCCAGATATGGGGGTCCAATTCAGATTCTTGCTATGGGGCCCAATGATTGTTATGTACGCCCCTGCTCTAAGATCTGTGTTTACTTTGTGTGGCGACCGGACACCCTAGGGGTGATGTGCATGAGCGTACTAGTGATAAGATGACAAGGATAGTAGTACTCACAGTTAAGTTGTCCCTTGGGGCCGGCTGCAGTGGATGGGAAGACAGCACAAAATCTTCTGGGGCACTCTCGGTTGCAGGGAACACCAGCCAGATAGAAGTTGAGGTGCCCTTGATGGTGGTGGTGTTTAGGGTGCTTGTGGCAGCTGTGCCCCTGGTTCATGAAGCCAGAACCATTAGGTGCAAATGTTGGTGGTAGTAGTAATGATGATATAGAATAAGGAGACTAGAGCTTTCAACAAACTCCCAGTACTTTACTGAAGCTCATCCACAGGTCATCAATGTATTCAAAAGTCATTTACTAGGGATGAGCGAACCCGAACTGTATAGTTTGGGTTCGTACCGAATTTTGGGGTGTCCGTGACACGGACCCGAACCCGAACATTTTCGGAAAAGTCCGGGTTCGGGTTCGGTGTTCGGCGCTTTCTTGGCGCTTTTTGAAAGGCTGCAAAGCAGCCAATCAACAAGCGTCATACTACTTGCCCCAAGAGGCCATCACAGCCTTGCCTTCTATTGGCATGGCTGTGATTGGCCAGTGCACCATGTGACCCAGCCTCTATTTAAGCTGGGGTCACGTAGCGCCGCACGTCACTCTGCTATGATCAGTATAGGGAGAGGTTGCAGCTGCGACGTTAGGGCGAGATTAGGCAGATTAACTCCTCCAAAAGACTTCATTCTGTGATCGATCTGCAGCTGTGGATCATTGAAGTGCTATTATTGACTTGCTCACTTTTTTGAGGCTGCCCAGAGCGTTTTTAGATCACTTTTTTTCTGGGGTGATCGGCGGCCATTTTGTGACTTGTGGTGCGCCAGCACGAGCTATCACCAAGTGTATTTAACCATCGATAGTGTGGTTATTTTGTGCTATATCCTACATCAGCTGCAGGCTGAGCCTGTGTCACCGAAGTGCATTTAACCATCAACAGTCTGGTTATTTTTTGGCCATATACTACATCAGCTGCAGGCTGAGCCTGTTTCACCCAAGTGCATTTAACCATCAACAGTCTGATTATTTTTTGGCCATATACTACATCAGCTGCAGGCTGAGCCTGTTTCACCCAAGTGCATTTAACCATCAACAGTCTGATTATTTTTTGGCCATATACTACATCAGCTGCAGGCTGAGCCTGTGTCACCGAAGTGCATTTAACCATCAACAGTCTGGTTATTTTTTGGCCATATATTACATCAGGGGCAAGTTGAGCCTGTCACCCAGCGCCTAAAAAATAGACCTGACATTTCTATTCAACCAAATCTGCACAGTTTTAGCTGGTCAAGTTATTTGTAGTGACCTTCAAAGCAGACTTTTTGTTCTGGGTTGAAAAAGCATTCCCAAATTTGCCATTCTGAAAATAACTAGTTTGTGGTATTTCAGGCCTACTTGAAATCTATCCCAAAAAGAAAATCTTCCATTAAAGTTATTGATAGTATCATTCAGAAAAACCTAAGACACACGCTAGCGTGCTGATAGAAGTGTCATTCTGTGATTAAACCTATAACTGTCACACAGCGCAAAAAAAAACAGGTCTCACATCTCTATTCAACCAAATCTGCACAGTTTTAGCTGGTCAAGTTATTTGTAGTGACCGTCAAAGCAGACTTTTTGTTCTGGGTTGAAAAAGCATTCCCAAATTTGCCATTCTGAAAATAACTAGTTTGTGGTATTTCAGGCCTACTTGAAATCTATCCCAAAAAGAAAATCTTCCATTAAAGTTATTGATAGTATCATTCAGAAAAACCTAAGACACACGCTAGCGTGCTGATAGAAGTGTCATTCTCTAATTAAAGCTATAACTGTCACACAGCGCAAAAAAAAACAGGTCTCACATCTCTATTCAACCAAATCTGCACAGTTTTAGCTGGTCAAGTTATTTGTAGTGACCGTCAAAGCAGACTTTTTGTTCTGGGTTGAAAAAGCATTCCCAAATTTGCCATTCTGAAAATAACTAGTTTGTGGTATTTCAGGCCTACTTGAAATCCATCCCAAAAAGAAAATCTTCCATTAAAGTTATTGATAGTATCATTCAGAAAAACCTAAGACACACGCTAGCGTGCTGATAGAAGTGTCATTCTGTGATTAAACCTATAACTGTCACACAGCGCAAAAAAAACAGGTCTCACATCTCTATTCAACCAAATCTGCACAGTTTTAGCTGGTCAAGTTATTTGTAGTGACCGTCAAAGCAGACTTTTTGTTCTGGGTTGAAAAAGCATTCCCAAATTTGCCATTCTCAAAATTGTGGTGAACGGGAACAATGAGGAAAACATCTAATAAGGGACGCGGACGCGGACGTGGACATGGTCGTGGTGGTGTTAGTGGACCCTCTGGTGCTGGGAGAGGACGTGGCCGTTCTGCCACAGCCACACGTCCTAGTGAACCAACTACCTCAGGTCCCAGTAGCCGCCAGAATTTACAGGGATATTTGGTGGGGCCCAATGCCGTTCTAAGGATGGTAAGGCCTGAGCAGGTACAGGCATTAGTCAATTGGGTGGCCGACAGTGCATCCAGCACGTTCACATTTTTTCCCACCCAGTCTTCTGCAAAAAGCGCACAGATGGCGCATGAAAACCAAGCCCATCAGTCTGTCACATCACCCCCATGCATATCAGGGAAACTGTCTGAGCCTCAAGTTATGCAGCAGTCTCTTATGCTGTTTGAAGACTCTGCTGCCAGGGTTTTCCAAGGGCATCCACCTAGCCCTTCACCAGGGGTGGAAGAGATAGAATGCACTAACGCACAACCACTTATGTTTCCTGATGATGAGGACATGGGAATACCACCTCAGCACGTCTCTGATGATGACGAAACACAGGTGCCAACTGCTGCGTCTTTCTGCAGTGTGCAGACTAAACAGGAGGTCAGGGGTCAAGACTGGGTGGAAGACGATGCAGGGGAAGATGAGGTCCTAGACCCCACATGGAATGAAGGTCGTGCCACTGACTTTCACAGTTCGGAGGAAGAGGCAGTGGTGAGACCGAGCCAACAGCGTAGCAAAAGAGGGAGCAGTGGGCAAAATCAGAACACCCGCCACCAAGAGACTCCGCCTGCTACTGACCGCCGCCATCTGGGACCGAGCACCCCAAAAGCAGCTTCAAGGAGTTCCCTGGCATGGCACTTCTTCAAACAATGTGCTGACGACAAGACCCGAGTGGTTTGCACGCTGTGCCATCAGAGCCTGAAGCGAGGCATTAACGTTCTGAACCTTAGCACAACCTGCATGACCAGGCACCTGCATGCAAAGCATGAACTGCAGTGGAGTAAACACCTTAAAAACAAGGAAGTCACTCAGGCTCCCCCTGCTACCTCTTCTGCTGCTGCCGCCTCAGCCTCTTTTGCTGCTGCCTCGGCCTCTTCTGCTGCTGCCGCCGCCGCCTCGGCCTCTTCCTCTGGAGGAACGTTGGCACCTGCCGCCCAGCAAACATGGGATGTACCACCAACACCACCACCTGCGTCACCAAGCATCTCAACCATGTCACACAGCAGCGTTCAGCTCTCCATCTCACAAACATTTGAGAGAAAGCGTAAATTCCCACCTAGCCACCCTCGATCTCTGGCCCTGAATGCCAGCATTTCTAAACTACTGGCCTATGAAATGCTGTCATTTAGGCTGGTGGACACACACAGCTTCAAACAGCTCAAGTCACTTGCTGTCCCACAGTATGTTGTTCCCAGCCGCCACTACTTCTCTAAGAGAGCCGTGCCTTCCCTGCACAAACAAGTGTCCGATAAAATCAAGTGTGCACTGCGCAACGCCATCTGTGGCAAGGTCAACCTAACCACAGATACGTGGACCAGTAAGCACGGCCAGGGACGCTATATCTCCCTAACTGCACACTGGGTAAATGTAGTGGCGGCTGGGCCCCAGGCGGAAAGCTATTTGGCGCACGTCCTTCCGCCGCCAAGGATCGCAGGGCAACATTCTTTGCCTCCTGTCTCCTCCTCCTCCTACTCAGCTTCCTCCTCCTCTTCTTCCACCTGCTCATCCAGTCAGCCACACACCTTCACCACCAACTTCAGCACAGCACGGGGTAAACGTCAGCAGTCCATTCTGAAACTCATATGTTTGGGGGACAGGCCCCACACCGCACAGGAGTTGTGGCGGGGTATAGAACAACAGACCGACGAGTGGTTGCAGCCGGTGAGCCTCAAGCCCGGCCTGGTGGTGTGCGATAATGGGCGAAATCTCGTTGCAGCTCTGGGACTAGCCGGTTTGACGCACATCCCTTGCCTGGCGCATGTGCTGAATTTGGTGATGCAGAAGTTCATTCGCAACTACCCCGACATGTCAGAGCTGCTGCATAAAGTGTGGGCCGTCTGTTCGCGCTTCCGGCGTTCACACCCTGCCGCTGCTCGCCTGTCTGCGCTACAGCGTAACTTCGGCCTTCCCGCTCACCGCCTCATATGCGATGTGCCCACCAGGTGGAACTCCACCTTGCATATGCTGGACAGACTGTGCGAGCAGCAGCAGGCCATAGTGGAGTTTCAGCTGCAGCACGCACGGGTCAGTCGCACTGCGGATCAGACCCACTTCACCACCAATGACTGGGCCTCCATGCGAGACCTGTGTGCCCTGTTGCGCTGTTTCGAGTACTCCACCAACATGGACAGTGGAGATGACGCCGTTATCAGCGTTACAATACCACTTCTATGTCTCCTTGAGAAAACACTTAGGGCGATGATGGAAGAGGAGGTGGCCCAGGAGGAAGAGGAGGAAGAGGGGTAATTTTTAGCACTTTCAGGCCAGTCTCTTCAAAGTGACTCAGAGGGAGGTTTTTTGCAACACCAGAGGCCAGGTACAAATGTGGCCAGACAGGGCCCACTACTGGAGGACGAGGAGGATGAGGATGAGGGGGAGGTGGAGGAGGATGAGGATGAAGCATGTTCACAGCGGGGTGGCACCCAAAGCAGCTCGGGCCCATCACTGGTGCGTGGCTGGGGGGAAACACAGGACGATGACGATACGCCTCCCACAGAGGACAGCTTGTCCTTACCTCTGGGCAGCCTGGCACACATGAGCGACTAAATGCTGCAGTGCCTGCGCAACGACAGCAGAGTTGCCCACATTTTAACGTGTGCAGACTACTGGGTTGCCACCCTGCTGGATCCCCGGTACAAAGACAATGTGCCCACCTTACTTCCTACACTGGAGCGTGATAGGAAGATGCGCGAGTACAAGCGCACGTTGGTAGACGCGCTACTGAGAGCATTCCCAAATGTCACAGGGGAACCAGTGGAAGCCCAAGGCGAAGGCAGAGGAGGAGCAAGAGGTCGCCAACGCAGCTGTGTCACGGCCAGCTCCTCTGAGGGCAGGGTTAGCATGGCAGAGATGTGGAAAAGTTTTGTCACCACGCCACAGCTAACTGCACCACCTCCTGATACGGAACGTGTTAGCAGGAGGCAACATTTCACTAACATGGTGGAACAGTACCTGTGCACACCCCTCCACGTACTGACTGATGGTTCGGCCCCATTCAACTTCTGGGTCTCCAAATTGTCCACGTGGCCAGAGCTAGCCTTTTATGCCTTGGAGGTGCTGGCCTGCCCGGCGGCCAGCGTTTTGTCTGAACGTGTATTCAGAACGGCAGGGGGCGTCATTACAGACAAACGCAGCCGCCTGTCTACAGCCAATGTGGACAAGCTGACGTTCATAAAAATGAACCAGGCATGGATCCCACAGGACCCGTCCATCCCTTGTGCAGATTAGATATTAACTACCTCCCCTTAACAATATATTATTCTACTTCAGGGCACTTCCTCATTCAATACTATTTTTAATTTCATTTTACCATTATATTGTGGGGCAACCCAAAGTTGAATGAACCTCTCCTCTGTCTGGGTGCCGGGGCCTAAATGTGTGACTGTGGCCTGTTTCAGTGGTGGGTGACGTGAAGCCTGATTCTCTGCTATGACATGAATACAGATTCTGCGCTGACATAAGGCCAGATTCTCTGTTACGGGACCTCTCTCCTCTGCCTGGGTGCCTGGGCCTAAATGTGTGACAGTGGCCTGTTCCAGTGGTGGCTGACGTGAAGCCTGATTCTCTGCTATGACATGAAGACAGATTCTGCGCTGACATAAGGCCAGATTCTCTGTTACGGGACCGCTCTCCTCTGTCTGGGTGCCGGGGCCTAAATGTGTGACAGTGGCCTGTTCCAGTGGTGGGTGACGTGAAGCCTGATTCTCTGCTATGACATGAATACAGATTCTGCGCTGACATAAGGCCAGATTCTCTGTTACGGGACCTCTCTCCTCTGTCTGGGTGCCGGGGCCTAAATGTGTGACAGTGGCCTGTTCCAGTGGTGGGTGACGTGAAGCCTGATTCTCTGCTATGACATGAATACAGATTCTGCGCTGACATAAGGCCAGATTCTCTGTTACGGGACCTCTCTCCTCTGCCTGGGTGCCTGGGCCTAAATGTGTGACAGTGGCCTGTTCCAGTGGTGGGTGACGTGAAGCCTGATTCTCTGCTATGACATGAATACAGATTCTGCGCTGACATAAGGCCAGATTCTCTGTTACGGGACCTCTCTCCTCTGCCTGGGTGCCGGGGCCTAAATGTGTGACAGTGGCCTGTTCCAGTGGTGGGTGACGTGAAGCCTGATTCTCTGCTATGACATTAAGACAGATTCTGTGCTGATATAAGGCCAGATTCTCTGTTACGGGACCTCTCTCCTCTGCCTGGGTGCCTGGGCCTAAATGTGTGACAGTGGCCTGTTCCAGTGGTGGGTGACGTGAAGCCTGATTCTCTGCTATGACATGAATACAGATTCTGCGCTGACATAAGGCCAGATTCTCTGTTACGGGACCTCTCTCCTCTGCCTGGGTGCCTGGGCCTAAATGTGTGACAGTGGCCTGTTCCAGTGGTGGGTGACGTGAAGCCTGATTCTCTGCTATGACATGAATACAGATTCTGCGCTGACATAAGGCCAGATTCTCTGTTACGGGACCTCTCTCCTCTGCCTGGGTGCCGGGGCCTAAATGTGTGACAGTGGCCTGTTCCAGTGGTGGGTGACGTGAAGCTTGATTCTCTGCTATGACATGAAGACAGATTCTGCGCTGACATAAGGCCAGATTCTCTGTTACCGGACCGCTCTCCTCTGTCTGGGTGCCGGGGCCTAAATGTGTGACAGTGGCCTGTTCCAGTGGTGGGTGACGTGAAGCTTGATTCTCTGCTATGACATGAAGACAGATTCTGCGCTGACATAAGGCCAGATTCTCTGTTACGGGACCGCTCTCCTCTGTCTGGGTGCCGGGGCCTAAATGTGTGACAGTGGCCTGTTCCAGTGGTGGGTGACGTGAAGCCTGATTCTCTGCTATGACATGAAGACTGATTCTGCGCTGACATGAAGCCAGATTCTCTGCTATGGCATGAAGAGACTGATTCTCTGCTGACATGAAGCCAGATTCTTTGCTATGGCATGAAGAGACTGATTCTCTGCTGACGTGAAGCCAGATTCTCTGCTATGGGACCTCTGTCCAATTGATATTGGTTCATTTTTATTTTTTTAATTTTAATTTTAATTCATTTCCCTATCCACATTTGTTTGCAGGGGATTTACCTACATGTTGCTGCCTTTTGCAGCCCTCTAGCTCTTTCCTGGGCTGTTTTACAGCCTTTTTAGTGCCCAAAAGTTCGGGTCCCCATTGACTTCAATAGGGTTCAGGTTCGGGACGAAGTTCGGATCGGGTTCGGATCCCGAACCCGAACATTTCCGGGAAGTTCGGCCGAACTTCTCGAACCCGAACATCCAGGTGTTCGCTCAACTCTATCATTTACATCAAGGCAGCTTTTACAGGGATTCACATTAGTTCCCAGAAGTTGCATGAGGAATACTCCACTATGACAATCAGTCTTTTCTTGTTTCTCCAGGCTGGAGGGATGAACTATCTCTGCTGCCCAGTATAATACTATACTTGATATCCTCTTCTAGGAATACTATACTCTGACAAATAGCCTTTTTGTCTCTAATTATGGTGGATAGCTTGTAGCTAGAGATCTCTCCAACTAATGCAAAGGAGTCTGGAGTCTGATAAATGACAGTTACCTTTCTTTGTCAATATCCTCATCCCCTCTCTGAGTTGCCTGGAGATACTGTAATCCTTTCCATTCTATGATCTGGTACATGAAACTAAGTTTGGAGTTTGGATAACTCTTCACAATGGCTGCTGAGATTTAGCTTGTCCTCAGACATCACACACTGACCTTCTTCTTCCTGCACTGTGCTGTGCGTGTGTAGGGCAGAGTTAGCCCTGGGAGGCCTGTTTGGACCGTCCTCTCCCTATGCAACTTTCTGAGAACACATTTACAAGTACAATTTACATGAAACACAATCACAACATTAAGCAGTGTGTTTCGGGACACTGCATTCGGAGCAAATACAGTCTAGTTGTTTGTACCATCAAACCTGTGTCTGTAGTATGCTGTCAGGGTATCCAGCATCCACTCCGCCATCACAATGCAGCATCAATACAATATTTGCAATCGACCTATCATTTGATTGAACTTTAGGGACGTTTTTTCAACCATATTATGTAACTTTGTAACTATGTATTTGCACATGTTTTTTTTTTTTCCTGCAAATGTAATTGCAATTCACCTTACTGTTCCTATAAGACCTGTCATGCTACAAAACAGAGCATGCAAAATACAGTTTTATTAAAGCTGGATATGCAATATTCCAGTGTTTTTTTTTTTTTTTTTTCAGTTGGTATAGTTTCATTTTTTTTATCAGAAGGTTAAGTAATGTAGAACCAAGATTTTAAGCCAAGATTTTCTTACACTAAGGTTCTAATGAGCTCTTGGCATATCTTGACAAATTCAATTTAACTATTACCTAGCTGTTAAATTTACATCAAATTTAAGGGTCATATTTAAGATCACAGTATTCTTATGACAGGTCTTCTGCTTGTGTATCCCAAACATCACTTTCTAATTTCCACGATTTATCTGAGACAAAAGTAATAAAGTAGAAGCACAGTGACTAACATTCTCTTGTAAATGCTTTTTCAGCTGAGAAGCAAGAATATATTGAATGCTGCTTACATTCTCATGAAGAAATAACTTCATTTATTCTCTGTTAACAATGAATAGCAATTACTATACATCTGTCTTTTTAAAAATGTTGTCTCAAAGTCTGAAAGCTGAAACCCCCAGAATGTAATGAATCCAGAAAGTAAAAGCCACACGTTCATTGCATTTGCTTTACAAGTAGAGAGTTCACAACCTCAAAATGTTTGTATATATATATATATATATATATATATATATATATATACAGTATGTACATACATTATAAACACTGTTAGGCGATTTTATTCTTTTTTTGGGTGACATCTCTTGTGACTTGTATCCATGAGGATATGTTAAAGAGTTTTGGGATTAAGCTTACGGTACTTGCTAATACAACATTTTGGTGATGTAAAAGTAAAAGGCCTGGCAAAACAGAACTTACTTTTAAGTGCCTTCCTGGAGTTGGATAAAACTTCTGTGAAGTACTGACGTGTGTGAGTAGACATAAAGCAGCATAGCATTTTGTATATGGTGTGTTACACCTAACCAGGGTATATCACAATTTAGCAGCTACAATCAGTCCTAGATTCCTTCCAATGGGTCAAACATTTTTAAGTTTTTAAGGCATCATCTCAACTCACCTCAAAACAGCCTAAAAACATAAATAAAAGCCTATGTTGGTGTATAGTTGTTTTGTATCCTGGGTTATATATTTGCTTAATGGACAGTTCAGAGGTATTATGCTATCATATTAAACACAAAATGACCAGTGGGCACATAGGAATTCATGTAATTGGTTTATCTACTTTGCTCATTGTGAGGCTGATATTATCTGCCCTTTTCTTATTAAACGTTTCCCATTATACCGAGGAATGATACATGAAATAGTCATGTAGTCAAATGGACATAAGGTACAATCCATACAGGTTCACTCCACAAACACAAAATACCAGGGACTGCGATGATGGGAAGCAACCTGCAGAACAATCTAATAACAAGGACAGATGCACTCTGCGATCTTACCAAGGCCTCAAACTGGTGTTAAAATTGAGAGATTAGCCAACATGTCCTACTATGAGGACATCTCTGAGCCTGAGCACCGCGCCAACATTTCTCAAGTAGCTCGGGTCCTAACACTCACCTACTTGAGCCGTATGGGCAATACCAGGGGCCAGTGAGAGAATTAAATGAGTGTGAGGACCGACTCACAGACCATTCACCAGTTAACTCCAGCATCTACTATGCCAGCAATGGGAGGAGGGAGGAGTCTGCAGGTCCCACTCAAGACTGGCTGGTATGGCCCAGGCTTCACAGATGCACCAAAATGTAGCAACGGGCCACAAGTGCAGGATTTGCTCCCCAGTATATACAGTACAGACCAAAAGTTTGGATACACCTTCTCATTCAAAGAGTTTTCTTTATTTTCATGACTATGAAAATTGTAGATTCACACTGAAGGCATCAAAACTATGAATTAACACATGTGGAATTATATACATAACAAACAAGTGTGAAACAACTGAAAATATGTCATATTCTAGGTTCTTCAAAGTAGCCACCTTTTGCTTTGATTACTGCTTTCCACACTCTTGGCATTCTCTTGATGAGCTTCAAGAGGTAGTCCCCTGAAATGGCTTTCACTTCACAGGTGTGCCCTGTCAGGTTTAATAAGTGGGATTTCTTGCCTTATAAATGGGGTTGGGACCATCAGTTGCGTTGAGGAGAAATCAGGTGGATACACAGCTTATAGTCCTACTGAATGGACTGTTAGAATTTGTATTATGGCAAGTAAAAAGCAGCTAAGTAAAGAAAAACGAGTGGTCATCATTACTTTAAGAAATGAAGGTCAGTCAGTCAGCCAAAAAATTGGGAAAACTTTGAAAGTAAGGGCTATTAGACCATGAAGGAGAGTGATGGGGTGCTGCGCCAGATGACATGGCCTCCACAGTCACCGGACCTGAACCCAATCGAGATGGTTTGGGGTGATCTGGACCGCAGAGTGAAGGCAAAAGGGCCAACAAGTGCTAAGCATCTCTGGGAACTCCTTCAAGACTGTTGGAAGACCATTTCAGGGGACTACCTCTTGAAGCTCATCAAGAGAATGCCAAGAGTGTGCAAAGCAGTAATCAAAGCAAAAGGTGGCTACTTTGAAGAACCTAGAATATTACATATTTTCAGTTGTTTCACACTTGTTTGTTATGTATATAATTCCACATGTGTTAATTCATAGTTTTGATGCCTTCATAGTCATGAAAATAAAGAAAACTCTTTGAATAAGAAGGTGTGTCCAAACTTTTGGTCTGTACTGTATGTGCATAACTGCATATGGGTTTGAGCATTTTCTGCCTGTTGAACACCACCCTATTTCTGTTAGAAGCAACCTGCAGACCATGAATCCATTGTAGGATTCTAAAATACTCTGCAAGTATATAGGAGGACATTTTATCCTTTTTCCAAATGCTATGGTCTTCTTGATAGCCTACTGAGATAATAATTGACAGGGCAATAATTTAGTCGAAAGTGGCTTTGATTTAAATGAATTACTATAGACATTTTCTTTTATCACAAGAATTATGCAAATGTTCATTTTTGAATAGCTGTAAGGAAGATTGTTCATGAGTACAAACATCCCTGCTACTGCGGGAAGGAGGGACGCTCTACCCATCAATGGAAGGTGTTCATTTTCTCAGCACAGACATTAATTATCACTTCAAGCAGCAATATCCTATACAGCTTCTTGCAGTCATGATTTCCACCATATTTGGTTACTTTGAAGAAGCAATTTTCCTATTACAACCTCTATTTCTGTCTTTTTGCATTTTTTTTCATTAATCAGTGGCATTCTACTTTTTTTTTTTTTTTGGACACAAAATCTTAGGTAATTGTCTTGAATTCGACCAAAAAGGTATGACGGGCAGAGAAAATCACCTCTCCGCTGATGATAGGCATTGCTATTATTGTTTTTGCCTTTCATCATTATTCTAGCATATAATCACACGGGCTGAAAGGAGCAGCCGTTTGTTGAGCGGTGATGGGACGCATTATGCTTTATGTGTCAGAACATCCTTGTAAAGATCTTTTATTCTTAAGTAACTGCTTCAAAGTGCCTTAGAAATCCTCAAAATGTCAAAATGTCCGTGATTGTCTTTACATTTCATTACACAGTGATGGCATTATTAGTGATGTGTTTGGGTAACGTTGAATTGTAACAGCACAACCTAAGCTAATGTTTGTATAACCTTCAAAACCGCACGCCATCAACATCTACTGGGGCCTTGTTCCAACACACAAATTATGCAGTGTAGTCTTTAACGCCAACCTGTACTAGACTTCCATACTTACTAATAACAATAAGTTTACCATTAGCCTAAGCTCTGAATTACAATTTGGCTTTAATTTTCTTCCATCATTAACTGCAAGCTTCCCGTCACCTGCAACCATGATAACCAGAGCCACGAATTGAAGCCATTGTTCTAATAAGTATTTGCTAGCGTTATAGTAAACTCTGTATCGTGTGTTATGTGTTGTTATACGTGGCATAGCTTCTTTTTCTCAGCTTTAATCACAGATGACTATGTGTTGGCTGAACCTTTGCAAAATAACACACTAATGGCATTGAGTAACAGTACAATAGTATCCATGACCCAGCAACTGAATTGGACTGAAAACAATGACAAAAGCAGTGACTAGTGGCACATGCACAGAGCTGTATTACAACACTCTACAGAACCATAATATGGTGCTCATAGACGTCTTAGAGGTCCTACCGTGTGCCTCCGTAAAGCCCCTTTTTTATGCATTTCACATCAATTTATCATTCCTTCAGGTGTAGTGCAGATGTGGCCACTCCAATTTTTCATGAAACAAATTTAATACAATATCGTGATACGCTAGTAAAACCCTTGAGAGGCTGCAATTCACATGACAACCACTTGGTGGCCCGCACCAAGTCTTATAGAGGAGAGACATCTTATGATACAGTATTGAGGTGTCATGTTTTTTTAAAGCTAGTCATCTTAAGCTACTCACTCACTTTAGATATGTTCAGCCAAGAGCAAAGGTAAGAAAGGACACTTCGGTTTTGCACTTCTAAATGAGAACATTCCTCAAAACATAAAGAGACACCATGCAGTGGATGTGCTTTGCCATGCACTTGAGATCAAAATGTGAATTTTAGATGCTTCAAATGTGTATGTTAATGATATTGTCCATGAGATCGGGGAGATTATACCACACAGATGAAATATTGAATGTTTTGTACCATGTCCTGCATCTGCCATAGGTTATGGAAAATAGTTAAGATCTTTTTTCCATGTAATGGTCAATCTCTTGTCAGATTTGTAAGGTGCTGGTCATTTGCTCCTGCATATTCAGCAGTGTCATGGCACTCTGTATTTTATGGTGTCTTTCAATTACAAATATTCTTTAACCCTTTCAGGCTTGGAGGTTTTTTTTTTGTGTTTTTGTTTTGCGCTCCCTGCCTTCCCAGAGCTATAACTTTTTTATTTGTCTGTTCACATAGCCATATGAGGGCTTGTTTTTTGTCTGGCAAGTTGTACTTTCCAGTGTCACCATCTAATATTGCATATGATGTACTAAGAGGCAGGAAAAAAATTCCAAATGGGGTGAAATTGCAAAAAAAAAAGCAATTCCACAACAGTTTTGTGTTTTTTTTATTTACGATGTTTGATGTGCGATAAAACTGACAGGTTTTTTTTATTCTACAGGTCAGTACAATACCGTCGATACCTTATATATTTTTTGGCATTTTTAAAGTGATAAAAAAAATAAAAAATAAAAAAATAAATCAGTTTTATTTTTTTGTCACCATATTTTGACCCCTATAACTTTTTGGTAATTATGTGTACGGAGCTGTATGGGGCCTCATTTTTTGCAGGGCGATCTGAACTTTTTTTTTTTTTCATGGGGTGTGTATGACTTTTTGATCACTTTTTTTTTTTTTGGTAGAAAATGAAGCGACCAAAAACGGTGAATCGGCCATTTGGACGCTTTTTTCTGTTTTGCTGTTTGCCATATGGGGAATATATTTTTATATTTTTATACCATGGGTGTTTTCGCACATTGCGACACCCATGATGTGTATTTTTTTTATTTTTTTATTTCTTTTATTTTTATTTTGGGAAAATGTTTTGAATTTTAATGTTTTTTTATTTTATTTTTTCTAAATTTTTTTATTACACTTTTTTATAGTTCCTATACGGAACATGCAATCATCTGAATGCTATTATCATAAACTCCAATGCACTTGCATTGGAATCTATGATGATTTTACTACTTTCCTATGGAGCCCTATTACAGGCAAGGGCTCCATAGGAAATAATATGCAGCAGCCTCCTTTCATTCATAAAGACAGGGGCTGCTGCATACACACTCCAGCTCCTCCGATTACCACAGGGGAGAGCCGGAGCATAACCGAAAGTGTGCACTTTCGGTTTCAGTGCGCTCAGATGCCGTGGTCAGGATTGACCACGGCATCTGAGGGGTTAAATGTCCACGATCGACATTACTGCCGGTTGCGGACTTGAGCCGCGGGTGTCTGCTAAAAGAAGAAGGCGGCCACCCGCAGCTATGGCGCACGCAGCAGGCAGGAGAGGGCACCAACTTTAAACACCCTCCCAGCACCGTACATGTACAGTGCTGGGCGTGAAGGGGTTAAAGGGGTTTTCCAAATATCGACATGTATGTAGTTTCCACAGCATACCCAAAGGAGGGCCCATTAGGAGATTGAATGAAGAGAGAGGAGATTAATTATACAAAAGTCCATATGTCTCTCTCATATGTCTCTTGAGTTACAGAAAAATTGTGCTTTCACAGTTTTCTACTTATTTATCCATGGGGACAGGCTCAGACAGTGAATCCCCCGGTGGGCCCCTGAGCAAGGTGGGCCCTTAGTCTCCCATCCCCAGCACAAGTGTCACATAGCACAGTAGACACTGCACTACATACATATATTCAATGTATAGCATTTCAACCAGCCTATGTTCATATAAAAAAAACTTGATAGATTATTAAAGAAACTCCCCAGTTTGTTATACATATGATCAGAGCTGAGATGACTTCTAGGTATAAAGGAAAGCTACCAGTGTCCTCTTTTCCCCAGGACCTACCTTTCCAAAGCTGCTGCAGGGACCCCCATATTCAATCACCTGGTAGCATCTTGCTGCTGTGTGAGCAGGTAATATTTGAATGTATCTGTACGGTGGGTCCCCAAAATAAATTTTACTAGTGGGCCCTAGGCACCCCAGTCCGACACTGTGTGGGGAGACAGATATGTGGGAATGTACAGGCCCTCAAAAGCTGCCATAGCCTTCCTCATTGCCTGGGGGATATTTATCAAAATCAAACAATCAGATATTTTCATTCATTTTCCAAAAGAGCTCTGAAAATAAAAGATGGAATCTGGTGGCTTCTATGGGCAACTAAGTCAGTTCTCCTTTGCACCAGTTTTGATAATTCTCCCCAACAATTCAACTAGTGAACTTCTTTTCCACTTTCAGTAATGGCTCTGCGGAGCTGAAGTAAAGTTTACTATTATTAAACTTCAGGGTAACGGTTTTGTCAGCCATGGACAATTATACTGAATGGTACAGGATGCCATTGTTCTAAGTGAATGAACTGATATTTACTTTGTTATGTTCTCTTCTTTTATTTTTCAGTGCCACCTTGGGCCTTAATTGCAATAGCCATCGTTGCTGTCTTGTTGATACTCACTTGTTGTTTCTGCATATGCAAGAAATGCTTGTTCAAAAAGAAGAATAAGAAGAAGGGCAAAGAAAAGGGCGGAAAGAATGCTATTAATATGAAAGATGTAAAAGATTTAGGCAAGAACATGAAAGACCAGGTAAACCAATTCCTTTCCTATGCCGTTTGCACAAATGTCAGCTGCCTACATTCATTTTACTAGAAATAATATGTATTCATGTTTTATATGTATATATGTCCTTAGTTTTATATTAAAAGTGTAAACTATAGTGAGGGCTGTGCACCCAAACCCCAATACAGCTTACCCAAAACTGCTGTCTCAAGACTGTACGATGCTTATTGCACCCACCTCATTAACTCTTAAATGTCAGTAATAAAATGTATACCTGATGACTGTTGTTCTTTAAAGGGGAAATTAAATATTTTCACATGTCAGAGATAAATTTTATAAAATCACAATTAAAGTCAGCGATGTTAGACTAATGCTTATTTCTAGAATGAATATGCTCTATAGAACATTAAAACCTCTTCGGCATTGATCATGGACCTCTGTTTCTGGAATCTTATCCAATTTTCTTGACATTGATTTTTCTTACAATGTTGGGTTAGATTTCCTGTAACAGAAACCTCTGAGCAGTGCCATAGGGATTTCAATGCATTAGAGGTCTTACATTCTGGAAATTGGTGATGGTCCCAGATTACAAACTTCTCACATGCCAAAGCCACACATTGAATTTGTCCCTTAGGATAATATATATTTAACTAGTCACTAGATATTAGAATAACTATCTATCTAAAATGGTCAGAAATTAAAGTGAGATGATCATCATTATTTTATGGTATATTCTATACAGTCAAGAGAGTAACTGTATACATAGCTCTAATATTTACCATTACATTTCTATCAATAAAATAGCATTCCCTCTATCAGATGGGTAGTAATCTGTTGCCAGACACCAGCAGATTATCTTCCTGGGGAACAAAAGGATGCAGTATGTCAAAATCCAACATGCCCAACCCTTCTCTCTCTTGACATCTGCCATCAGGAGAGAGTTGTATGGCCTCCATAAACATTTGAAGGTTGAAGGTTTTTCCAACATTATTCCTATGTGCACAATCATATAGCAACTAGATACAGGGGGTCAGTATGTAGTCTCTTATCAGAAACTCATAGGCTGCTGCTGAGACTTCTTGCAGACACGTGAACACTGAAGTCCTTCCCCACAGCCACTGCATACTGCATACTGCAGCTTCCCCTCTGTGTAATGTCCTGCAGCAGCTCTCTCTTTTAGAGGGAATCCCTCCCCTCTTTTGTTAATGACAGTTGAAGCATCCATCCAGTGTTCATTCAGGGCAAGGGAAGGGACTGTGAAATGGCTTAATGCAGAATGCACTTTACAGGGAAACTTGACCTTCTGGGTACTTGCAGGAGCAAAACATGGCAGAGTAAGTGTTCATATTCACACTACTCCTGATGATAAATCTTGCACAGAAGATATGTTTATACTACTCTCCCAAGACCCGACTTACTGCTGTGAGCAGTTTAGCTAACTTTAAGTTAATTCTTTCTTGCTGCAGCTCTGTTCCTCAGACTACATTCCCTCTAGCCTGCTCTGTGGGTCCCCAATTTCTTATCTCCCCTGGTGAACCATCTCCTCCTCCTGCTCTCCCAATCTTAGCCAATCAGAAGTGCACACAGATCTTAGGCTGGGCTGCGGGGTCCTAATGCTTACCTACTAGCTACTAAACTACTGCACCTTACCAGCATAGGCCAGGGGAAGAAACCACAACTAAACAATAATACAGTCAATCATGTTTGAAAAAAGGAACTTAGCCCCCATCCCACCTTTCAAGGACACTAGATACATGAAGTGAAATTATAATGAAATATCTTGACAATGTTAGACATTAAACGTATTATAGGTCTAAATAAGGCAAAGCAAATTACATATTGATTTCTTATTGATGTGCAAGCACTACTACACAGGGAGTCATTTATTAGAAGTAGTAATAGAAGTAGTAAATGGCTAGAGTATATATATATATATTATATCTATATATATATATATATATATATACAGTTGCAAGAAAAAGTATGTGAACCCTTTGAAATGATATGGATTTCTACACAAATTGGTCATAAAATGTGATCTGATCTTCATCTAAGTCACAACAATAGACAATCACAGTCTGCTTAAACTAATAATACACAAAGAATTAAATGTTACCATGTTTATATTGAGCACACCATGTAAACATTCACAGTGCAGGTGGAAAAAGTATGTGAACTCCTAGACTAATGACATCTCCAAGAGCTAATTGGAGTGAGGTGTCAGCCAACTGGATTCCAATCAATGAGATGAGATTGGAGGTGTTGGTTACAGCTGCCCTGCCCTATAAAAAACACACACCAGTTCTGGGTTTGCTTTTCACAAGAAGCATTGCCTGATATGAATGATGACTCGCACAAAAGAGCTCTCAGAAGACCTACGATTAAGAATTGTTGACTTGCATAAAGCTGGAAAGGGTTATAACAGTATCTCCAAAAGCCTTGCTGTTCATCAGTCCACGGTAAGACAAATTGTCTATAAATTGAGAAACTTCAGCACTGCTGCTACTCTCCCTATGAGTGGCCGTCCTGTAAAGATGACTGCAAGAGCACAGCGCAGACTGCTCAATGAGGTAAAGAAGAATCCTAGAGTGTCAGCTAAAGACTTACAAAAGTCTCTGGCATATGCTAACATCCCTGTTAGCGAATCTACGATACGTAAAACACTAAACGAGAATGGATTTCATGGGAGGATACCACAGAGGAAGCCACTGCAGTCCAAAAAAAACATTGCTGCACGTTTACAGTTTGCACAAGAGTACCTGGATGTTCCACAGCAGCACTCGCAAAATATTTTGTGGACAGATGAAACCAAAGTTGAGTTGTTTGGAAGAAACACACAACATTATGTGTGGAGAAAAAGAGGCACAGCACACTAACATCAAAACCTCATCCCAACTGTGAAGTATGGTGGTGGAGGCATCATGGTTTGGGGCCGCTTTGCTGCGTCAGGGCCTGGACAGATTGCTATTATCGAAGGAAAAATGAATTCCCAAGTTTATCAAGACATTTTGAAGGAGAACTTAAGGCCACCTGTCCACCAGCTGAAGCTCAACAGAAGATGGGTGTTGCAACAGGACAACAACCCAAAGCATAGAAGTAAATCAACAACAGAATGGCTTAAACAGAAGAAAATACGCCTTCTGGGGTGGCCCAGTCAGAGTCCTGACCTCAACCCAATTGAGATACTGTGGCATGACCTCAAGAAAGCGATTCACACCAGACATCCCAAGAATATTGCTGAACTAAAACAGTTCTGTAAAGAGGAATGGTCAAGAATTACTCCTGACCGTTGTGCACGTCTGATCTGCAACTACAGGAAACATTTGGTTGAAGTTATTGCCGCCAAAAGAGGTTCAACCAGTTATTAAATCGAAGGGTTCACATACTTTTTACACCTGCACTGTGAATGTTTACATGGTGTGTTCAATAGAAACATGGTAACATTTAATTCTTTGTGTGTTATTAGTTTAAGCAGACTGTGATTGTCTACTGTTGTGACTTAGATGAAGATCAGATCACATTTTATGACCAATTTGTGCAGAAATCCATATCATTCCAAAGGGTTCACATACTTTTTCTTGCAACTGTATATATAAAAAATGCATTGTGAATTGTTAAAAGAGGTATACTGTGTATAAATGGTAAGTGGGTAGATGCTTGCTGGGCTATGGGTGCATATTACACATCAGTAAGCTACTATATCAAATGTTGATCAATACAATATTGCTTATAAAGAAAATCATTTCAGCACAGACTTTTACTACAGTGAACTCTACTAAATCTGACATGCAGTCTATAGTTAAAGGGGTTTTCTGGAGGTAGGCTATTGATGATGTATTCTCAGGATGGGTCTGATTCCCAGCCCCCATTTTTGCAGTTTTTTTGAAGAGGCTTCATTGAGCACTGTGGCCAACTCACAGCGTCCCAAGTACAGCACTGTCCGTACATTATATACTGGTTGTTCTTGGTATTGCAGCCCAGGCCCATTCATTTAATGGGAGTGAGCTGCACATGGGCTCTATGACTGATGAATGTGACATCACTGTCCTAAGAAGAGGCAGCTCACCAAAGCATAGAGGCTTCTTCAAACAGCAGATTGTTGAGGATGCTCGGAGTCGGACCACTACTGGTCCGACTGTAATGTCCAATCCTGAAGATAGGTCATCAATATTCTACTCATGGAAAACCTCTTTAAATGTACATATATACATATAAAACTGCTCTTGTAATATATAGATATTTATATAAATTTTAAGATAAAGTAAAAAAAAAAAAAATCTGTACTTAGCTTGGTTGTTTGTACATGTCACTTTTCACCTTTCTTTAATCTCTTCTTGTCATTCCTTATATAATTACATGACCAAATCCTTCTCTTTAGGGTGTGCTTACATGTGGCAGATTTATTGAAGACATTTCTTTAACTGTTTCATATCATAGATCTGCAGTATACTGTATACTGCAGTATACTGTATATTACACTATAAGCAAAATACACAAGCATGCTCACATATAACAGATTTCTTGTAGAAATATTTGCACCTTAAAACTTTTTCCATACATCTGAATGGGATTTGTAGAAATCCATGAACATGCTCTAGAAAGAACCCAATTCACATGTATTGAATGGATTTTCAGTTGCAGAAATTTCTGTAATAAATCTGCCCCTTGTAAACATACCTGCAGGACAGTGCCCATATTCTTTTAATGGACAGGAAAGAGGTTGTGGTAGCTATCAGCATCTGCAACAACACCCCATCCCTGAAAGAATACCAGCACAGTAAAGGATTCTGCAGATGGAGAGAAGACGCAGGAAATTTGATTTCCCTGTAGTAACTCTGCTCTATTCCTGTTTGTAGAATATTATGGAATTTCCTCGTATACCCAATGTGAATGTTCTACTCAATGGTCATAAAAAAAACACGCAAAAGTAAAGTATCACACAGAAACGCAAGCCTCAGAAACACATGTACAAACAAATTGACTAAGGACGAGAAACCGATTGTGCTTTTGCTTTGTAGATCTTTAATTAACATATGTTTTCATGTTTATGATTATGTTAATTAATATATAGTTTTTCATGTCTTTAATGTTTCTGTATTTGAGCTGTTAGAATAAATCTGTTAATGACATTTTCACACAATGCTGAAATAGTCATCATTTCTAATTGAGCTTTATAAAAAAAAAAAACTACTGTATTCATTGGATTTTTCTTTTCATATAAATTTGTCAACTGCAGCCATCAAAGCAAAATAACCAATCTCTCTTTTTCCAGCAGAAACCTAATTTTTTTCTTTTTAATCAAAATGATCATTTCCTAAAATATTCTGCAAAAAATGTACATAAGGTTTTATTCTAAAAGAATGTTGTTACCCGCAGATTTATTAACAAACTTGTACTTGCACAATGAGAGTTGGAATCTAATTGAACAATTGACTGATTGTTTCATTCATTCATTTGGTACTTTGTACTTGTTTACATAAATGACTCTTTTATATTGACAGTGGGGTTCATTTACGACTGAATGCCATAACATCAAAAAGGCCTGATCTACTTAATCTCATATGGACAAAATTAAATGATACTATGGCTAAAGCCAGACATACCCATTAGATAACTGGGACTCCTTTGGCTGACGGCTATCTCCCCTGCACCCTCCCGTACACATGGACACTCTGGAGCAGATATACTAAGACTGGCGTCACAAAGTCCATCAGTGCAGAATGAGCCTTTGCCTCTTAATTTGGGGCATTCCCAGGCAGTCTGTGCACCAGACTTTCAAATCTACATCATATATGAGCTGGTGTAGATTTAAACTATAATTTATGGCAGTGTCTGGCTTAAATGATATTAAATCTGGTGATCAGTGGATGCCACCTCCATCTCAAGCCCCACCTAATTCCTAATTTTGGACTTTTTAAATGTGGCAAGAGCGCAAAAAAAGTGAAAAGTTGCAAATTATGGCAAAATATAGTGTGCCCATAACTTTTTATGCCACAATATTGGCATAAACACCTTCATAATTGTCCCTCTCTGTGTCCTAAATAGTCAGAGAGAAGAAGCTCTTTGCAGACATGTTTGGCGCTGGCTTATCTACACAAGAAGTAAAAAATCAGGCATCTAGCCGCCCAGTTCTTATTATTACTTCGTCACAAAGTGCATTTCTTTGTAAGTAGTGGGCGCAATGACAGGGAGCAGCAATTGCACTGCTCCCCGTCATTGTACCCATTTAGCTGCTGCGTTCATAGCTGATCGCGGCATCTGACAGTAATAATACATTGTAAAATAAAAATAAATTAATTAAATCATACTTACTTCATCCATACTGATCACAATTGGCTGGCAGCCGCCATCTTAAATGAAGATCTAGGGCAAATTCTCACGCAGCCTATGATGACTAGTGATGAGCGGCAGGGGCAATATTCGAATTCGCAATATTTCATGAATATTTGGGCGAATATTCGCCATATATTCGTGAATTCACGAATTCATGAGCTCCAGGCATTATTTTCTTGATTGCGAAAATTCACATAAAATTTGCCTGAAATATTCTCATAAAAATTCACATGAACTGGTATTTTTTTTAAAAATCGAATATTTGTGATTATGAATATATTTAGCGATATTCTAAATATTTGCGAATTCTTGAAGTGCCGATATTCGCGATTAAAATTCGCAATTCGAATATTCGTTATCAACACTAATGATGACGTCATCACGTCGGCCGGTCGGTCATATATCACCGTTCACGGGATTTCATATGAGATCTTCAATCAAGATGGTGATGGCTGGCCCGTCACTAGCAAATAGTTGAGGTAAGTATGATTTGCAGTGAATAAAATTCTCCCGAACTTTCCGCTCAACACAATTGTACCCTCAAAACAACACAAACATTAGCAATGTATTCACTCATTACTTGTCCACTCCTGACAAGCGATAGTCCAGACAAAGGTACATCTGTACATTTTGGCTCTGGGTATGAAAATGACCAATAAAGGGGCATTTGGACAGGCACTCTGTTTCCTCTGCAAGAAATACACCGCATTGCACATTATTATGACCACTTGCTGTTTTCAACATCGGCAGCACATTCTGTAGTGCAAGAAGGAAGTCATGTGGTGAGCTGGCTTGGTGGGTATATAAGGTGTGCTGTCTGCACACATATCCCTCATGCTGTCATGGGTAAAAGGGGTGATTTATCAGAGTTGTAAGAAGGGATGATTATTTCCTTTCAGGCCAAGAGTGGCAGTATTTCTGAAACTGCGCAGTTTGTGAACTATTCACATGCTGCTCTGGTGAAAGTGTATTGTGAGTGGGCAAATGGCACCATTGCAAATAAGCAATGTAGAAACTGCCGATCACCATGTGCCATTGATCTGAGGTCAACATAGGCTAAGAAGATACGCAAGGGCAGACTGATACGCAGCTCACCACCAAAATGAACTAAGGGGCTACCAAAAGTGTGTCTAAAACAACACATTGGTGAACTCTACTGCACATTGGGCTCAGAAGCAGACAGAGGGTAACTGCACCTCTGCTAACAAAGTTTTATCTGCAGTAAAGGCTTCAATTTTTGTGGCAGTAGTTGGACCTCCACTGATTGACAAAGGGTTACCTTCTCTGATAAGTCATGTCTTCTGTTCATTGAATTAATGGATGTTGGTGTGTCAGGTGAGAAACATCAGAGAAAAACACTATTCAACCAGTGCTGGAAGGACATCAGCTGTTGGTTGCAGTATAATGGTCTTGGAAAAGTTTTCATGGCATTCTCTGGGACCACTCATCCATGTGGAAGACACACTCAACCAATTTAGGTATGAATCTATCCTTGCAGGTCATGTATGCCCTTACAAGCTTTTTTCCTGCAGTGGGTAAGATCTTCCAGCAAGACAATGTGACATGTCACATGGCTAGAAATGTCTGACATTGGTTGGAAGCTCATGACCAATTCTACCTTGGCCCCCCAATTCCCCAGACTTTAACCCAATTAGGCATGTATGGGACCACCTCTATTGTTATGTTCACTCTATGGATCCCCCAGTAGTTGTGGGATGCACTGTAGTCAGCATGTCTCCAGATACCTGTGACAATCTACTAGGACCTTACTGAATCACTCCCAGCCTATCTAGCTGCTTTCCATGCTGAACACAGAGGTTACTCTGGATATTAGCTGGTGGTCATAATAATGTAACTAGACTGAGTAAAAAAAAAAACAGTCAAGTGCTGGATCAACATGAAAATATTTCCAACCAAAGAAAAAGGTTTTGACATTCACCTTTACTTCTTCGGCGTAAATGACCCCCATTCTGTTACTAACAATGTGTTTTGTTATTGTATTATTCTTGTGTTTTATTTAGCATTTTGTTTTCTTACCTTATTTCCTTTCATGTTTTATATTTATTATGTTACTTAGTTTTGTATAATGTACTATCTGTTACTTTGTGGAAAAATGACCTATTTATTTCAAGAGGGAATATGCTTTGAAGGCATCTGAAATATTTATAAAGGCATGAAGTAGACATATTAGCACATTAAAAACGTTCTTCTGTGTGACATTTCATTGCTGATTCCACAGTGTAAGGGGAATTGAGCTGTCATTAGAGTGGTCAATGGTCCAGATGTGGACGATAATAGTTTTACAATGATATTGTTAGAATTATGCTAAATAACATTTCTCAAAGGGTTTTATTGATGTTTTTCTTTAAAGTCATTTTTATTTAATGCATAGCAGGCCATGGTTATTATCAAGAATTGTTTCCAAGCATTTATAGTTGTTACAGTACACTTGTGAATTTAGAACCACTTGTATCACTTTTTCAGGCGCAAATGGCTATATGGAATTGAATAAAGCTGAGGCATATGTATATGTGGAAGTATGATATATGAGTGAAATATTGCAGGAGTAATCTCATCAAAAGAAAGGATGGAATATTGTTAGGATATGCAATCATTTCATGTTCAGTTGGGAATCTTGCCTATCGGACTGAAAGGTGAAGAATCCACCTCGGCTTTTTCCTTTCACCCACTATGCAGGGAACTCATTCAAGTGAATGGAGCTGTGATGCACTTTCCGACAAAGTGGGTATAGGGTAACATCACTGTGCAGGAACAAGCTCTCTCCTCATTGGTGTTTCTGTCAGTTGAAGCCCCAGCAATCAGATGGCATAGCCAAGCTTTTTTTCATCTCCTGTAATTTCAAGAAAAGCCTGTCAAGTATTTGACTATGGTTATAGATACCTAATTGTCATGCATTATACTTGGGATATACTGTATTAGAGTGGAAGTGATTTATAAAAAGTAAAGGCAAAAAAAAATGGTGTTACAGTATACAGTGGGGGAAATAATTATTTGACCCCTCACTGATTTTGTAAGTTTGTCCAATGACAAAGAAATGAAAAGTCTCAGAACAGTATCATTTCAATGGTAGGTTTATTGTAACAGTGGCAGATAGCACATCAAAAGGAAAATCGAAAAAATAACTTTAAATAAAAGATAGCAACTGATTTGCATTTCATTGAGTGAAATAAGTATTTGAACCCTCTAACAAAAAAAGACTTAATACTTGGTGGAAAAACCCTTGTTTGCAAGCACAGAGGTCAAACGTTTCTTGTAATTGATGACCAAGTTTGCGCACATTTTAGGAGGAATGTTGGTCCACTCCTCTTTGCAGATCATCTCTAAATCCCTAAGGTTTCGAGGCTGTCTCTGTGCAACTCTGAGCTTGAGCTCCCTCCATAGGTTTTCGATTGGATTAAGGTCCGGAGACTGACTAGGCCACTCCATGACCTTAATGTGCTTCTTCTTGAGCCACTCCTTTGTTGCCTTTGCTGTATGTTTTGGGTCATTGTCGTGCTGGAACACCCATCCACGACCCATTTTCAGTTTCCTGGCAGAGGGAAGGAGGTTGTCGCTCAGGATTTCACGATACATGGCTCCGTCCATTTTCCCGTTTATGCGAATAAGTTGTCCTGTGCCCTTAGCAGAAAAACACCCCCAAAGCAAAATGTTTCCACCCCCATGCTTGACGGTGGGGACGGTGTTTTGGGGGTCATAGGCAGCATTTTTCTTCCTCCAAACACAGCGAGTTGAGTTAATGCCAAAGAGCTCTATTTTGGTCTCATCAGACCACAGCACCTTCTCCCAGTCACTCTCTGAATCATTCAGGTGTTCATTGGCAAACTTCAGACGGGCCTGCACATGTGCCTTCCTGAGCAGGGGGACCTTGCGAGCCCTGCAGGATTTTAATCCATTGCGGTGTAATGTGTTTCCAATGGTTTTCTTGGTGACTGTGGTCCCTGCTAATTTGAGGTCATTAACTAACTCCTCCCGTGTAGTTCTAGGATGCTTTTTCACCTTTCTCAGAACCATTGACACCCCACGAGGTGAGATCTTGCGTGGAGCCCCAGAGCGAGGTCGATTGATGGTCATTTTGTGCTCCTTCCATTTTCGAACAATCGCACCAACAGTTGTCACCTTCTCTCCCAGCTTCTTGCTAATGGTTTTGTAGCCCATTCCAGCCTTGTGCAGGTCTACAATTTTGTCTCTGACATCCTTGGACAGCTCTTTGGTCTTTCCCATGTTGGAGAGTTTGGAGTCTGCTTGATTGATTGATTCTGTGGACAGGTGTCTTTTATACAGGTGACTAGTTAAGACAGGTGTCCTTAATGAGGGTGACTAATTGAGTAGAAGTGTCTAACCATTCTGTGGGAGCCAGAACTCTTAATGGTTGGTAGGGGTTCAAATACTTATTTCACTCAATGAAATGCAAATCAGTTGCTATCTTTTATTTAAAGTTATTTTTTCGATTTTCCTTTTGATGTGCTATCTGCCACTGTTACAATAAACCTACCATTGAAATGATACTGTTCTGAGACTTTTCATTTCTTTGTCATTGGACAAACTTACAAAATCAGTGAGGGGTCAAATAATTATTTCCCCCACTGTATATGGCAACCAATTAAGCACTTGTTTAAATATTTGTTTGCAATGATAACACCTTCCCGCAGCTGGGTGTAATAATATGACCAAGGTGCACAAGGGGTATGTGGAGTGCGCTCATGAGCAGGGAATATTCTATTGCCAGCACTAGGACTAGCATTTTGAACTGAGTAGGAAGCACAGTTCCATTGAAAGTTTAGTGGCCATGCTAGATTACTGCAGTTCAGCTCCCATTCAAATTTATGGCAGCTAAGCTTCAGTAACCCGGCATGGCCACTTTACTTTGAATAGAGCGTTACTCCATTCAAAATGGTTTTCACAGTGCCGGCGGCTACAGGGAACAGCTGATCTGTGGGGGTACCCCACTTTTCAGATATTGATAACCTATCTGTAGGATAGGTAATCAATATTGGCATCCTGGAAAACTCATTTAACATATCTTCAAGGTTGAAGCATGTATGGTCACCTGCCAACAAAGCAATATAGGGTTGCATGGGAAAGCGGTAGTATAAAATTAAGCTAATAGCACTATAATAGGGACATCAGTATTGATATAGGAAGTATAAATGGACAATAGATATGAATGGTGATTGAATAACACTGTATTGTGTGGTAAATTTCACATACAGAATGCATGCATAAATATAAATGACTTTAGAGAAGGACATGAGTTCAGAAGAGCAGGATTGACAGTGCCATAAACACCAAGAACTGTAAATGAAGTGCATATCTAATGGTCATTTTTCCAAGGTTCTTACTAATGGTTATGTGTGGCCGTCTTAATTTGATTTCTTCCTTCTGTGTCCTTCCTCTCTGTGTTGTATCTCATGACTGTTCTGGATTGTCACTTGCGGTAGGTTTTATTTTCCTATCTGGGTAAACCATAGATAGTGGAAGCATTTTATGATTAGTTGTCTTGACAGCTGGGGCTTCTCAATTGAGATTAATCTGCTGCTTAACACTGCTTAATACATCAAGAGGCTGAACTAAATTGATTTCATTCAAACATAAATAGAGTTATCCCCACAAATACAAAGACAATTGTATTAGACGGCTAAAATTGTGTAATTGCTGCAAATAATCAACAATTATGAAACAAAAATTGCTGATCGATTGCATGCTTCATGTTACATTTCCTAATAATATCATTTCAACTAAGAGAAATATAAGCCCTGAAATTTGCATCACTTTGTGAGCTTTTAACTATTCAAGACTAGATTTGTTCTTCACCGTGCTAATCAAAGCCTATTTTGGCAAATATCCTGCACCTAATGGTGGCTGCATTTCTTATAAAATCCTAAAGAAATGGATAATTACTGTATTTTTCTGCTTTATAAGATGACTGGATTATAAGAAACATCTAGGTTTTAGAGGAGGAAAATCAGAAAAAAATTTTTTCATCAGAATTCAGATCAGATCCCAAGCTTCATCAGACCTCAGATCAGACCCCTACATTAGACCTCAGATCAGACCCCTAAATCAAACTCCCCTATCAGACCCCAATATCAGACCTGCATATAAGACCTCAGAAGATACCCCCACATCAGACCTCAGATCAGAACTCCATATCAAACCTCAGATAAAACACCCATATCAGACCCCAAAATCAGACCCCCTATATCAAACCTCATATCAGACCAAAAATAACTAAATGACATTACTTCTAATGTTTCAGACAGCACTGTCAGTCTGTATATCCAGCTGCTCTTCCTGCACTCACTGCTCCCTGTTTTTCCCTGGCCCACGATGCTCTTTGACCTGACATTGCACAGCATCAGGACGTAGTGCATGCACTACGTCCTGACGTTGTACGTAAAAAGTACTGTGCAGAGCAGCACCTGGAGAAGACCAGGGAGTGGTGAATGCATGCATGCTGCATACTAGTGAGCGTTTCCATGATGGAAGGGCTCAGTAGTACTTGCTTTATATATTGTCATTATCCCCCCACAAACAAACACCTTTTGCGTGGAGATTTATAAGCTCAAGATTTATCAAGGCTGGCATTCCTATGCCCCTGGCCGATGCTTCTTAATAAATCAGGCACATCTATGTATGGCAGTAACTCAGATCCTGAGCGGAGTGGGTGCCATAGCAACGGGGTGCATCCTGTTTCATATAGCAGACACTTGCAGCTCATGTCCACGACCGTCGATCCAGACCACGGCATCCCAGTGCGCGAAAACCTGGAATAGCTTGCTTCCAGGTATGAGAGCCAGAGCGGCTCCCTCCAGTGGCGATCAGAGAAGCCAGAGCATGAATGCGACAGCCCCTGTCATTGAGAATGACAAAAGGCTCCTGCATAGTTTCCTATAAAGCCCCTGCATATAGCACCATAGGAAACTAGTACATTTCTCACAGACTCCAATGCTAATGCATTGGAGTCTGAGAATAGGAATCTGATGATTTATTGCTATAGTTTCCTATAGGAACAATGAAAAAGTGTAAAAAAAAAAAGTTTTTACAATTTTTTTTTTTTTAAATATAAAAAGTCCTCCACAAAATAATAAAAAAATACACATCATGGGTATTGTTGCGTGCGAAAACACCCATACTATAAGAATATAAAAATGTTTTTACCATACAGAAAATGACCAAATAAAATTTTTTTTTAAATTCAGATTCACCTTTTTTTGTCGCTTCATTTAGCTCAAAATTTAGCTCAAAAAGTCGTACACACGCTAGAATGGTATCAATGAAAATTACAGATCGCCTAGCAAAAAATTAGCCCTCACACAGCTCCAAAACGCTATAAAACTACACATATAAGGAGTTGCAAGATTTGTACTGAACTGTAGAATGAAATGAACTGGTCAGTTTTATTGCAGATCAAACGTTATAAATAAACAACCCATAAAACTTTGGCGGAATTGCATATTTTTTCCAATTCTATCCCATTTGGAATTTTTTTCCTGCATCCCACAATATCATATGCAATATTAAATGGTGGTATTGGAAAGTTTTGCAAAACACAAACCCTCACACAGCTATTTGAATGGAAAAGTAAAAAGTTATGGCTCTGGGAGGCCAGGGAGTGCAAAATGAAAACACAAATAACTAAAAAACCTCTGTGGTAGAAAGGGTTAAATAACCTCTTTAAAGAGAACTTTTCATATTGTACATGCAGACCTATCCATGGGTAGCATGCTACAGAGCAGAGGGAGCTAAACAGATTGATATATAGTATTGTGGGAAAAGATTAGGTATATTTTATGTATTTATATCCCTGTGCTTTCTATGCACAGAAGTCCTACTGAATAAAACTACCCACTGGACACCCAAACATTAAAAGGACAAGGATTTAAATGAAGTACAATTTACAATGCATCATTTCCTGAAAAACTATATATCAATCTGCTCAGCTTCTCCTGTTCTATACGTTGCCTGCACATTAGCCACCATGTTTAGCCTAACAGGGTCCCTTTAAGCATTACTTATACATTTGCTTATACATTACCAAAATAATTTTTAAGATAGTTCAGTTTGCTTTTTGTAAATAGCATACAAAACCAGCAGTTAATGATAAAATGTAAAACCCCATCTAAATCATTTTAATTGGTCTTTCATATGTCATCTGGGGCTTGGTTTGAGGAGAAACACAAAATATATTTGGCTAAATAGCTTAAATGTGATTGACGACTTGTGCAGTAAAGCTGAGGTTTTGCCCATAGACTTTACTACAGTGATTAAAAAAAATCATTTAACATACTGGCATTAGTTATGTAATGTTGTGCCAGATATATTCCTTAGTTAACATTTATCACTAAGTTTTTGTTGTTTTTGTTTCATATGCTGATGGATTCTTGGCAGGTATCATGAATTGTGGAGCCAAATCATTCTGTGTATTACTGTGAAAATATATTGAAATGTACTTCACAAATCTGATAATCTGTGGTGTAGAATTAATATACTGTGTTCATACAAACAGTTGACTAATTTAAACTTTGCAAAACCTTTACGTGGTCTAATATATAAACTCAAACTTTCTAGGTCATGTACATAATGACACAGAGCAGCATATGGCACCAGGTATCTCAGAATAGTAAATAGTTTTCCAAAATGTACAATTTATTGGTAAGCAGCAGTCCATCATATCCTTCACAGAGAGACTGGAGGCAAAAATATCCCTGGTTGTGACATACCGGTCCAAAATTATATAGCCTATTCTGTTGTACCAAGGGTATAATGCACAATAGTATAACAGTCTATTCAATGTGACTCTTTATTGAGATGACAAAGTGCCCAGAAAGTGGGTTAGAGAAATAATGATCTAGTTGCTACTAATAATAATAGAATTTTCCAACATAAGTCAAGTGTCTTAAAACATACTTATTTTACCATGAGCCTGCTGTGAATCTCCTTTGTCATGCAGACAGCCACCATGCCATCACCATGGATGTCACATTACTCCAATGTGCTGACGTAACAGTACTGACAATGCTACATGGTGTTCTGCGGGTGCAGCGCTGCAGTAACTAAGTACAGCCACCACGCAATAGATGCTGCTATTTCAGGCACCTGGAGCTCCTGAAAACTGCTGATCCACGGGGGTGCTCAGAGTTTTGATTACCTATCCTAAGAATTCCTGTCCTGCCAAATTTCAGAATTGTTAAATTGTTTACTAAAGATGAGCAAATTTCTTAAAATTAAATTCTGTTCTGATTTGGCCAAAACGGCTGTTAGATTCAATTTGAGTCTTTCTCTTTCTTGATTCTCCAGAATCAAATCACACAAAATACAGGTTCATCATTATGAGACCTTTAAAAAAAAGAAAAAAGTTTAGTCAAATTTTGGAATTTTAGATTCTATTTGATAATCTCTATTGTTTAGTCAGCTTTAATAACAAGGCATCAAACTGTCCTTTATGAATTATATTACTTCTTTGAGTTCAAGAAGTAATATATAATAATAGAAAAAAAAGGGAGTGAGTGAGTGTCCAATATTGTATGTGTCTAGTATGTAGGTCATCACTATTCAGTGAAATAAGAATAACTTGCAATTCCAGAAATATCCCATAGAAAAGAGTGACTCAATTTCTGAATAAAAATGCAAGCCTTTTTAATTAAATCTTGAACAACTCTTTTTAAATTAAAAAAAAAGAAGATATTAGCAGAAGTACAAGGATTACTACCATTGTAAAATAGATTTTTATGTACCACATAGTTAACTTATGGAACATCAAACATTCACAAACATATACGATCAGAATTAACTATAATGTGGAGAAGCATTCAATTTATAAATGATATTGGAAGGCAGCAAGAACACAAAAGCTTTCTTTAAGCTGTTTTAAAAGTTAGACTAAATCTCTAGTTAATTAAATTGCAAAGCTACAGCTTAATTACTAACAAACAATTCCTAAATAATTGAATAAAATCTAACAATGTAAAATCAATTTGGTTCGGCCTGAATTTACTTTAAAAAGTATGAAGTAAAACAATGAACCTAGAAAAACCTTTATTTCACGAGCCTCCATTTCAATGATAGCATGTTTTATTCTGGTTAAATATTTGAGTAAGATTGGCACTTTTGACATGTTTGAAACGTTTTAATGAAACTCAAGAACTGGTCAGCTATAGTTCTGGAATGACCCTAGATATAGTGCATGCAGAAATGACTTGAGTTCATTGGTTTGTAACTTTTAATATATATTTTTAAATACTGCTTATAAGCATGTGTTAAGTTTTGATAAAATAGATTTGTTATCAAGCATTATGCAGTATTCACATAACATAGTTTAGTGGAAATGTGTATCTAATATGCCTGCCTTCATTAAAAAATCAGTTTTCTTAATTTTTTGCTGCCTGCTAAGCACATAGATCTACAGTATGAAAAAAAAAACCATCAAAAGTCATGGCATTCCATTGAAAACCTACTGCATAGCTTTAAGTGCAGAATACAAGAATCGTAACAAAACCTCATTTATTTCATACATTTATTTCACAGGTGTTAAAGGATGATGATGATGACGATGACGATGATGATGCTGAGACTGGTTTAACTGATGGAGAAGACAAAGAAAAACCAAAAGAAGAAGAGAAGCTTGGAAAACTTCAGTATTCACTGGACTATGATTTCCAAAATAATCAGGTTAGATAACATGTCTGCTTAATGGAAATTTGTCCTGTTGCACCTGTATTTTTAATGTACAATATGTAAGCCTGGTTAGGATTAGGCCTTTGTGTTCAGGCAGCAAAACTACTCAATCCCTATATATTTCTTGGATAGAGAAGTTATCAATTCCAGTGCTTACATGTTGGTAAAGGGATGTGCTAATTAATACAGCATCCAGTGACTCATAAACACTCTTCCAAAAGCTTTTGCCTTACATAACACAGAAGTGCTAATTAAAATAGCATTCACATGACACATATTTGTGGTATATCTATAAGAAATGCCTTAGATGTATTGTACATGGGTGTTAAACCACTAGAAACTCCATTCCTCCCCCCTCCCTAAAGAAAAAAAAAAATTAACTAGAAGCTGGATAGCTGTATGGTGTTCAATGGGGACCACAGGTCCACAATTCTTCAAAACTAATACATTGTAAATTTCTTAAATGACTGAAAGGAGATCCTTATGTACTTTTCAGGAGTTGCAACCATGGTAATAGGAGAACAAATGCTATGCTTAGCTATAAGTCAAAAAGCTTGTCATTAGCAATCTTCCTGCTGACCTTTGAATGTTGCACCCTAGACAGACACATTACCTGCTCACCTCATGCTCCAGTCTAACTAAAAAAAGAATGGTGTAACAATTCAAGAATTCATCTCTCTTTTCCATCTCAGTGGTGCACCATCAATTGGGCAAGATGAGAATTTTAGAAGGCACTTTTGTTTTATTGAAAATGTATCAGTTGTCAAATACAAACATACAGTATTACTCAATGAAGTCCAAGGTGGATAACAGTATAATAAATATAATAAACTACACATTGCACACTACAGCAACATTCTAATAAAGATACTCTATAGTTGTCATTCAACAAACAACATACAGTTTACAGGGCATGGGGAGTGAAAACAAAGAGGAAAGGGAGAGTGGTTCTAAGGCCTGAAAGTGTATTAAAAGACAGGCATACCAAGAAGATAGAGAGAAGGAGATCAATCTTCTTCTCTGTTTATGGACTGCCTATGAGTACTCTCTAAGTAGGCTACAAACCAGTCTTTGGCAGCCCTGCATAGATATCCGCTTGCAGTGTATAAACTTTATTTTCTGGCAAGCATAGCCTTAGCCATATGGATCCCAGGAAGGAATTCATAAAGTACCGATTGATATGTTAGGCTGCTACTGGCAACAGAGTTCATTCTCTAGGGAATCCAATAGGACATGTGCAAATGGTTGTTGCAAGAAGAGGTACAGAGTTTAAAGGGCTTCTTTAGTGACTAGGTATTTCAAGCATCATCTGCTGTAGCATTATCCAACAGTGTGCATGACAGTCCTCAAGAACAGAGACCCTTAAAGGGACAATCAGACCAGAGACCTTGTGCCTTTAGTCAACCTAATATATGCCATCGTATTCCAGTAGTTTTTTCTATGACAGCAGAGATCCCTGGGACATTATGTCTTTTGCCCAGATAAGCTTGTGGATGGTGATTGGTTTCCGCAGGTTTGACTTTGGTCACTCTTGCTGGTGTTTCTTCACAATCTTGAAAATGTCCCTGTTGAATGTCCCAGGTGTATTGGTTAAACCTGTCCTACTTGTCCCAGAAAGACAGGAGAAAGAAATAGGACATGGACAGGTCTACTAAGTCACATTCAGTTATTTTTACAGTTCTGTGGACACAGTCACTCACAAAAGAAGTCTGTAGCACAGTGAGCATTTCAGAAACGACTTTTCCACCCTTACAGGATTCCTTGTATACTGTATTTTCATTCTGTCCACTTTAGAGCTCCAAACTAAGCAAAACATAGTCCTTACAATGACCTGCTGAATGGTGATACGAGGATGTCAAGCTTATGCTGTGCATGAAGCACAGGCAGGATATCACTAAGGGCTTATGTTAATGCAGGTCTGGAACTTTCCATATGACCATTCATTTACCTCAAGGAGGCAGTTATACAATCCATCCCTGTGCTTTACCAACCTTCAAAATTATTATAGGATAAAAAAGTCTTGAAGACCCATGCTCTCTCTTGCAATGTTTGGATGGGTCCACTCCAATACTTTTTGCAAAAGAACTTTCAGCACCCAATAATTTGTGAAGAAGTGAAATTTGTTCATTTGTTCACCTATTTTTAAATAAATTTTCTTGTAATGTTGAAAACCCCCTGAAATAGAAGATTCATACTTACCTGCTGCATCCCACTTTAGTCCTCCTCGCTGCCTCTACTGTCTCCATCTTCCAGTCTCTACAATGTTCTCATCCAGCAATTCATGACCGGTTTCAGTAGTGACATGCTGCTTGTGGCCTCATCAGCTCTGAAAACAGTCATTGGCTGGAGCGGTGCAGCCAATGCTGGATGCAAATAGTGCGGGGACCAGAAGAGGAAGAAAACGGATGCAGCTGCGTGGAGCAGGTAAGTATTAATCTTATATTTCAGTGGCAGGCTGTCGACACTTGCTTAAAAATGAAGAATACCTGAAAACCCCTTTAAGAGAAACAATGTTTTTGCCCCTTTATTGGGACAATATATATACATGTTTGTTTCCAAACACATTTGAGACCGTATTTGAAAGAGAGGAAGAAATAGACTATAATTTTGATTTTACGTAAGTGCATTTCAAATAAAGCAAATCCAGGAGCCTGCGGATCAAAGAGACCTCATCTTAATGTTCTTAGCCAATGCAGGCGCACAATTCTTCTGTTCCTTTCCATTGTTACTGACCACTCAATACTAAGAGAATATCATTAAATCAATGGGGGACTTTATAAACCTCAAACAGCTAAATCCTGCCAAAGAATAATAAGTGGAATAAATTGGTCCTTACAAACACATCTCACTTTCTGTCTGCAGATGAAAACAAATGTGAACTTTATTGAAAGCAAGCAATTATACGAGTTCTTTTTGTCAAAAAGTCAAATGAAAAGTCATTGAACTCTCCTACCGTGTAAAGTGTGTGCAGAACAATTGTCCTGTATACTATTGTAAATGCACAGACTTGTGCTAGAATATATCAGAACTGATTTCGGTGACCTGAGGCTTCAAAGATTATAGATACAGTGTCTGCTGCAGTGGAGTTACATACAAAGATGTAGGGTATGATTGAGGCAATTTTCAATTCAAGAAATTCTGCTACTTTTTCAGTAAATACGGTATAGAAAAAAAAACAATATGTTACATTAAATATTTTCCATAGTCATAATTAAATTAAAGACATACAACTTAATTTTAAATAATACTTTAAGGAATACTTGCAATGCTCCTTGTCTACAGTATGTCCATCAAATTAATCAGGATGCCACATAGCCATAAAGATATAGAACAATTATCAAGTGACATTTTCTCTTCTCTAGCACATACTGAATAGAAGAATAAAGCCATAGTATGTGTAGATTTGAAATGAATGGATCCATAAGGCCATATGGCATATTTGTTGCAGATATTTCTGCTACTGTTCCATAAATTCTGTCTGAATGTGAATCAGATGTGTGGAACAGGCTTTCATTTAAAACCTTTCTGCCATAAATCTGTCACATGGGAACATAACTAAGTGCTGTACAATTAAACCGTGTTTAGCTGTTGTGTCATTACTTCCCTTATCCTCGCAGCTTCTAATAGGATTGTCCCAAGATAAATTTTATTTTACTCTGTTAGATCACACAAAATGGGACAATCTTTCAAACAGAATCATTTAATAAATTGCTGTTGTCTAGTGATTGCTGTTAGCTACTCCTTATTGCACTCCCTAATTGATTCCCTCTCAGAATATCCACCATGTGTCAGTTCAGGTGGTCAAAATGCTCAGTAGGCCAGACCACCAAGATACTTTTGCACGCAGGTGGAAGGGTGATTTTTTCTAATGTATACCGACCAGACAATAGGAATCAGTGGATTAAAAGAAGCTTCTTCCCACCATCACTGGACATATTAGGTTGATCTTCTGAGAGGGAATTAAAGGAACACAAGAGTAAATTTTTCTTATACAGTTTATGGGACTACACAGACGTACATGGCTGACAGATTTCTGGCTGCTGTAATTTAAATAGAGCACAACAGTTTAATGCCACCGAAATACTCCAAACTGAGTTCACAAAGACAAGACAAGTTCTTAAAACTCAAAATATCAAGAAGAAAAGTGCAGCTGCTATCATAGCCATAGTAGACAATTACATTGAACAATTTGACAGATATGGTACAATTTACAATAAACTATTCTATAAAATAGTTGTATCTTTTAATATAATGGATCTCATTTATCAAAATTATCTAACAGAAGGATAAACCTTTTACCAATAGTTACCAAGTAATATGTAACTTAGATTTTGCTAAGGCTGTTTAAAATATAAAAACTTTTGGTAAGTAGGCCACTGTTTTGGAAAATGTGTTTATACTGTAGGTTTTAATCATGACTCTTATTAACATATGTTTTTCAGAGCCCATATAAACTCTTCTAGTCCATAAATGCAACCATAATCAGGACTGCTACTTCGAGACTATGAAGGTCCATTCACATGTTGGCTTTTGCAGAATGAATTTGGCAGCAGGTTCTGCTGGGTGGCTGCATTGGATCTTTCTCCAATTGTACTCAATGGGAGGATGTGGTTTATGGGTGCAGCTGCACCAAGAAAGGGCATGTTCTATCTCGATTTAGTCACAGGAAAAAAACGTAGCCTCATCAATAGTAGTATGGTCTCCCAATGAAACCAATACGAGATTATCTTGACGCTGCCACCTGAGCTTTTGGAGCGACAGCTGCGCCAAATTCCATTTTCAAAACTAGCAGTGTAAATGGCCCCTTAAACTATAGTTAGAAGTAAAATGCATAGACCTGTAATATACAGTTATTCCATAATTGTTATTCACCTAGTATGATACATTTCACTGGGCTTCAAAGGGAGGCATGACCAAAGAACTCTGTATGAGCATGATAACTTATTTGCAGCAAACATTTCAGAAGAGTAAGGGAATAATTTTTCCACTCCACTGGGTAAAAATCATAAACTCATTTTTCTGTTTTTCATATAAAGTTATAGGTGCTGTTTAGATATGTCTCTTGCATAAGGATATTAATACAATAGAGCAAACGTCTCAATATCTCTCTCTTTGAAATGTCTTCATTGTCTCCTTTTTATGTCTTAAATTTTCAATATTTCGGAAGTCTTTGCACTTTTCTTTATTTATCTACAATTTCAGCATATCTTAACATACCTTAACTAGATAATAAATTAAAGTACTACTGATTACAATATAGTAAATGTATTATCTTATTTCATTAATGTATTGACTTTCATGAAATAAAGATTTTGAAGAAAACTTTTCACAGGGAAAATACCTCTTTACATATGTGCTATGATTTCCTAATGCTCGGACAATTATATCTTCAGAATGGCTTCTCAAAGTGTTGGTCATTGGGCTGTAATATAGATTACCTTCTCTGACATTCAGCAGTGCTGTGAGGGCTAATGTTATACCCATGTAGGCATGACTCCTAAATGCTATTGACATTTACTTTTTTGTACAACTCCATACACTGTGTAGTTTCAAGTGTCAGCGTACTGAAGCATAGCTACCATTCACTTTAATGGGAGCTTAGCTGCAGTACCTCGGTGCTGCCACTGCACAGCATATAAAGCTGTCTGCCTCTAGCTCTACGCACTTTATAGTATCCAGTGCCACAGAAATTGGTCGGTACGGGTTCTGGGTGGCAGACCCTCACTGATTCCCCACCAATTTGATATTGATGATCTTACTGCCGGATGATTCATTAATATCTGTAGGTTGAAGAAGCCCTTTAATTTAAAAGGATTGTAAAATGAAGACTACTTTTCCTCCAAAGATTATCCACTTGATGATAAGCCATGGTTGCAAATACTGAAACCTAAAGGTGACACCTCATTGCCCCTAAAGCCACTGTGCAGGAGAAATACTATATTACTCATCATCAGTTTTAAATTAATGAGTCATTATGTAATACATGATTGCAATGAGTTGTCTAGATCAGGGGCTGCTTTTTCCAGTGTTTCGTTGTTTATTTTTAAGAGGAACATATATAACTATACCATAACCTGAGTTTCTGGAAAATGGTCAAATCATATTGAAAACCTGAAAAAAATAAGCACCAGTTTATCATTTAAGTAAGCTAAGTGGGCACCAACTGCCATATTTAGAAATGTAAAATTAAAATTGGCCTTTAATGTTCAAATTAAAAGTGTCTTCATTTTCTATAGCTGACTATACATACAATTCTGCAGCACCCTCCCAGTTTTTATAGATATTTAAAGAATGAAAAGAAGAAGATGTGGATTAGAAATATGAGACATCATGTATAATCCAAGTGTAGGGAGGAATGGAGTATGATTTGTATTATTACATTTTGAGTTGAATGTCATTTCGCTTTTGCTCTATTTTTAGCTGATGGTGGGGATAATTCAAGCTGCCGAGCTACCAGCTTTAGATATGGGAGGTACATCTGATCCTTATGTGAAGTTATTTTTGCTGCCAGATAAAAAGAAGAAATTTGAAACGAAGGTCCACAGAAAGACCCTTAACCCTGTATTCAACGAGCAGTTCACTTTTAAGGTATTCCCTATTCCATTGTTTCTTGCCTATTGCATGGAAATTTTAGAGATCTGTTGGAATTGTCCTGGGTATTTGCTGTTTAATATATCCTATACAAATTAGATCTACCGAATATAAAATATGTCCCGAATGTCATGGTTAAAATGGCTCATGAGTAGCTTGAGGAATAAAAGTGATCAAACCAGATTATCATTACAGATAGATAAATTAAATAAAAGGATGGGAAGAGATACATTTTCACTTATGCAATGTCTCATGACTCAACCATTTCAACTATTTGCCAGTTTTCATAAAATGCAATGAGTGAATAAATTCAACTATAATTCTCTGACATGTTTTACAACCAAATCTGATACCTAGCAATATGGATTCAAATAATGGTTATTAAATATTTGGTAAATTATAGCCAATAAAAACCAAATCAGGCTTATCAGGATATCTAAGGCAGGAGTCACTCACAACATTTTGTGGCCTTTTTTGTGGCTTTTTCAATAACATAATAAAATATTCAATTAATTTATACTCTTTTGCGGTACATGCATGTTCAGAATCTTAACAAATAAAAAGACCACCAAAATGTTTGTGAAAAATTATAAAAAACTTTTTATTTTATTTCCTTTTTTTTGTATTTAAAAAAGACCTGTAAACTCTACTGACATGTCAGTTTTACCTACAATAACAGTTGTGGAGAATCTATTCTTATGACTCCATGTTGTGCTATTCCTTTATTATTCCTGGTAGAAGATTACAAAAAATAAATTGCCAGCAGTCTGCAGTAAAGGTACTGCTGAGTGTTATCACTAGTGGGTGTGTCTGCCTCAGTCCAATCAGCGATGTTGGTGTCACATAATGCAGGGACACAACCTCAACTGGTAACCCCCATCTGTACCTTTACTGTAAGCTGTTTATTAATTCATAATCATAACCCTCTAATAGAAATAACAAAGGTATGGCAAGCACAGAGTCATAAGAATAGATGCTCCAGAATTGTTATTACAAGGGGAATGCAAGTAGTTATTACAAAAGACATGTCAGGAGAGGTGACATGTCCCCCTTAAAGATGTTAACAATCTGTGAAGTAGCCCTAAATGTATTCTGAATTCAACATGTTACCTTATAGAGGTCATCTGTTTCATGTAATGCTTTTTAAAATACTCATTGCATTCTATCAGGAATGTTCAGAGCAAAGAACTTTGTGACTACCTACCTTTTCCTATTAGTTTTTAATAAAAGGCATTACATGCTCTATCAGCGTCCACTTTGTGTTGCACCCAATGACAGTGTGAAGACAGAAGGGCTTTCAATATGACAAAGAATTGTTCATATAATGGTAGATAATAGTGAGACAAGTTTTTGAACTATTGATTTGTAGCACTGTTTATAAAGTGTCAGCATTTGAGGTAGATTATAAATGAATATTAGGAATGTACCTTTGTTAGTTCAATTTAGGAGAATTTCCTAGTGAAACAATGCCCTAGAGCTTGCCATCAGAACGTACAACGTACAATGAAATCACATGCCATCTGTTGTGCCTTGTGCAAATCTCAATATGCCCTGCTATATCATATACAAATGGCTGCAAAATACCAGTCTGTTCAGAAGATAGATAGATAGATAGATAATAGTTGATATATATGAGATAGATGGATAGATAGATAGATAGATAGATAGATAGATAGATAGATAGATAGATAGAACAGACTGGTATAGATAGATAGATATGAGAGATAGATATGAGATAGATAGATATGAGATAGATAGATAGATAGATAGATAGATAGATAGATAGATAGATAGATAGATAGATAGATAGATAGATATGAGATAGATAGATAGATAGAACAGACTGGTATAGATAGATAGATATGAGAGATAGATATGAGATAGATAGATAGATAGATATGAGATAGATAGATATGAGATAGATAGATATGAGATAGATAGATATGAGATAGATAGATATGAGATAGATAGATAGATAGATAGATAGATAGATAGATAGATAGATAGATAGATAGATAGATAGATATGAGATAGATAGATAGATAGATAGAACAGACTGGTATAGATAGATAGATATGAGAGATAGATATGAGATAGATAGATATGAGATAGATAGATAGATAGATAGATATGAGATAGATAGATATGAGATAGATAGATATGAGATAGATAGATATGAGATAGATAGATATGAGATAGATAGATAGATAGATAGATATGAGATAGATAGATATGAGATAGATAGATATGAGATAGATAGATAGATAGATAGATAGATAGATAGATAGATAGATAGATAGATAGATAGATAGATAGATATGAGATAGATATGAGATAGATATGAGATAGATAGATAGATAGATAGATAGATAGATAGATAGATAGATAGATAGATAGATAGATAGATAGATAGATAAGATAGATAGATAGATAGATAGATAGATAGATAGATAGATAGATAGATAGATAATAGTAGATATATATGAGATATATAGTTAGTTAGATAGATAATAGTAGATATATATGAGATATGTAGTTAGATAGATAATAGTAGATATATATGAGATATGTAGTTAGATAGATAATAGTAGATATATATGAGATATGTAGTTAGATAGATAATAGTAGATATATCTGAGATATGTAGTTAGATAGATAATAGTAGATATATATGAGATATGTAGTTAGATAGATAATAGTAGATATATATGAGATATGTAGTTAGATAGATAATAGTAGATATATATGAGATAGATAGATAATGTGAAAGGAATGGTGTATTAAATGTTCTCTGACCCTCTGTCCCTTCCCATGTGTCAAGTCATTTGATCATCCTCCAGCTAACTGTATACTAAACCTTTTTACACACGCTATGACTTGCGCTGCTAGGCATGTGCTTTCATTTTTAGTCCCAGCATTTTGAGAATACTATTTACTTTAAAAAGACAAAAGAAAATCTGTCGACCCTTCTAATAGTAACATTTTATCAAGTTATCATGAAAGGTAGCCCAATGGGAGGTGAAGGTTTTCAGAGGGTGTGTGACCCCCATTAAATGGATGTTAGGTGAATAATGATGCATTTATACCTCTTTTAGCACAAAACATTGCCTCTATTCACTGTCTATGTCAGCGTAGCATTGTAGTGCTGAAAAATGCAGGTCCTGGAGTAGTGCTGTTTCCCATACTGAGGATTTACATTCATAATACAATCCATAACCCAAAGAATTTCATTATATTTACTGTTAAGTTTTAATTTGGGCTTACAAACTGTATGAGATCTAGTCATAATTATTAAGTTTGTGGTAAAAAGTAACTTCTCATTTTTCTCTATGTTATGTCACCTCCTAAAGAGCTTTTTAACGTCGGTCCCATTTGTTTTTCTCGAGGCCGTTTTCATTTCAACAGCATTCTCAGTCTTATGGTGACAGCTCTAGTTCACAAACAGAGACAATAAAAGATCCAGGCTCAATAATCACTCAGTAAGATAGATATCCCTGCAGGCATTAGCCTTTACTGTGTGCTAAAGTCTGCTTGACCCCTCAAGTAAATTCCTATCACAATAATTCTTTTATCTTCTGTTCTATCATAAATGCTACCAAATTCTTAAAATTGTTTGAAAAAGGGAGACATACTGTATTTACCTATTGTTGATTTGCCATTACAGATATTATAAATACAAGTTAATTTATAATTAAATATTAAAAGCATTATAATTATTTAGTTGCAACTAACATTACGTGGTTAGAACTGGTGCCTTGCAGTACTGAGTTCGAATCCGACCAAGGACAACATCTGCATGGAGTTTGTTTGTTCTCCCCATATTCACATGGGTTTCCTCCTGGTTTCCGCACACACTCTAAAGACATACTTATAGGGAGCTTACATTGTGAGCCCCACTGGGGACAGTGATGCTGATGTCTGTAAAGTGCTGCAGAATATAGAAGCACTATGTAAGTCTAATAAAATAATTTTTGGTGCATTTTTTTAAGCATAGGTGGAAAAGTGTATTTGTCAAGTTTTCTTTATCCAGATTAATGGGTTATATGTGAATACATTTTATATGTAAAAAGAGGAGCGCTCATAGTTCTAGTGGTCTAGGCTATGACCACAAAACCACAGAACTCTTTTGTAACATCTAGGCAGTCATTTATACTTATAAAAGGAGTATAATTTGATCGATAGATATGCCAAAAAATAAAACGCAAGTCATAAAAGTTGGAGTCCTATCTATCAGGTATTTATTTATTTAACACACTTTTATAGCGCTGACATATTCTGCAGCACTTTACAGACATTAGCATCAAGCTGTCCCCAATGGTGCTCACAATCTAAGTTCCCTATCAGTATGTCTTTGCAGTGTGGGAGGAAACTGGAGAACCCATAGGACACCCACGCAAACACAGGGAGAACATACAAACTTGAGGCAGATGTTCTCCTTGGTTGGATTTGAACCTAGAACCGCAAGGTAGCCACTGAGCCACCATGCTGCTCAGTGAAAAGAATCAAGGGTTTATTTTGCTTTAATAGGGCACAATATGCCATTGAGGAAATTCCCCCACTTGGGACCCTCTTGGAACTCAGGCTTCATATGCCAGTACACACACACTACAGCTGCTACAGTGGTAGTTCCACCACTGGCTAAATATATTTTCTCAAAAAGTACTAGAGAATTTTTGTTCCTACATTCCTTAATATACCAGACGTCAAATAATATGATGTGGAACTGGTGCTTTTATTTAGTAATACCAAGGAAAGTGTTTAGTAAATTTGATGTGAAGACAGACAATGTGCCACTATGTTACAGAAATCTCCAAAAACAAAAGGAAATTATACCAGTCACAGGACTTTCTGGGGATTGGTTGAGTCCCCACTTCCCCCAGTGATGCTGTCTGAAAAATTTTATTCAAGCATATACATAACCCCTTTCCCACCTTTTTAAATACTTTTGGCAGTTAAAGTATTTTACCCAAAATTATATATAGTGTTGAGCGAATCGAAGCCAAACAAATCGACTTCGGTCCGAATTTCAGGAAAAATTGAATTTGCCGCAAAGCCAAATTTCCTCACATTTCATGGTAATGAATCTATATTTCCTGAAATGGTGGTATAAAATACATACCTCATCCATTTGCTCACAGATAGGCTGTCGTGACCAACTTGATTGAAGATACAGCACAAAATCTAGTGCAGGGTGACGTGTGACGTCACCGCGCCTGGCCAGTGTGATAACGTGATTTTTCATAAATCAGGGGGAGAAAAACAGAACTGGATCGCACATCCACAATGCTATGCTTTGATCTAATTAAACTCGCTTTTCAGCGCCATATTGAAGTGTACAGCCCCCTATACTAAATGCTGTACAAGAGGCATTAGTGTACATTTTGATCAAAAGGCATAAGCCCACTCACCACGCCAAGGTCGCCTCTTTGAGTGGGACCTACTCTGACAAAAAGGAGCAGCACAATGCGGTGACAAGGCGGCACTGCCCTAGTAGGCGGCAGGACCCAGGAGTCAAACAGCACCCCTGCTGTCTGACAACAATACCACCCATGGCACTGGGTCCCACCGTTCCACCAGCACAGCGCCACAAAAACAAAGGCCACCACACAGTACTGCACCATATGAACAGTTGTCTAATGCAACATGTCCATTGCTATCAGGAGCTACAGGTCAATGACCACTTATATGCAGACTTCTGCGAAATTAAAACCACATGTGCCGAATGGGAGGAGTGCTGATACCAGTAATAAAGAAGAAAGATTCAAACAACATATATCAGGGGGAGAAAAACAGAACTGGATCGCGCATCCACAATGCTATGCTTTGATCTAATTAAACTCGCTTTTCAGCGCCATATTGAAGTGTACAGCCCCCCATACTAAATGCTGTACAAGAGGCATTAGTGTACATTTTTATCAAAAGGCATAAGCCTACTCACCACGCCAAGGTCGCCTCTTTGAGTGGGACCTACTCTGACAAAAAGACGCAGCACAATGCGGTGACAAAGCGCACTGCCCCAGTAGGCGGCAGGACCCAGGACTCAAACAGCAACCCTGCTGTCTGACAATGCCACCCATGGCACTGGGTCCTACCAACCCACCAGCACAGCGTCCCAAAAACAAAGGCCACCACGCAGTACTGCACCATGTAAACAGTTGTAGAACACAACATGTCCATAGCTACCAGGAGCTACAGGTCAATGACCACTTATATGCAGACTTCTGCAAAATTAAAACCACCGAATTTATTTGTGAAATTGAGCGAATCAGCCAAATCTGATTTATCATAACTTCACTCATCACTAATTAAAACTGAAAGCCATTTTGTGACTTCAGTAAGATGAACAGAAAAACAATCTAGGCTATATTACTGAAGTATAACAATAGGTTAATCCATGCAGTTATAGAGAACCATCAACATAACTAAGTATTTAATTTCAGTGGTAGCATTAAACACTGTGTTTTCTTTTGCATATCAATAAAACTTGAGTTCCTGAGTTCAGTGCTCTTTTATTTTGGTTCTGCTATGCAAGGAAAATAACAGATGTGTCTCTGGTTTGCAGTCTCCAACAGGATTACACCATTTCAAATAAACATGTCACTGTTGAATCACCAAAGATGTTAGTGTGGAATATAATTACATGTTTCAGATCTTGAGAATTTTTATCCTAATATACTGTACTGTATATCCGAGATACAGAGCAAACAGAATGTTAAAGTATTGTACTTTCTTATTTGAAAAAATAATAAATATGGCAGTTATCATTCTGTGGGAAATGGGGAAAGAGAAAATTTGTTACTATTAGATTATATTTTAAGATAAACAATGATTGCTTTAAGGATTTGTACTAGAGATTGAGCAAATCAATACTAAACTAATCGGGTTTGTTCCAAATTTCACAAAATTCATCCACCATTCTAAACCAAAGTTTTTGCAATTAACTTTGGACAAATTGTTTAAAAACTGAGTTTAGCACTATTTTACTGTGAAGTTTGGTGGGGAAAACCATGAGGGAGGAAAAAGATGGAAGATTCCATGACACTAGCAGGAAGCAGGTTTGAGGGCTTGTCCTGATTGACTCAGAGGCTGAAAGACAGCCGGATCAACTAATCAGTGGGCAATAGACAGGCAGGCCCTTGCTGTGAGACAGAAGATTCCCCATTCTGTCTTCAGCTTATGACGCTGAAGGGTATCCTGTGGCAGTGTCTGACAAAAAGCTATTATAGGCACAAGCTGCTAATGTAGTGTGATAGAGACAGTATAAGCAGAGTTAAGGGAGAGAATAAGAGGATATATTAGGGTATATTTTAGGGAATTTGGTCAGGGAAAGCATATGGAGAGACTGAGGGAGTGAGGGACTGGTTGCCCAGTTGTGTGTTTAATACAGAGGCTGGCAACACATTTTTCATGTATATGAGCAGACCGACCATTTATAGGCTTATTGCCAGCATCCCAATAGCATACATTCTGCTAGATTTACCATTTGTAATTGGGCACATTAGTGCATTATGCTTGTGATACTAAATGTGTTGCATATTACTGCAAGATAATGGGTAATCACAGCAAAAGCAATAGTGTAATAATACCATTACTATATCCATGTAATACACATTGCATATTACTGCAAAATAACGGGTAGTCATGACAAAAGCAGTACTGCAATAATGCCATTTTTATGCCCTTGTTATTAAACACATTGCATATTTCTTATCATCACTTTAGCCAAAATAAAGTAGGCATGAATCTGTGATCGATTTTAAGTTTCTGAAGGTTTTCTCATCATGCCACTGCCACTGTCTGCCTGCCTACCATCATGTTCTGTGCCATATGACTACTTCTGCTGCCATCAAGCCACTGGGGCTGTCTGCCTGCCTGCCTACCACCATGTTCCGTACGGTATGGCTGCTGCCGCTGGCACCACTGCTGCTGCTGCTCCCTGCTGCTAATTCTCCTACTGCCATTTCAATTACCCTTACTGCCACTACCATTACCACTACACAGCCACCGCTGTTACTACTACTACTACTACCACTACCCCAACATAGCTACGCATACATCTAATGCCTTGTCTGTTCCATGTTGTTCTACTACTGCTGGCACACTATTGCGACCACTATTACCCCTACACACCTTAGGCTACATTTACATGACAGTTTCTTTTCATAGCCATTTTGCATCATTGTGTGCATCCATTTTCTGGCCACATCAATTTTTAATGCCCATTTTGCATATGTTTTGCATCAGTTTTTGTTAAAATGGCCATTTAAAAATAGATAAATGTCCCATCCCCTCATATTAAAGTGTAATTGGCAGTACAGTACAGTATTTAGTCAGAATATCTGTAATATACCACACAAGAAAGCATGGCAACATTTTTTTTAATGTTTCTTGCATTCCAAATAAAATGTAAAGTAAATGAAAGTAAAAAAGAAAATGTATGTCTCGGTGAAAAAAATTGATATGAATGCACAGGAAGGTATTGTTTATAATGGACCAATAGACTTTTATATTTCATTCAAGATTCCAATGAATTACTTAATTCTATAAAAATATGACAGGTTGTCCCATCACAGGCATGTGTGATCAGTGGAAGTCTGACTGAGACACCTATTGATCACAAGAATGGGGGACCTGTGTTCCCCAGTATGAATGGAGTGGTGGACATGAATATGCTCTGCAGCTCCATTCATCTCTATGGGTCTGCCAGAGATATCTGTGCACTTGTACTCAACTATCTCAGACAGTCCTAAAGAGTTGGATGGAGTGGTGGCCATGCATACTGGGCTCAGACCCTTGCCGATCAGGCATATCGTCTATCCTATGAATAGGAGATACATTGTTGTATTGAAACAACCCATTTAACAATGTTTCCCAATAGAAAGCGTGGTCCAAGATGTAACCTTTCTATTTTCTTGCCTTGATTCTGTATTCTCTCCTTCCATTTCTTGTCTCTTTTTCCATCAGTCATGTCAGTAATTAGCCCATGGAAATAATTTTGCCAGAAATTCCACAATTTGAGCATTGTACAAGATGCCACGAGCAATAGTGATACATGTTTACTGAGTTTCTGCAATAAATTTATTATTAAACTGGGTAGCTAATAATTTTCCAAGATAATATGTGACTAGCCCTCAGCGCATTGAGGCATTCTTTATTTATCTCTCTTGTTATAATGAAAACCCTGCAGTAGAATGACTAGTCATGAGGCAGCTGTGTTTTAACACAAATGCAAAGTTGTATGCCTTAAGGCCACAGTACATCAGATGCAGCCATATTGACATTCACTGGCTACATAACTGCACACCAGACTGACTACGAAATGTATTACAGCTTGAAAGTGCAGTGAACTCTCCTCTATCCTCTGTTCTGCCTGTAGCGTTCATGAGAAAGTACACTTTCTGCAAACTAGAATAATTCATAAAGCTACAAATAATCTACAGACAGGGCACTGCATTATCCACAAAGGCTTGAATATTTAGGAAGGCTAAATGTCAACCCGAGGATTGTTCCCTACATTCACTCTTTGACTTTTATAAGTGTTCATGAAATAGTGTACAATTTCACAAATGTCCAAACTTAATTCAAGCAGTAGCTTGAGTACATTCTTATGAGTAGAAATAGTCAAACTCTTGCGGAATGATTACAAGGCTTGCCTTCACATTTAATGAAATAATAGTTTTTTTTTTTACACTCTGCTACACCACTTCCACAGAATGCTTATTTCTATACAGCTTGAAAAGCCATTCAAACCCCAACCCAAAGCAGAAAATATGATATAAATACCTACAAGTGCTTGCTTCCTTAGCCTTTCTCTTAGCATACATGGAGATGAGTGGTGGCAGATTGCATTCTTGTAAAAAACAAAAACAAAAAAAACATGATTTTATGATATTGTGTGTATGATATTATGTGTGTATGATCTTATGACATGAGATGTTTATCCTATGTGTTTATGTGTGGCCACCCATTGATTGTGGTATGAATTGCAGCCTGGCAATCATTTTACTGGCATGTTGTGATATTGTATGAAATTAGTTTAGTGAGAAATTGGAGTTCTTGACCAATTTCAAGTAAAGGTAAAATGGATGCATCTTTCCGAGTTATAGCCAACATACAACTATAGAAAATCATGTCTTGATTTCAATGAAGATCAGAAAATATGGTATATGGTTTCCCCTTTTTTACCTAATTGTTTATAATGCATTATAGCTATCAACCCATGCACAGCAGTTTTTACTTATACATGGTGGCTCACGAAAATGTAGCCCGCCTCCAGCGATAGAATGAGAAGATGAACGGGCAAGTAGATTATTTTTTTATTTTTTATTATATACAAGTCACGAAAGATACTAAAAGTGGTTCCTGTTCAAGTCTCTGCATCTTTGGGCACATCGGATTATGTTGGCGGATGCTGCTTACAGCTCTTCAGCAGTGATGCTGCAGATAGTGTTTGTGATGTGGATTGTGACGCTTTCTGTTTTAAATTTACTCCGAGATAAAAATCGCAGGTGGACAAGTCTGAGGAACGTAGTGGCCATAACCCCTTGCTCACACTTCGCTCCTCCGTAAACAGTTCATGAACCCATGCCAGTGAGTTCTGTGAGGTCTGTCATGTTGTCCCAAAAAGCAGGACATTTTTTCTTCTGGTGTTAGTTGGTTGTAATACTGTTCAAACATGTCCAACTAAATTGCAGTATTCGCAGTTGATTTGAAGAAAATTGGGCAATCAACAATCATAGTCATCAACCAAATAGAGTACTTTCCGTGTTTAGCTTTGTCAGATCGATGGAGGCCTCAATATTTGCAAAAGAGCTAGTTTGATGCCATTTCCGAACCGGACTCTGAATACAACATTTAGCTGGTGGTTTTGTTCCTTGGTATTTGTCAGCAAAGGTCTCTCTTGCAATTCTTTAATCGATCTGCTTCTCACATAGCCTTCCACAATCACTATTCGCTGTTCCATCTTTCTGTCACAATAGGCCACTTTTATGAAACTGAATAATAAATCAGTCTTAGTTATCCATAGCAACCAATCAGAGTTCAGCTTTCAGTTCCATAAAAAATGAAAGCTGAGCTTGACTGGTTACTATAGAAAAATAAGACTGATTTACTATTAGTTTGATTTGGAGATAATGAAGGCGGGCTACTTTTTCATGGGCCACCCTGTATAATAAAGATGTAATAATAAAGGTGTAAATGTAGGACTATAGCTGTTGTACAGCTTTTCTCCCTATTCAGAGAGCAACAAATTAGAAAGTGTCATATGCCATGTTCATAGATGCTGCAGATTCAAGACGATCAGTGATAAACCAGTCAAAACTTAGGGGTCATGCAAACAATAGAACTATTCTTCAATGTGCTATTTTTGCATATCCATTTTTTGCAGACCGAAAATCAGATAACAGCTGTGTGCATAAGCTCTTAATACATAACCCTTATTACCCCCCAATAAATTATTGTTAGTCTCTATTCACATTATATATTGCAATATTCATCTTGTGTACATAATAGGAAATGCATTGTGATTATATATTTAGCCTATAATGGACTGGGCATATGCCACATGCCAAACATGTACCTACTGCTGGAAATTTCTAATGATCTCTTGGCATTAATTTGGCTGGTTGCCAACTTTTTTTTTTTTAGCTATAATGGAAAGTATAATTGACTATGCTTTCCAAGAAGGGAATATGAGAATCCCAATAGAAATTAATATACGGTAATTGTTTTTTACATATTGGGAGTCACCAGCATGCATTTCCAGTTTTATGCCATACAATTTTAAACCTCTGAGATATAGGTTTGGAGATTTGTCTGTGCTGTCAACATACTCTTAGGCAATTAACAACAGGGTTTACACAGTGATGTGATCCTCAGCCTTTCCAATGTATTAGATATACATATAGCAGAAATCCTACTATTACAAGATTAAAAAAAACAACCTTCTTTTTTCCAGAAAGATCCAGGTTTATTTCATGACAGGTGTCGGAATATTAGATATAGTCATAAATAGAGATGAGTGAATTTCTTAAAATTCTATTTGGGTCTGATTCTTCCGAACCATCACGTACTTTGAATCAAGTCCGAATTGATAATTCTTTGATGGCCTGGAAAAGTCTCTCTCGTTATTCTATAGAATTGATTTGTTCATCTCTAGTTACAAACCTTTCGGAAAAAAAATACATAGTTGACGCTACTGTTATATGTACGCATTTATGATCAGTATCCGTCATTTAGTTAACTCAATCTAGATCTGCAGTGATATAAAATAAAGCACAAACATTCAGTGCATATTAGTTGTTCTGAACACATACTGTATATATGGCGCATCAAGTATGCATTGTATATGAATGTATGTCATCCATGAATGTATTGTATTTCACATAAAATGTTAAAGTTGATTGCCACTTAAGCAACACATATGGTAGAAAAGGTCAAGATGAACAGACCTGCTCTAATTATTGGCAAAATATGTATGGAAAACAAAGATGTTTTTCCACAAATATTTTTAGATTTAGCGCTCATCATTTTACGAGACAGGATTTTGGCACTGACATTTAGCTTTTTCCACACGAAAAAATGACCTGCAATCCACTGCCTGCTCAAAATGTCAACTAATGTCCGCCTGTTCTAGCAGACAATTTGTATTTCACCACTCGGTTGTGTATAGGATAGGAATGTTTTGCTGATAGTTTTGCTTTATTATCATAGTGTCTATTTAAGAAGCAATGGTTACGTAACAGTCAAGCTTGTGATTTGAAAAGACGTGTTGCCTAGTTGGTCACAGATAAGTTAAAGCTAAAATTTACCATTCCAACAATTTTGGGCATTTTTCTGCTTTTATTTAGAGGCTTTGGAGAGACTGAGCATGTATCATTGCTCCAGGGATTTGTTCTAGTTGCCATATTTTAAAAGAACATTTACACACTTCGAGGAGAAGCTGATCATTAGGAAGGAAATGTTTCTTCCCGACAGTCAACTGCTCGTTCAGTGGAGGTGAAGCGTTGCATTTACATGCAGCTATCATCTCCACAGTATGAGGACGAGCGATTGCTACTGCTATTGCTCGTCTCCATACAAAATTATTGTTCCTCTGCACTCTACTGCCTGGGAAAAATGATTGAGGTGCCCACACCCCCAATCATTTCACCCGATGAATGAGCATTTTGCTTGTTCATCTGATGATTGGGAATGAGCATTCATAGGACCCTCTCTACCCAATAATCATCCTGATATTCAGGACATGTAAATCCACCTTTAGTGTGGAAGGATTTTTTTCTGGCTATGCAGCTATTATAGCTGAGTGGTTAAGTGCCTTGCCCCTAATGTAAAAGGTCATGAGTTCGAATCCCAGCAGAAACTTTTCTGAAATATAGGCTAAATTATATTTAAATACACTGGGGTGTCCCCAAGCACTGACTCCATATATGGACATAGCTATATATGGAGTCAGAGCAGGGACTCCTAAGCCGCGCACTCACACTGAGGGATTCCCTCACTGTATAGCGATCTTCTGCATAGCAATAGAGGCTGAAATAGATTTAAATACACAGAATTGAGCATCGCGCTCGAGCACACACTATGTTCGGCCGAGCATAGCGATACTCGAGCCAAACTGGTGTTCAGCCGAGCATGCTCGCTCAACACTAGTTATTACATTTCCCTTTTTATAGAAATATTCATATTTATGTATTCAGTTATACAGTATATGGTTTTTGGAAAAGTGACACCAGGAAGTGCAGCAATACTGGTTGTTGTTGTTTTTTTTTTTTTTGTTTTTACAATAAAGGCATGGATGGTTTTCCAGATATAATTTTTTAAACTCACTCCATATATTCTACTTCCTATCCTGGCTCCTGCTTTGTTTGGACTTTTAGAACAATATACAGCCTCACAAGGGCATCTTTTAGCAGATTTTACCTATGCAACTGGCTGACTTGTTACATGTGCATTGGCAGGTGAAGGCATCTGTGCTGGTCCTATGTTCATATGTGTCCACATTGCTGAAAAATATGAAGTTTTAATATATGCAAATGAATCTATAGTAGCAACAGGGGAGTTGTCGTTACACCTACAGACACTGATTTTCTCTGCAACTGCCACAACTTGCCCACTTTGATTGACAGGGCCAGGCGTGATAACATTTTCACTGCCTAGCCTCTGGCAGTACCCAATATCCATATAACAGTCCATATAGATGTGTTCACCCTTATCTTACCTAATTTTTTCTCGGAAAAACGATTGCATACAATATCATGACATCATGGCTGCACCTAGCCTTTCTGCTGCCTGAGATAAAATTTGAATTGACCCCCCCCCCCCTTCCTTCTCAGGATATGTCATCAATATCTGATGGGTGGGGGTCTGACACATGGCATCTTCGCCGATCAGCTGTTTGAATAACAATGACGGAGCTCCATGTGGGTGCTGCTTGCTCTTTATTACACTGCACTTCATCTTGGAGATGCAGTATAATACAAGTATAGACTCCATTCACTTAAATGGAGCGAGTATTTGTAATTACATAACATTACTGCTTCACGGGAAATGTGTATTGTAATTTGAAGTTCAAAACTTCAAAGTTTCTGTGTTGATATTGCAAAGAGATATTGATAATCTGATTGCAATCGATTTCTGAGAAAATTCTGGTGTTATTTGATATGCTACATAACTCCCTTCCCACTGGAAAAATTTGTCCTTGATACAATATGGCAGCTTTCAAGTTGGAGGCTATGTTTCAGACATAGCCTAAAAGATAGGACCCCTCATCCATTACTTGCTGGGGTATTCAGATATTTCATTTTCCCTTTTGTTTCTGAAATAAAAGTGTGTCCTGATACTTTTGAGTCATGAGCTCAGAGTAATGCATAGTACATGCCCATGAGGCTAGAGTAATGCATAGTACATGTGTCCGTGATCTCAGAGTAATGTCAGAGTATTGCACAGTACATGGGTCCATGAACCTAGAGTAATGCATAGTAAATGGGCACAAGTAAATTGATCTGGACTGTGTGCATAAAAAGTTATAATGTAGACATTCAATTAAAGGGGTTGTCTCTCTTCAGCAAATGACATTTATCATGTAGACAAGGTTAATACAAGGTACTTACTAATGTATTGTGATTGTCCATGTTGCCTCCTTTGCTGCTGGAATCATTTTTCCATTATATTATACACATTCCATTACATTTGTATCCAAGGGTTACGACCACCCTGCAATACATCAATGGTGGCCGTGCTTGCACACTAAAGGAAATAGTGCCATCCTCTCTAGTGAACCATGGGAGTGTGCATAGACACGCATGCACAGCAGTTCCCATCCCGGCCACCTCGTATCTGCCTTGTAGCAGTGGCTGTAACCCCTGGAAACGAGCAGTATATAATGTGGTGGAAAAAACAAATCCAGACAGCAAAGGAGGCAATATGGACAATCACAATACATTAGTAAGTACCTTGTATTAACTTTATCTACATGATAAAGTGAGACAACATCTTTAACTCATTCAATAAGTTTCACAAAAGGATTTTTGAAATAATATGGAAATGTTTTTTTGGCCGAAGAATTCTATGAATGAAACATGAGTGACTTCTTTTCCTACCTGGCTGGAATTCTTTATAACTATGCCAGGACTGGACATTATCTCAAGTGTCCTTTCTGAAAGAGAACTCTCATTATTGTTCATAAGACTGTTGTATATTTTAACTGTTTATTTGGTAATTGTTCATTCAGACATACAGTCAGATTCTCAGTCTGGGAAATAAACTTGGATGACAGCCAAAAACGACAAAGAGACATAAATACAAATAATAGAAGATTATTACTAGATCCGAAGTTTGGAGATGAGTCATTCCAGATGAGTCATTCTATTAGCTGCAATGATATCATAACATATGGCAATCAACATTAACATTTCCCAACTTAAATACACATTTCAAGATCTAAACCAATGCCACTTGAATCTCAAAAAATTTGGTGTCTTTGTTAGAATTTATATTTAACCTCTTAAGGACATAGGGCGTACAGGTACGCCCTTGTGCCCTGGTACTTAAGGACACAGGGCGTACATGTACGCCCTGTGTATTTTCGATCACTGCCGTGCGGCTGGCAGTGATCGGAACCCGGTGCCTGCTCAAATCATTGAGCAGGCACCTAGGCTAAATGCGCGGGGGGGTCCCGTGACCCCCCCATGTCGGCGATCGCGGCAAACCGCAGGTCAATTCAGACCTGCGGTTTGCTGCGATTTCTGAAGTTTCTGGTCCCCGCAGTCCCTGACCGCAGGGATCAGAAACTTTATATGCCAAAAAAAAAGTTTTATTTACCCCCCCCTGCACCCCCGAATGATTTTTATGGTGGCGGGAGGTGCAGGGGGAGGGTTGCGGGCGGTGTGGGCGGTGCGGGAGGCGGGCGGTGCGGCAGGCGGGATCGTTGGTGTCTAGTGGGGATACCAGGGTGCCAGCACATTGCTGGCACCCTGGTATAAACGGCTGACATCTGCGATGCGATGTCAGCCGTTTAACCCTTTCCATACAGCGGTCCGTACGGACCGCTGTATGGAAAAGGTTAACAGCGCAGGGAGCTCCCTCCCTCTCCCATCGGGGGGCTGCTGTGCCTTTGCAGCCCCCCGATGGGGAGGGAGAGAGCCCCCAGAGAGCCCCCCGAGAGATCCCCTCCTTACCCTTCCCCGTCTGCGAAGTTCTGAGCAGACGGGGAAGGTTCCCATGGCAACAGGACGCCTCTCAGGCGTCCTGCTGTCCATGGTGCTGAACAGATCTGTGCTGAATGGCATAGATCTGTTCAGTGTAAGTAAAATACAGTACAGAACAATATATATTGTACTGTACTGTATTATTCAGACATCAGACCCACTGGATCTTCAAGAACCAAGTGGGTCTGGGTCAAAAAAAAGTGAATAAAAGTGAAAAAAAAGTAAAAATCAAAAAACACATTTATCACTGATAAAAAATGAAAAAAATAAAATTCCCTACACATGTTTGGTATCGCCGCGTCCGTAACGACCTGATCTATAAAACGGTCATGTTACTTTACCCGAACGGTGAACACCATAAAAATAAAAAATAAAAAACTATGATGAAATTGAAATTTTGCCCACCTTACTTCCCAAAAAAGGTAATAAAAGTGATCAAAAAAGTCGCATGTACGCCAAAATTGTAACAATCAAACCGTCATCTCATCCAGCAAAAATCATACCCTACCCAAGATAATCGCCCAAAAACTGAAAAAACTATGGCTCTTAGACTATGGAAACACTAAAACATGATTTTTTTTGTTTCAAAAATGAAATCATTGTGTAAAACTTACATAAATAAAAAAAAAGTATACATATTAGGTATCGCCGCGTCCGTATCGCCCGGCTCTATAAAAATATCACATGATCTAACCCCTCAGATGACCACCGTAAAAAAATAAAAATAAAAACGGTGTAAAAAAAGCCATTTTTTGTCATCTTACGTCACAAAAAGTGTAATAGCAAGCAATCAAAAAGTCATATGCACCCCAAAATAGATGCCAATCAAACCGTCATCTCATCCCGCAAAAAATGAGACCCTACTTAAGATAATCGCCCAAAAACTGAAAAAACTATGGCTCTTAGACTATGGAGACACTAAAACATTTTTTTGGTTTTAAAAATGAAATCATTGTGTAAAACTTACATAAATAAAAAAAATTGTATACATATTAGGTATCTCCGCGTCCGTGACAACCTGCTCTATAAAATTACCACATGATCTAACCTGTCAGATGAATGTTGTAAATAACAAAAAAAAAACGGTGCCAAAAAAGCTATTTCTTGTTACCTTGCCGCACAAAAAGTGTAATATAGAGCAACCAAAAATCATATGTACCCTAAACTAGTACCAACAAAACTGCCACCCTATCCCGTAGTTTCTAAAATGGGGTCACTTTTTTGGAGTTTCTACTCTAGGGGTGCATCAGGGGGGCTTCAAATGGGACATGGTGTCAAAAAAACCAGTCCAGCAAAATATGCCTTCCAAAAACCATATGGTGTTCCTTTCCTTCTGCGCCCTGCCATGTGCCCGTACAGCTGTTTACGACCACATATGGGGTGTTTCTGTAAACTACAGAATTAGGGCCATAAATAATGAGTTTTGTTTGGCTGTTAACCCTTGCTTTGTAACTGGAAAAAAAATATTAAAATGGAAAATCTGCCAAAAAAGTGAAATTTTGAAATTGTATCTCTATTTTCCATTAAATCTTGTGCAACACCTAAAGGGTTAACAAAGTTTGTAAAATCAGTTTTGAATACCTTGAGGGGTGTAGTTTCTTAGATGGGGTCACTTTTATGGAGTTTATAATCTAGGGGTGCATCAGGGGGGCTTCAAATGGGACATGGTGCCAAAAAAACAGTCCAGCAAAATCAGCCCTCCAAAAACCAAACGGCGCACCTTTCACTCTACGCCCCGCTGTGTGCCCGTACAGTAGTTTACGGCCACATATGGGGTGTTTCTGTAAACAGCAGAGTCAGGGCAATAAAGATACAGTCTTGTTTGGCTGTTAACCCTTGCTTTGTTAGTGGAAAAAATGGGTTAAAATGGAAAATTAGGCAAAAAAATGAAATTCTCAAATTTCATCGCCATTTGCCAATAACTCTTGTGCAACACCTAAAGGGTTAACGACGTATGTAAAATCAGTTTTGAATACCTTGAGGGGTGTAGTTTCTTAGATGGGGTCACTTTTAGGGAGTTTCTCCTCTAGGGGTGCATCAGGGGGCTTCAAATGGGACATGGTGTAAATAAACCAGTCCATAAAAATCAGCCTTCCAAAAACCAAACGGCGCACCTTTCACTCTACGCCCCGCTGTGTGGCCGTACAGTAGTTTACGGCCACATATTGGGTGTTTCTGTAAATGGCAGAGTCAGGGCAATAAAGATACAGTCTTGTTTGGCTGTTAACCCTTGGTTTGTTAGTGGGAAAAATGGGTTAAAATGAAAAATTAGACAAAAAAATGAAATTCTCAAATTTCCTCCCTATTTGCCAATAACTCTTGTGCAACACCTAAAGGGTTAACAACGTATGCAAAATCAGTTTTGAATACCTTGAGGGGTGTAGTTTCTTAGATGGGGTCATTTTTGGGTGGTTTCTATAATGTAAGCCTCGCAAAGTGACTTGAGACCTGAACTGGTCCCTAGAAATTGAGTTTTTGTAAATTTCGGAAAAATTTCAAGATTTGCTTCTAAACTTCTAAGCCTTATAACATCCCCAAAAAATAAAATATCATTCCCAAAACAATTCAAACATGAAGTAGACATATGGGGAATGTAAAGTCATCACAATTTTTGGGGGTATTACTATGTATTACAGAAGTAGAGAAACTGAAACTTTGAAATTTGCTAATTTTTTTCAAATTTTTGTTAAATTAGGTATTTTTTGGTGCAAAAAAAATTTTTTTTTTGACTCCATTTTACCAGTGTCATAAAGTACAATATGTGACGAAAAAACAATCTCAGAACGGCCTGGATAAGTCAAACCGTTTTAAAGTTATCAGCACTTAAAGGGACTCTGGTCAGATTTTCAAAAAATGGCCTGGTCCTAAGGTGTAAAAAGGCTGTGTCCTTAAGGGGTTAAATATTTTATGACCTATGAACTTCAGAACAATAAGCCAAGCTATTTACATAGCCAGTAATATGTGTATCACTTAAGTTCACTTTGTCTTCCTTGGTCAAAACCTATGCTAAATAATTCACCAGTGGCAGACTAGAAAAGACTATGTCTAGGAGACTAAAGGGTTAATGTTGAGATATTAATTATGACCTATAATTCATAGGGAAAATTAAGTAACTTCTATAAATGAATCTTTGTTGAATTTCACTTGTGAACCCATGCATAGCGTTAAGGACCCCCAACTAGTGACACATACCTTTGGCTGATATTTTGAATCCACATTGGGAGTACTATGTCTGCCTAAAACCTATTTGTACAGAGCATTAATAAAGTACCCTTAGACTTCCAGGGGGCCCTACTCAATTTCTGTATGTCTCTGATTATATTTGGAGAATAGCTCTGTAATGCTCTGTTCAATTATCATTTTTGCTTATATACCTTGTATGTTGTATTTGTAAGTGAACAAAAGTCCAATGTCCTTAGTCCATAAAATTTGAGGAACTGTACTGAGTCATCCTAAAACCAGAAAATACTGTACAAGCTACGCGTTTCAGATACAACTAAAGCAATCCTTACTCATGGCTTTCTAGTTTTAGGCTCTCAGTAAAGTTCCTTGAATTTTGTGGACTGTGGATGCTGGACTTTTTTCACTTTTATTGTACTGATAGTCCATATGCATCCTTTAGACGTCCATGTATCCCAGTAACAGCAAGGTGAACTGAACTTTTTATGTGATTTTGTATTTATATGTAGTCATTCAATAGTAATACAGTTGTATAGGTTGACATTAGCCCCCCAACTGAAACAGCCTTTTACAGTGCCATACACATCACAGGGACTACGGTAAACACAGTCCTAATCATAGTTGTTTTGTTTCTGTAGTCTCTTAGGATGTGAAACGCTGTCACCTAATTGATTTTCTCCATTAATCGCATTATGTAACATGTATTTGAAACATAATGGACTTTATGTGTCCAATGGTATATCCTGCCAGCATATTATATTGCTTTTGTCAGTATACCAGCATCATAGAAAACAATGAAATCCTTGCAAACAGAAAATGTTTAGTATTGTATTCAAGAATAATCACTAGTAAAATTCCTGTTAGATTTGGATGTGCAGAGTTCTTGGAAGGGAAAATATCTGGCACATGAATACTGCATATCTTCATAGCAAATGTTATTTCCCCATCAAGTACACATTTTATTCTTTAAAAAAAATCATGTAGACCCTAGTTAAATTCGATGCACTAGGCTAGGATTCTCACTGCCAGATAACCTGAGAAGTACAAGAAATCCAGGAAATTTGTCTGAATAGATTGTATTATTTTCCTGTGCATTGTTGCCAGTGCTAAAGCCTTAATCAGGTTTGCTTTTAAACATTTTTGCATGCAAATAAGCTTCACCCGTGTGACCTCTGCTGATGACTGTGACACTATAAAAGCAATATAATTATGCAGTAAATCATTAAAGCTGAAAATCTATTACATTAAAAGTGTATTTACAAGTAAGTCAAAAGCAAGCTCAGAAGACAAGGTCTTCTACAATCCAGGTGGTGGTCAAATCCAAAATATAGTGTATACTGTACATTCATCAGAGCCATGTTTTAACCCACAAAGCTATGTTATGCTGGCGGCCTGTGTTTACTGCTGTCCCGCTCCTCTGAGCCGCATCACTTACCAGGATAACACCTTAGGTCTAGCTAAAAGTCAACCGGTTGATTGGTGAAGTGCTTTCACACCAACTGCCTGTCATGGAGGGGAATGGGGGAAAACCCCCACCAAGCGGTGTCAAAGGGTAAAGGGGATCAGCCAGGCCAAAAAGGAGTAATAAGGGAGCAGGTCACCTCCTACAACATCCCTAATCCTCTCCCTGACTCCTCACCGTATGAGCGGACCTCGATGGGGGGGCGGCTCATACCCTGGATACCTAATATCCTGAGTCACCCTGGAAATCCCTCACTTAGGAGCAGGGGAGAGACGACCTGTTCATCCCAGTCATGGAGGAACAGGAGTCTATCCGAGGCCAGGCTGCAAGGAGAGGGGAACACATACAGCATATGGAGATGGCAGGTAAGCGACACCCATAACACACTTACCTGCAACAGACAAACTGACTGGAACCCGTGCACAAGTGCTGGTGTCCACACCAACATTAAAGGACACAGCACACACCAAAAACCACACAGGAACCCAGGACACCATAGCTGCAATAACATGAAACAGGGGAATGTCTAGAAAACATGACACCAAACACCACCAGACATGTAGCACCAAACTAGACATACAAACACTCTCCATACAAATAGGGACAGGAAGGGAAGGAGACACCGAGATGACATTGAACATCTTTGACCACAAGGGTGGCCCTCACTGGACAGATGGTAAAGCCAGGAGCAGTGAACCACCAGCACACACCAAGCCTGGAGGAAACACTGGGCAACAGGCTTCCAGCAGAGACTAAATAGCCCAAGCAGCCACACCCACAAACACATAAACAAAGTGTTCACAAAACACTAGCAAGAGAGTTAACCCTTCCAACACCAGACAGAGGAAGGAAGCCACTTAAAGGGGAAGTACACACACAAGCAAACTAAGCCACACGTTACCCCCAGCAACAGCATGCAAGGCAACCATGTCACGGCAATCACCCAGAAGGCAGAGACACTGCCACCGCATGCTCTAACAGCAACACGTTGCCGCGGGCAACCGCAAGTGGGGCAACAGTGTCACAGCTTTCACCATAGGTCGTCACACTGCCCATAACAAACTAGATGTAAATGCAAGCATGATAATACTTCATAATAGAATATTATACATTTACAGGTATGTTACATGTATAACTAACTCTTACACTTTGGATAACCCTTATCATGTCAGGAGTCACTACAGTCAGCTGATCTTTATAAACTTGTTAGTGGCACCCCCAGCAATCAACTACTTGGTAAATCACTTAGAACAATGTCCTACATGTTACATTATAATGGGTGTCCATTGAATTCCTGCTCTCCCATACCTTACAATATCAATATTTTATGGAAACAATTGGAAGTGAATTAAGCTAAAACCTCACTAACCTAATTTAGTATGAAACATAGCATATATAGCAATTTTGGCAGTTTCATCAAATTACCTAAAGTATCACTATTCATAGTTTTCATAGTTTTCCCTTTATAGACTCTTTCTCTAATTGGTAGTTTTCCCTGAGTTCAGCTACAGAGTCGGAGGAGACTAGGTGCTATGATGTATTCCATACACCGCACACATAGAGAAGTGGTTATCATTATTCTCTATCTCTATCTGTGACATACAAAAAAGCAGCAGTATGGAGGACATTATAGAGAAGTACTGAGAGTGTAGCTGCGAATCTGACACTGGTGTGAAGCAGTACAACACTAGAAGCAGGAGCAATATCTGTTTCTGTCTGTGCCTCTCTCTCTTTCTCTGGAGCAGGGTTTCTCAACTCCGGTCCTCGGGACCCACCTACCGGTCAGGATTTGATAATATCCCACAGAATAAATATCTGTAGTAAGTCCTGATGCATGGACACTAATTATATCACTTGCTCAATCCTAAGGAAATACTAAAAACATAACTGGTAGGTGGTTACCGAGGACCGGAGTTGAGAAACCCTGCTCTGGAGCTTCTTCCTTCTCCTTCTTCACTGTCCAATGACTTTTATGGACAGCCATTGTTACCCGATCCCTCTCTGTCTCTTCAATCTGTCTCACGTGTACAGATTTTACAGTGCAGGAGTCAGTCAGGAGATGGAGAAGAGTCCGATAGTAGCATTTTAGCTAATACGGTATATTACAAAGTTTCTTATGTTAACTGGTACTATTGATTTTTGCAAAGTTGTTTGTAATCAGAAGTTCAGTCTAAAGAAATGTCTGAAACTGAACTTCTAAAATAAATATCAAATATCCATGCAGAGCATGTCATTTATCATTGTAATGGTATCACTTTGTTTTTCTTTTTTTTAATCAAAGCTAGGATTATAGAATTCCACTAGGTATATTACAATGCAGTATACCAAAATCTATTTGTTGATTCTGATAGACTGTCATTTTGAAGAAAAATTCAGTAGTTAAAGGGATTGTCCCCTGTGGACAACTTTTTATTAATGATTGGCTGATCACTGATATTCTCTACTCCAAAGTGATCAGCTCTTATTGACATGGGAAGCTACATACAGCCATCTATTTGCTTTGCTTTAACCACTGGTGTGGAAATGCACCATTCAACCAAATATAATGGTTGATCATAGAGCAAAAGCAGTGGTTCTCTGGCCAGAGGCAGATTGGCCATAGACCCTACAGGGAAATTTCACGGTGGTCCGATGCCCCAGGTGGCCACCTATGTCCTCCTCTCTGCCGCTGACATAATGAGCTCTCAACAGTAATTAATGCTATGAGAATCAGGTATTCAACTGCTATGGCCCGTGCCTCAACTCCTAAGCTCCCTGCTCCATAGAAAACTGGAGGAGGAGGACAGAAGATGGTAGCTATTGATGACCATCACAGAGGGACAGCTTTGGGGCAGTATTTTGTGTTACACTCTGTTATTTGGTTCTGCTGGGATGGTATTTTGCACCATAGTATTGTTGACCCCCTACTTGTGTTGCCCTGTCTAACTATTAATTTGGACCTGCCTACAAAATGGGGCCACTTTTAGTTTTTTTTTTCCAGGATCACTTTAAGTCCCCACTCTGCCCCTGACTCTGGTCCTAAACAAGGAAGTTCCCCTATGGAAGCCTTATGCTTTAATTGATCACATGGAAATTAACTGACTGCATAAGACAGTAACAAACCTAAGTTTGAAACCCTAAAAACGGATTGTTTCTAAGGGATGAAATGTCACATACTGGCATTGTAAGAAGAGACATTTCATCTCATTATTACCAAATAAGCACAGTAGGTGTATTATAAAAACAAACTATATTGATTTTCAAAATTTATTTTTCTTCACAGGTACCCTACTCAGAATTAGGTGGAAAGACATTAGTGATGACGGTTTATGATTTTGACCGCTTCTCTAAACATGACATCATTGGAGAGGTGAAGGTGCCCATGAACACTGTTGACTTTGGTCATGTGACAGAAGAGTGGCGTGATCTTCTTAGTGCTGAAAAGGAAGAGGTAAGAAATAAAAATTTTGTATTATAAGAAGCACACTGGAACACAGTAGGAAAGAACATAAGTGAGAACTGTTGCATTAGAGCAGGGTGACCTTGACTACCAAGGTCATGTTGCATTTTAATAATTCAACAATGCAAAATACACACATTTTGTATTCAGATGATTAAACAAGATTTCTTCCCTACTGTGTTGAAGTGTAAGTCATCTGTTCACCCGCTATATAATTTTCACAAATTTATAGTACTACACAAATGACTTGTGCTGTTTTCTTTAATCATTATTGTTCATTAATATGAAATAAATTGCCATAAAAACAATAGAAATAGATCAGAAATCTGAATTTTTTTGAGGATTTTTCTGTTATTTTTTTTTCAACTCAGCAATGTATCATTTCCAATATCTTTTTGCTTACTTTGTTATATTGTTTCACCACATAGACGTGCTTTAGTGTAAATTAATCAAAAGGTGATATTTTTCCTGTTTGAGAAACTATGACTTCACGCGGTGCTATGTTATGGACTTTCTTCATCAAACTGTCCAGTTATTCCACTGTATGACAAACCAGGCTATTAAAATAACATTTTATATAATATTTTCACTCCTGTAAAGAATGTCAGCTTAGTTCTAGTTCTATGATCCCCCATAGTGTTTCAGCTGGTTCCATATTTCTGAGTAATCAATACAAAAAGCAAATCAATGTAAAAAAAAAATGAAAATGTGCTAAAATACAGATACATATTAGAACTATATTATAACCCTTAACATCCAAATATCTACAGCCCTGTTCAATGTCAGCACAAAAAAGATAGTCCATTTTTTTTTTATCTCCATTATAAACATTAAGACAGTAATGATTTAATAGGAAACTAAGGCTTGTTTTTTTTGTGTGTGCTGGCTTCTAAGCTGAGCTAGCTTGGTTTCTGTTCTGGCTTTAAACAGTTTTGATTAGCTATTTTAATGTTTTAGCCATTGCAGCAAATGCTTGCATTTTATGCCATTCATTTGCTCCTGATATAAAGTGGATATAAAACTCTACACACCGCTATTAAAATGTCAGGTTTCTGTTATGTAAAAAAATTAGACAAAGATAAATCATTTCAGAACCTTTTCCACCTTTAATGTGACCTATTAGGCTACTTTCACACTGGCGTTTTGAATTCCGTTTGTGAGATCCGTTTCAGGGATCTCACAAACGGTTCAAAACGGATCAGTTCAACCCCAATGCATTCTGAATGGATAAGGATCTGTTCAGAATGCATCAGTTTCGCTCTATTCCGTCTCCATTCCGCTCTGGATGCGGAAACCAAAACGCTGTTTCCAGCGTTTTGGTGTCCGCCTGGCGATGCGGAGTAAAACAGATCCATCCTGACTTACAATGTAAGTCAATGGGGTTGGATCTGTTTTCACTGACAGAATATGGTGCAATTGAAAACGGATCCGACCCCCATTGACTTTCAATGTAAGTCAAGATGGATCCGATTTGACTTAGACTTTTTTATAAAAGAATAATGCAAACGGATCCGTTCTGAACGGATACAAGCGTTTGCATTATAGGTGTGGATCCGTCTGTGCAGATACCAGACGGATCCGCACCAAACGCAGGTGTGAAAGTAGCCTAAACTGTACAACTTAATTGAAAAACAAACTGAAATCTTTTAGGTAGAGGGAAGAAAAAATATAAAAATAAAATAATATGGTTGCATAAGTGTGCACATTGCAAAACTTTGCCATTGCAAAACTTTAATCTTCTTCTGGTGAAGCCATTCCTTTGTTGATTTGGATCATGGGCGTAGGAAGCGGGGGGGACGGATGCCCCGTAGGAAATAATGCGGGGGGGACAGGTATGGTCAAATCCCCCCCAGCAGCAGCGGGGGGATGTGTGCGGCGGCGGCGGGGCAGGCACTGAGATGAGCGCTTCCATTGTGGAAGCGAAGTGCTCATCTCCATAGTGATTTGTTTGTATCGCCGTCCTCAGGACAGCGATACAAACAGAAGGCTGTGCGGAGGAGCAGGGCAGGGAGGTGTGTCCCTTTCCTGTTCCTCTGATAGGCTGCCGGCACTACTAGGCCGGCAGCCTATCAGAGGCCGGCGTAGGCGGCCCGATGACGTCATCACGCCGCCTGAGCCGCGCAGCTCTGGAGTCGGGACACAGGCCGGAAGAGGCCTGCATCGCATCGCTCCAAAGAGGTAAGTATAAGTGTTATTTTCTTTTTAAATATATACAATACTTACTTACATACTTTTACTGGCACATAATGGGGGGGGGCTGTTATTACTGGCACATAATTGGGGGGCTGTTATTACTGGCACATGATTGGGGGGGCTGTTATTACTGGCACATGATTGGGGGGGCCCTGTTATTACTGGCACATGATTGGGGGGGCTGTTATTACTGGCACATGATTGGGGGGGCCCTGTTATTACTGGCACATAATGGGGGGGCGGGGGGCCCTGTTATTACTGGCACATGATTGGGGGGGCTGTTATTACTGGCACATGATTGGGGGGGCCCTGTTATTACTGGCACATAATAAGGGGGGCGGGGGGCCCTGTTATTACTGGCACATGATTGGGGGGCTGTTATTACTGGCACATGATTGGGGGGGCCATATTATTACTGGCACATGATTGGGGGGTCCTGTTATTACTGGCACATGATTGGGGGGCTGTTATTACTGGCACATGATTGGAGGGGTCTGTTATTACTGGCACATGATTGGGGGGGGCCTGTTATTACTGGCACATAATGGGGGGGGCCTGTTATTACTGGCACATGATTGGGTGGGGGCTGTTATTACTGGCACATGATTGGGGGGGCTGTTATTACTGGCACATGATTGGGGGGGCTGTTATTACTGGCACATGATTGGGGGGGCTGTTATTACTGGCACATGATTGGGGGGGCCCTGTTATTACTGGCACATGATTGGGGGGCCCTGTTATTATTGGCACATGATTGGGGGGCTGTTATTACTGGCACATGATTGGGGGGGGCTGTTATTACTGGCACATGATTGGGGGGGCTGTTATTACTGGCACATGATTGGGGGGCCCTGTTATTACTGGCACATAATTGGGGGGGCTGTTATTACTGGCTGATGAGAGGCGCTGGGGGGGCTGATGAAAGGCACTAGGGGTTGCTGGAGAGGCACTGGGGGCTGCTATGAGGCATGGGGCTCTTATCTGAGGTCTGATTGGGGGTCATTCATATTGGGGTCTGAGCTGAGGTGTGATCTGAGGTCTTATTAACATTGGGGATCTTATTGGGGCTGTTAGCTGAGGTCTGATTAACATTGGGGGTCTGATTGGTGGTCTGACCTGAGGTGTAATGAAAAATTTTTTTTTCTTATTGTGCCCACTTCCAGCCCGGAGCCCAGCTGCCCAGAGCACTGATCCGGAGCAGCTTGGAGAAAAAGGCCTCACAGTCTCCCACACTCCTTCTGCCTGGCCAAGCCAGCCAGCACCCCTGAGGCCAAGCCAGCCAGCACCCTTGAGTCGTCAGAACTGTAAGTAAATTATATATAAGGGGAGATTATTGTTTCGATAATTTAACGATATAAACAACTCGCAGTTTACTGAATAAGAATATACCCGGCGAGCAAAAATGCTGTCGTCCCCCCCCAGACATATGAAGAATACGGGAGATTGTTGTCACATGTACCACACAGCCAGTACTTGCCAGATATTCCTGCAGCTCCTTTAATGTTGCTGTAGGCCTCCTGGTAGCCTCCCAGACCAGTTTTCTTCTTGTCTTTTCATAAATTTTGGAGGGACGTCTAGTTCTTGGTAATGTCACTGTTGTGTCATATTTTATCACCTTGATGATGACTGTCTTCACTGTGTTCCATGGTATATCTAATGCCTTGGAAATTCTTTTGTACCCTTCTCCTGATACCTTTTAACAATGAGATCCCTCTGATGCTTTGGAAGCTCTCTGTGGACCATGGCTTTTGCTGTGGGATGTGACTAAGAAAATTTCAGGAAAGACCAACTAGAGCAGCTGAACTTTATTTGGGGTTTATCAGAGGCACTTTTAATGATGGCAGGTGTATGCTGACTCCTATTTAACATGATTTCGAATGTGATTGCTTAATTCTGAATACAGCTACATCCCCAGTTATGAGGGTATGCACACTTATGCAACCACATTATTTTAGGGTTTTTTGTTTTCTTCCCTCCACCTAAAAGATTTCAGTTTGTTTTTCAATTGAGTGGTACAGTTCATAGGTCACATTAAAGGTGGAAAAAGTTCTGAAATGATTTATCTTTGTCTATTTTTTTTTTTTACATCACAGAAACCTAACATTTTAACAGGGGTGTGTAGACTTTTTATATCCACTGTACATAAAAATTTAATTTCTTACTATTTGAAGCCTTATCTCCTACTTTGTACATTACACTATTAAGCTTTTACTGTGCTGTATATTATATTTTTCTGTTCACTGTAAAGGTCATTTTTTATTCGTTCACATTCATTCGATTATCTTTAAGATCGCTTTTCCTATTTATTTTTTCACAAGCTTTTCCATCTTAGCTAAAGAAAGGCATATATGAATGCTTTAGTCCAATTTGTAAAATTGACACATAAGTGAGGAAAGTAAAGATTTTCAGGTCAATTAGAGCACTTTTGATTTGGGTTAAATATTGTTTAGGTTCAATCAAAATCAGACCAGATACAAATTATGGAAAATTAGCTAATTTCTTCAGCGGTTCGTATATTAACTTCTGTGTAAAAAAAAGTCACACATGATGTATCATGTGTGGCTCAGTGGTTAGCACTGTTGCCTTGCAGCGCTGGGATCCTAGGTTCGAATCCACGAACAACATCTTCATGGAGTTTGTTTGTTTTTCCCGTGTACTCTCTGGGTACTTCGGTCTCCTCCCACACTCCAAAGACATACTGATAGGATACTTAGATTGTGAGCCTCATTAAAGGGAAGCTGTCACCGGGATTTTGTGTATAGAGCTGAGGACATGAGTTGCTAGATGGCCGCTAGCACATCCGCAATACCCAGTCCCCATAGCTCTGTGTGCTTTTATGGTGTAAAAAAAAAGATACATATGCAAATTAACCTGAGATGAGTCCTGTACGTGAGATGAGTTAGGGACAGGACTCATCTCAGGTTAATTTGCATATGTATCAAATCGGGTTTTTAACACAATAAAAGCACACAGAGCTATGGGGACTGGGTATTGCGGATGTGCTAGCGGCCATCTAGTAACCCATGTCCTCGGCTCTATACACAAAATCCTGGTGACAGGTTCCCTTTAAGGACAGCGTGATAATAATGTCTGTCAACACCATATAAGTGCATAAAATAAATAAATGCGAACTAAACAAAACAAGTGATTCTACATCACATGGTACAGTTTTTCTACAAGCTTGATCTTCACTGGTGTCATATTATTTAATGTAAAATTATTTCATAACTGAAGTTTATCATTAAATATGCCAAATATAATTTATTGCAAATAGATTTAGTTGAAATTGTTTGGTCAAAAAATAGAGGTCCTGTTTTGCAAAAATACTTTTTATATTAGATTCTGTTTGTAAGATTAGCACATTGTTGTTGACCTAGAAGTGCATTTCTATTACATCTATCCACTCAAAACAGTACACAAAGCAAAGCTCTAACCATCATATAAATAGGAATCTGAAACGCTCCATTTTGAAGTATTGTTTGAAGATATGGTATGCTAGAGTCAGATATACCATCAAGAATCTTCTGAGAAAGAACAGATAAATTAAGTGCTGTCCCCTAGACACAATCAATGAAGACATAAAACACTATACAGTAGCTTGCAATAAAAAAATGTACATTGGGAAATGCCATCTATGGCTCTAGGTTAGGCAAATAAAAAATAACTGAATATTTCACCAGATTTCACACCTGAAAAATACTGTCCTTTCTGTAAAAGACTTGAAACAAAAATATTCATATGTGTTCTGATTAGCATATCAAAACCATTACAGAATGTCCAGAAGTACAAAAAAGGATTTTGCTAGAATATACAGCAAATTAAGCTAATTATTACCTATCGTTAAAAAATAACTTTTTAGGTAGCTGTAGATGTGAATTAGATTTAATTTTTTTGAGTAGGAGTATTTTTTCCAGTTCTCCATCTTTTTAAAATGCATCTTTTTTTGTCTTTCTCTGTGATTGAGCAGGCTCATTCTAGAGTGATGTTTATGTAGTGCTCCAGTATACATGAAAAAGGCAATAGCAATGTGTGACGTTTGCAGCGACAATGTCCACCTTAGAGCTTCATCATACTTATATGCAATCCATTATAAAATAGCAAATCCTAAAAGGGTTAAATCCACCAAAAATATTGCAGAACTCACAGTCCCATTTTCATTAGGAATAATTGAAGGTTTGTATTCAATGTAGGTGCAAATCTTTACATTAATACAGAAAGGGACGGTCTCTGAGAGTCCAACCATCTCCACCCAATGCAACATTTCTGAGGATGCCTCCTTACACATGCGTACTGGGGAGAATTCCTGAGAGGTACCAGTTAGGCACATACTACCCAACTGAACATGAAAAAGAATTCTGAGATACTGCTTGCTAAGCCACGCATTGCGCTCAGCTTTACAGGAGTTGACCATGACAGACCTGGGAACCTTCAGAAGGTCCCAGGCTGTCATGGTAATTGATTGGAGCCCTATGATTTCACTGTGAGGGCTCCTCTCCCTAATCCCACAGATAAGACAATCACTATTGTACATGGCATTTGAGGAGTTAAAAGACCGAGTTTGGCTTCATTGCTGATCCCAGCCATTTCGGCCTGATGCCTGCTGTATTATATGTGGTATGCAACATCTTAAAAGGGATGTCCCAAAATATTCTACAGTTTTCAAACCAGCGCCTGGATCTGAATACTTTTGTAATTGTGTGTAATTAAAAATTTAGCATAGGCAGTGAGTTATTCAATAAAATTAATCTGTATAGGCCCACCTGCTGTTAGTTTTTTTCTTATTTCTTTGACTGCTCACTGAGAAGGCCACAAAGGCTCCATATTTATCCTTCAACTGCCTCCTAAGCTGTGATAGGGAGAGCATGGACACACACCCTTAGCTCCAGCAGAAAAGACACTCCCCTTGAGCTGTCAGCTTGTTATAAAACTAGTAGAGCAATGAATGTGGAGATTTCTGGAGCTATGTGAGGTACAGGGTTGGTTCTAGCTTTGTTAGAAAGAGATTGTTATGGGGCGGAGCTTGGCAGCAGATCGAGACACACATGCCGCTGTGAGCTCTGCTCTGGGTCTAGTGGAAACTAGCTTAATTAGCTACTTCAACAAACCAGAAAATGGGCAAAACTTTGAGAGACAGGTCCAAAGACACCCTGGGACCGAACAAACCCTGTACTGGACATGGAGAAATGGACACATTTGTCCGAAAGCAAAGCGTTGCTGGGGGAAAGCAGGGTTCCAAGATGGCGCCTAGAGCCGAAACCCCTGCAGCTTCGGAGCTGTCCTCAGACTCAGACAGGGAGAGCGAGAAAGTGACAGAACATGAGGGAGAGAACTTGCCGATCTCCAGAAAGTTCATATAAGATCTCCTGGCGAACACAATAGCTCCTCTCCGCGAAGACCTGCAGGCATTCAAGCGTGACCTCAAGCAAGTGAAGGAAAGAGTGGATGTGGTGGAGGGCCGACAAGACGCATTATAAATCATAGCTCAGCAGTGGCTAGTAGCCTGGACAGAACTCAGGCACATATCAACCACCTATATGATATGGTGGAAGATCAAGATAATCGCGGGCGCCACAAAAACCTAAGGCTGAAGGGCCTGCCAGAATCAATAGGGCCAGATGCTCTGCGGGGTTCAGTAACAGGACTTTTCACAACGCTGGTAGGCCCCGACTCTGTGGGAGACCTCACCATGGACAGAGTGCATAGGGCCCTGCGCCCCCCCCTAAACAGGGGGAACCCCCAAGAGATGTGATCTGCCGCTTGTCCAGCTTCCTGGCTAAAGATCAAATAATGAGAGCATCTAGAGCCAAAAAATCCATCCCCTTTGGAGATGCAGAGGTGCTAATATTTCAAGATCTGTCTCCTATCACCCTCCAAAAGCGTAGGATGCTGAAGCCACTCTTAGACATCCTGAGGGGAAAGAATATAAACTATCGCTGGCTACACCCCTTTGGGATACTGATAAATGCCCTGGGCCGGAAAATAGTCGTGCGTTCACCAGCAGACCTACCTCTGGTATGCGATGTTCTGGAAATCGCCTCCATGGACATTACTGATTGGAATTCGGTGAAAGACCTGACAGACTTACCGGACTTGCCAGGAGTGGATCCGTGGATTCCCGCCGGTCGCTTAAGGGGTTCGTCGCAGGGGAAGAAGTCCGGTGACTCCTTGCCGAACAATCCAGGATTGGAAATAGAGTGACACGGCTCACTCCTACTGTCATCAGAATTGGGACAATCCCTCGTTGTAGGGAGCTTACCTGCTCGACCCTGCCCTGATCGGGCCTGAGGTTCCAGGAGTCATTCAGTTACTCGGACAGTTGAGAGATAAATTACCCAAGCTTAAGCACATATGTTAAATTTGTGGCTTTTTTTTCATTATTGCTTAGTATACTTACTGTCCTTCGCTTCTATTATCCCTCAATGGTAGTTGGATACTTCATAATGTCATATGAAGAAGGGATATAGCTCAGTTACCCCCATTTATATCTATCTACTCGTTTACCACACAAAGGACCCGGTTTTTGGTCCTCTTCACCCCCCCCCCCCCCTAGATGACCAGGATAGCATACCTCTCACGGAAGTGCATTGTTGGTTTCATCCTAACGGTCATCAAAGATTTGACAAAACTAGACATAAATATGTTATCATTTATTGTATGTATTATACTTTGCCTCCCCCTCCTCCCCTTCCCACTACCTACTACTAGCACTGATGTCATAAGACAGGGTAGATTTAACCGTAGCCGGAAGATAGCTCCCACTCTTGGATTGCTATGGCAGAGGTAAAATTATGCACTTATAATGTTCGGGGATTGAATGTACCACCCAAGCGAACCCAAATTTGTCAGCTCCTTAATAAACAGAAAGTGAACATTGCATTTCTGCAAGAAACTCACTTTAGAAAAGAGCATGTCCCACGATTGTCGCACATGATATACAACCAATGGTTTCATAGCACACCCTCTTCTGGAGCCTCGAAAGGCGTCTCTATAGCAATTCACAAAAACACTCCGCTGGTGGTGCATTCAACTCTCCAAGATGACGAGGGACGTTATCTATTCCTAAAAGGGTCTTTAGGCACACAGAAAATAACATTAGGTAATTTATATATGCCCAATGTAGCGCAAGCTGTCTGGATGGAGAATACCTTGTCACTCCTACAGAGCTTTGCTGAAGGTATAGTAATAGTAGGAGGGGATATCAATGTAGCCTTAAATCCCCCAATAGATACGTCAACAGGTTCCTCATGGTTCCTCTGTGTTTCTATGTTTCTACGGAATTGGGCCTCATTGATATGTGGAGAGCTAGGAACCCTACAACAAGAGGCTACACATATTACTCAGTAGCTCATGTCTCATACCAGTGGTTGGACTACTTATTTGTCGTCGTCCCCCCCACAGCTGTTAGGTGAATGCTCCCAGGCCTCAATAGGCAATATATTGCTGTCAGATCACGCCCCTGTGTATTTAACTATAAAAGTTTAATTCCTTCCTAAAACTCACTTTACGTGGCGGCTGGACGAAACCTTATTGAGCGCACAAGAGAATGTTCATACTATACAAAACATCATTGAAGAGTACTTCAAACTCAATGAGATGGAGGGAATGTCCTCACGTCTGGTCTGGGAGGCGCACAAGGTGGTAGTGAGAGGCCATTTCATTCCCCTAAGTTTGCATATTTAAAAAAGAGAGAAATCTCAATACTATCGCTACAAGATCAAATACAAAAATTGGAATTATTACACAAAAAGCAAGTTTCCCCTGAAGTGTTGGATAGCTTAAACAGATTGAGAGCTGAACTAAAGAATATCTTAAATGCCCGCGTTGCCAAATGATACCTATTAGCAAAATTTAAGTATTATGCACACGGGGACAAAGCCTCGAAGTTTATGATGGCCAGTTTAAAAAAACGCAAAGGTAAATCATACATACACTCTATAAAAGACTCATCTTCCCGGACACTTATGTCCACAGAACTTATAGCAAAACAATTTTGTGATTTCTATAGCTCTTTATATAACCTCAGGGAACGGGGAAGCCCACAAGAAAATAAAAAGAGATCAGACAAGATAGTAAAATAGCTCTCCCAGCTGCAGCTACCAGCTCTCTCCCAAGACCAGGCCATGCACCTTGCTAAGCCCTTTACACTACTGGAAATACGTAATGCTCTCAAAACAGCTCCCAAACATAAATGCCCCGGACCCGACGGGTTAACCTCTAGTTACTATAACACATTCTCCTCGATATTACCACCAAAATTGCTCAGAGTGTACAATGAGGTGTATAATGGCAACCCACTTCCACCGCAGATGTTAGCGGCCCTAATCACTATCCTACCGAAGGAGGGCAAAAACCCGTCTTCCTGTGCCAGCTACAGACCTATCTCGTTATTAAATGCAGATCTAAAGTTGTATGCTAAAATACTGGCACTAAGACTACAGCCTTTTTTGCCCCGGCTTATTAATGCGAAACAGGTGGGTTTTGTGGCTGGTGAATCTCATACATCATGCCAGGGAGAAATCCACTCCTCTAGTTCTTTTAGGAACTGACGCTAAGAAAGCGTTTGACCGCATTGATTGGCTTTTTATGCAACTTGCCTTTGTAAAGTTTGGAATACCCTCTTAATTTATAAGAGCTATCATGGCTATGTATGAATCCCCTACAGCTAGAGTAAAGGTTAACGGCACTCTATCCCTCTGCTTTACAATAGGAAATGGTACACGACAGAGATGCCCCCTATCACCTCTGCCTTTTATCCTGGTGGTGGAATGTCTCTTTCAGGCAATTCGCCAGGAGGAAAAGATTCAGGGTCTAAAAGTGAGAAACACTTATCACCAGCTAGCGGCATTCGCTGACGATCTCCTGGTCATTATAACCAACACTGTAGAAGCGTTCCCTGCTATACAGGATTTGTTCCAGAGGTTCGGGGTTCTGTCGAACTTCCTTATCAATCCCACTAAATCTCAAGTTCTGAATGTCACTCTTAACCATAGCACACAATCGATTTTAGAATCACAATACCCGTACCAATGGTCAACGCGATCAATAAAATTTTTAGGGGTAAACATAACCTCAGACGCTATCGACTTGTACGAAGAAAACTTTTTAAAAACTCCCCAAGAACATCACTTCCATCATATCATAGATTCATGGGGTACCCCCTTTACTTCTTGGTTTGGAAGACGTACTTTAATTAAGTCCATATTAGTACCTAAAATTCTGTACTACATGTTAATACTACCCATTCCCTTACCAAGGGCCTTTTTTACACAATTAAGGCAAGGTTTTTCCAGATTCCTCTGGAAAAAATCACATCCTCGACTCCCTCACTCAACACTGATAAAACCAAATTGGCTTGGAGGGATGGGTCTGCCCGATATGTCAGTCTATTACAGGGCGGTACAGGGGATGAGATGCCTAGAATGGATTAGGTGCACAGAAGATAGACTAGACATCTTGGCAGAAGCAGGGGATATGAGGTCTCCTTTGAGAACCTTCCTGCTTTCTCCCCCTAGTGACATGACTCTGCATACTAACTCACTAAGCAGCATGGTGAAAACCACCATGTAAATATGGCACTCTGATCTGGCCAAAATATTACTCTCTACCCAGGCAATATCACCAGCGTTTCAGGTGAGAGATATCTTATGGGACTCTAAGACGGCCTTCAGCTCTACTTTGCCGGATGACACTCTAAATCTGTCCCTACCGGTAATCGACCTGTTGGACCCATCAGGGTTTCTCACAGAAAGCTGGAACTCACATCCTAAGCTACAATCACTAACCTTTATCCACAAAATGCATATCAAACAATATTTGGGGAAGAGAAGAGCTTTGCCCAACTCTCCCAAAACACAATTTGAAAAAAATGATCCTATCTAAAATTGCCCCCGGAAAGAAAGGCCAGACCCGACACATATAGCTTTATTCTCAAGTGGGAAAAAGACCTAGACATGCAATTCTCAAATAGAGAAATCTCACAACTTTGCTTCAATGCTCCAAAAGTATCCAGATGCGTAAAACTTCAGGAAAACGTATACAAAGTAACCTCTAGGTGGTATTACACGCCTCAAAGGCTTCACCTCATTTATCCGGAATGTGATCCTAAGTGTTGGAGGTGTCATAGTGCTGAGGGTACATTCCTTCATATTTGGTGGACTTGCCCCAGCATCGTCATCTTCTGGCAGCAAGTATGCTCATTAAGTTCTAAAATAAGTAAAATACAAGTCTTACCATCAGAAAAAAAGATGTTTATTGGGATTATTGGGAGACATCAAATGCAACAGACAAGCCACTTCTCTGATAAGCCAGTTCTTAGCTGCTGCTAGTGTTCTGATCGCGAACAAGTGGAAAAGTCAAACGGCCCCCTCTTGCTCTCAATGGATAACAAAGTGTGATGCCATATATAGGATGGAACAGATAGCAGGGTGGGAATCCAAGAGAACACATATGTTTGAGGCCATCTGGTCACCATGGAAAAAATTCTGAAAATTCTCCTCTTAATGCCTGATTATCAGGCTCCAGTTCTCTAACGATTCTAGTAGGAAGGTACCCGCCCTCCCCCTCCTTTTCCCTCACCCCCCATGTGTTCCCTTTATTGCGAGTTTTATTCTCACATTTTACTTTATTGTAACTATAGACATTTATTGTACTATGTGACAATTGAACCCTCTTGTGGGGGCTTGGTCTCTGTATTCTCATCTGTTTCTTTTTTCTCAATAAACATTTTACAAACCCAAAAGAAAATATGAAAAAAAAAAAAAAGATTGTCATATACAATATGGTGTCTGATTTTCATTTTTGTGCATTAGTCGTGGGATACCCCTTTAAGCAAAATTGAAGGGGTTATATTCGTTATGGGGTAAAAGCCTATTTAACAAGTCTAAGGGCTCTTTCACACTTGCGTTCTTGTCTTCCGGCATAGAGTTCCGTCGTCGGGGCTCTATGCCGGAAGAATCCTGATCAGGATTATCCTAATGCATTCTGAATGGAGAGAAATCCGTTCAGGATGCATCAGGATGTCTTCAGTTCCGGAACGGAACGTTTTTTGGCCGGAGAAAATACCGCAGCATGCTGCGCTTTTTGCTCCGGCCAAAAATCCGGAACACTTGCCGCAAGGCCGGATCCGGAATTAATGCCCATTGAAAGGCATTGATCCGGATCCGGCCTTAAGCTAAACGTCGTTTCGGCGCATTGCCGGAGCCGACATTTAGCTTTTTCAGAGTGGTTACCATGGCTGCCGGGACGCTAAAGTCCTGGCAGCCATGGTAAAGTGTAGCGGGGAGCGGGGGAGCAGCATACTTACCGTCCGTGCGGCTCCCCGGGCGCTCCAGAGTGACGTCAGGGCGCCCCAAGCGCATGGATCATGTGATCACATGGATCACGTCATCCATGCGCATGGGGCGCTCTGACGTCACTCTGGAGCGCCCGGGGAGCCGCACGGACGGTAAGTATGCTGCTCCCCCGCTCCCCACTACTACTATGGCAACCAGGACTTTAATAGCGTCCTGGGTGCCATAGTAACACTGAACGCATTTGGAAGACGGTTCCGTCTTCAAATGCTTTCAGTACACTTGCGTTTTTCCGGATCCGGCGTGTAATTCCGGCAAGTGGAGTACACGCCGGATCCGGACAACGCAAGTGTGAAAGAGGCCTAAGTATTGACTTTTGATAGCTATGTAACATGTATGAGACATGAGAGACACTCAGTTTTCCTTTCCATTTCCGCTCTCCCTTTCTCTCTGATTCCTGTGTGTGATGTCACCCTAATAGATGAATTCCCCAAATTACAGCCGGACCCTATATTTATCTTATTTTAGAAATCGCTAAATTGTATTACATTTATTTACATTTATTTTTTTAAATTATTAAACCTGTTAATAGGTAAAAAAATAAAATCCTATCCCGTTACTGCAATTAAATATTAACTCATTAATACACTCATTCACTTAACATTTTAGGCAGTCGCTCTTGTGATCATCAGCCTTTGAAACCATGTTCACAAAACACTGCATGCTTTACATCTTTATCTTCTGCTGCTTTTAATGTGCAGTACTCTCAGCTCCTGTTGGCAGGGGCATGAGGGTTGGTTAAGCAAATTATAAAAAAAAATACTTCTGAGCTCTACTTTAGTGTTCACCGCAAGGTTTGTATTTCAAAGCTTGGAAACTTGCAATTGGAAACAATATTTTTGATGCCTGAACGATAGTCTTTTTATATTCATATTTCTGTCAGCAACCTCTTCAGGTATTAACTCTAATATAACCAATTAAATTGTGAATCCTGGTGCCAATCCAGTAACTTTTGAAATGCCTAAAAATACTCATGAACCAATTTAAATACCAAATGCAGTAACAAACTACAGTACTACTAAAATGTAATTAACCCTGTTGTTATGTATACAGTAGTACAAGACATACAAAATCTGTTAATAAAAGAATGGCCCTAAGCTCTTAGAGGAGTACTCTTTATAAACTTTTAAAACATAATAGCTCCTCTGTAGAGATAAGTAAATTTTATAAAATTCTATTTGGGTCCATTTTAAGCAAAACTTTTGATTCGGGTTTAAATAAATTTGACCCAAATTAAGTCTCTCTCTCCCTTTCCTGTCTTTCAGGGCCCCCCACCTTAAGAAGGTTTTCAGGTAATAATGATTTTTTAGCAAGTGCCTCCTGAAACAGAAGATTCATACTTACCTGCTCCCTTCTGCTCCGGTCCTCCATGCTCCCTCTCTTGTCTCCATCTTCTGGTCCCTACTTGCTTATATCTGGCAGTGCATGGGCATGGTCACGTGTACCATTTCTCCCAATGACTAACTTTAGCAGTGAAGGGCTGCTTGGGACCATATCACAGCTAAAGCCATTCATTGGCTTGCAGTGGAGCATGTGACCATCCCCATGCACCACTGGATGTAAACAGTGAGGGAACCAGAAGATGAAGCAGGACAATATGAATCTTCTATTTTAGTAGGCAGGGCACTAGCTAAAAATTCATTATTACCGGAAAACTCCTTTATATATGACATTTATAATACTGGTGCCTTTTTATGTGACACCGTGGCACAGATGTGATTACTACCTCTGGTCCCCTGTAGCTACACTTTTCCATAGAGTACAGTAAATCAACTATGTTGTTGCACAAATAACATACCCATACCTCCACTGATCCGTTTAGCTTTGTAGCTGGAACTCCACAGCTACGCCCATTGTGTAGTTCATGAAGTTAGTAACTATAGAATTTTTTTTCTGTACAGTGAATGAATCATTTTTGGGGCCTATAGTCCAGTGGCCTGCTGTAAAATTGATATCCATTAACCTTCTAATATACCTCCGGCCACATAATAACTTGATCATTTATGTACGGTGGAATGCATAATTTTTTGGGCCTGTAATCTAATTGGCCAACAGTAATATTGTTATACGGTAACCGCCTAATTTACCTCCAGCCACATTATCAATTGTCCTTTTCTGTACTGTGAATGAATAATTTTTGGTGCCTGTAGTTCACTGACCTGCACTAAAATTGATATCCATTGACCGTCTAATATACCTCCAGCCACATAATTACTTGATCTTTTATGTACAGTTAATGCATAATTTATTATCAATTGTTCTTTTCTGTCCGGTGAATGCCTAATGTTTGGGGCCTATACTACACTGGCCTACAGTAAAATTGATATTGAATGACCTTCTAATATACCTCCAGCCACATAATTACTTGTTCTTTTCTGTACGGTGAATGCCTAATGTTTGTGACCTCGGAGGAATTCAACACCTGTTGATGACCATGTGTTATCGAATTTCAACTATTATAATTTGTTTGTTTTTTCAAGAGGGGAGATTTCGTTAGCCATGTTTTAAATCCAATTTTATATTTTTTGTTCTTTTAAACATATGTATTTGACATCTATTTGTACTGGCCTGCAGTAAATTTGATATACTGTACAATGACCGTCTAATATACCTCCAGCCACATAATCACTTGATGTTTTCTGTCAGGTGAATGCCTAATTTTTGGTGCCTGTACTCCTGTCACCTAAAATAATTTTTTTCTAGGCTCCAGCAGGGCACATTTCTGAGAATTTCCCTTTAAGATGCATAAAAATGGCCCCTGATTAAAATACATATTTTGGGGGGAATGTTTGCCATTGATCCCTCTGTGGTATGTCACTGTCCATGTTGTGGGATGATTTGTGCACTTCTTGTAAGTATTTGGTGGCTGCAAATATGACCTGAAGGTTTTTCAGGTTTGCCTGCCATTAAAGTGAATGGGGCCGCCGCGAACTTGCGGTTCGAAAACATTTTATCACGTTCACGCATCGTCCTGGCCGATATTCGTCCATCACTAGAGGCCACCAGTTAGACTTAGCAAATACTTCAAACTTTCTCCATTTGCTTTTCATAGGCAAAGTGGATAACATTTTTTGCTAGAAGCAAATGCTTAATGGTATGCCTAGTCTTCAGAGTTTTTTTTAGAGCAAAATAAAAGTCAATAAACTAGTGAAGCTTTTGTTTGTTTCATTTAATACTTCAGACAGTATCAAATAAAGTTCTTAGACTTTTACTTTAAAATAATTATTCTGGGACTTGCAATTTCTGTTGTACCTCCTTTAATGTGGTTTCCTCTTTGAAAGAGAAATGCGGCAGTCTGAAAGGTCAGTGGTAGAAGTTTGTAGGTCTCTACTGAGCCTAATGGATTACGTCGCTCCTCACTAGTTTAGTATATCACCAAAAATGTTCTCAACTATAGCCTTTTTGAGGTGTGTGAAGAACAGATGATTGCACTGTGCATGGATTTTTCAACTGGTAATGACTTTGAAGTAGCATTTTCATAAAATCCAAATTATAGTGTTTATTTATGAAGCACATTCAATTTTTTCTCTTCAAAAGAAACACTGTGCTCATATATAGTTAAAATACACTGAATTGCTGTAGTCATAAAAAGGAATTAGTTTTTCACTTGAGGTTCCTATACTGTTTCTTAATTCATGGAATAAAAAGGTAAACTATCAGTAAAAACTGATGCCAACAGGGTACACCAAAGGGATGATGATTCCCTCTCTCTCCTTCTCTTTCTCTCTCTTATTTGGGAAATTCGGGACAAATTCTGAAGCTGTAGAATTCTAGTACACTCAGTTTATTTGTGCAAGAATTTGAGACTTTGTAATTTTACACCGTTCTTGGCAATTTTGTAAAATGTATGGAGTGGTTAGCTGTTTTAATTAGGTGTACAAATGTACACTAAATGTAACAACTCTGACTTTTTAAAAAGTTACCAAAAGAGGCACAAACTTAGTAAAGGGCTGGCATAAAAATGAAGGCAAAAGTGTTATGTTTGAAGATTAAATGTATGAAAACAGTGTGTAACATTTGATAGATTTGGCACGTGTTACTGCAACGCATCCTTAAGAAAAATGGCAAAGACTTGTGAGCTCTCTACATGACATGTGGGATATCAGGAACAATATGTGGGATATTGGTTCCTGAAAAAATTCTCAGTAGAATATTTTGTAACCTATTGTCTAAAAAAAAATGCAATCATTTCCATCAATCTAAAATAGTAGGTGCCAACATAATTTAACCGCTTCAGGCTATTTTCAGTTTTTTCTTTTTTACCCCGAGTTTTTTTAAAGCCATAAAGCTTTTTTATTTTTCCATCCACATAGCCGTATGAAGGCTTGTTTTTTTTGTCGGCAAGATGTACTTTCTAATGGCACCATTTATGTTTGCATACAATGCAGTCGGAAGCGGTAAAAGAAATTCCAAACCCACAGTTTTATGGGTTTTGTTTTTACAGCGTTTTCTATGCGGTAAAACCGACCTTTTACTTTAATTCTCTGGTTCAGTACAATTACAACAATATCACTTATTTATAGTTTTTCTTGCATTGCAATACTGAAAAAAAAACTGGAAAACTTTTTTTTTGCATCGCCATATTCTGACCCCTGTAACGTTTATATTTTTATGTATACAGAACTGTGTGAGCGTTAATTTTTAATGAGGCAATCTGTACTTTTCCTTGATACCATTTTAAGATTTAAGACTTTTTGATCACTTTTTAAAACATTTTAGTGGGAGGTGAAGCAGCCAATAAGCAGCATATAGACCTTTTTTTTTTTTCGCTGCTTCGCTGTTTGCCGCATCCATCAGTGGAATTGTTCTTTAGGCGAGTGATTTCCATATAATAATGTCTACTGGTAATAGAAAATGGATTGGAAACATCCCAGCATTTACATGACAGGGCCACGAAAGCACATTCTCATGTTAAGTTCTCATCTAAATGGTATTGCCCCTCTACTCAAGCCAGCTTATGTTCCATGCAAGCATTTGCATTGTGAATTCCTATTTCCCATTATAACCGAACAAAGATTACCTCTCCACACCATACAACAGCCGCATTATTTCACTGTAATTATAGAAGAGCTGTGCCGTTTAATGTCCAGCAACGTCTCGTAATCTATAAAAGAAAACAGCTTCAGCATATATTATGTTTCCGCTCAATGTTTAATTCATTCGTGGAAAAGCTTTTTTGACAAGCTATAGTTAATAAGTTTTCTATGCTGTCAAAAGTAATAATATTAAGAGTCTGTTGTGAGTTAAATTAATTTTGTTTTGTGCAATGGCCCACAAAAACGTGAGTGACATTTAGAAATATGATCAGGCAGAAGCTAAGAGGAAGCCAAGTTACAAAATGGAATGAGATGCAATCATTAAAGCATAGCAGCCAGCTGTAGGCATTAGTGGAAAGAGGCAAAGTGCACTAAAATGTTATTCCGGAGAGATTTTCTTTTTTTCTTTATTTTTTTTTGTTTCCCTTCAGTGAAATTCTCCCTCCTTCTTTTTCCTTTTTAAGTTCTAGCATTTCCCTTGAACCTGTACCCTTGATATTTGACATCATGACCCCCAATTTAAAATGAAAGAGCATTTTCCAGTGTCTACGTTATGATTGAAAGTGTTCTCAACGATAGCCTTTTTTAGGTGTGTGAAGAACAGATGATTACACCATGCACTGGTTTTTTAGCTGGTAATGACTTTGATGTAGCATTTTCATAAAATCCAAATTATAGTGTTTTTTTGTGAAGCACCTTCAATTTTTTTTCTCTAAAAGAACCACTTTGCTTACATAAAGTTTCAAATATTGTTGAAGTCATAGGAAAGAATTTGCTTGTCACTTGAAGTTCCTGTGTCATTTCCAACAATAAAAAGACAAACTATCAGTAAAAACAGATGTCGGCAGGGTTCATCAAAGGGATGATTATTCTTTAGGTAGAGACATTACTGTTCCTAACATTAGCAAAATGCCAGGACTACTGATATAAAGTGAACATACATTCAAAGGTATACTGAGTTTTGTTCAGAATTAAATGCTGAGTATATAATGCTCTGAAGGAAAAAAGAGGCGGTTGTATTCAGGGGCGCCCTGGAAACTTAAAGTTACCTTGAAAAAAAAATTAAAAGTGGCCCATCCAAATTTATAGAAGGTAAACCCACCTACACAAGTAGGCGGGTTCAGCTATACCGTCTGCAGGCCACAAGCATTCCTGTGACATTTCTATACTGCCTCATAGGCTTCAAGTCTAGGGTCCTGTTTCCTATGAGGTTAAATGACGTGGCAGGAAGCTGTGTGTAATGGTAATACATTTGAATTCAGGAGGGTACCTGTGGTATCAGGCTGGATACATAAGTATATGATGCTACCATAATTAATTAATGTTGAGAGCATCAGATCATCACATACCTGCCAGACTTACCAGGGTCAAGTGCCCACTTGGGCATCTAAATTTCCCTGTAAGGTCTATAGCCAGTTCACCCCGATTGTATTGGCTCAGTCAAAGCATGGTTGTACATCTAAAATTGCACTCTAGCACCTATAGATAAAATCAATTCTTTATCATGATTCCATAAAAAAAAAACACATACACAATGTAGCAGCCCCAAAAATATATGTATACTTTTCAGAACCAATCATCCTTACGCCTAGCATATGGATAAGGATGACTGGTTTTATTCGAAACACGTAAGAAACTTTTTGTTGGGGTTGCTACATAGTATATATGACTTTATAATAGAATCATGATAAAGGATTGATTTTAACTACGAGTGCCATTGAACAATTCTCGATTTACAATTATACTGTATTTTGTACTAGTTGATTAAAGTGTATATTAAACTAGTCTGATTCAAATTATCAATTATAGTTATTGGTGATGAAAATCAAAACTCAACCTTCTATCGCATAGAAAAAAAAGTATGAAAAACTCCCTTTAAAGATAGCCTTTCAGCACTAAATGCAGTGCAATCTGCAAGCAGCCTGTAATAGAGTTGCTGAGCAGATTTTATACATTTAAATATCTGCTCTTTCTGAGCTCAAAGTGGCTCATACAGCTATTACCAGTGATTGATAGCATTCTCTGTGTAAGTCTGTATAACATATTTTTCAGACTACAAGGCGCACCTAGGATTTGGAGGCAGAAAATAAGAATTAAAAATATTGTTCATCAGACCTCAGATCAGGCCCCAAAATCAGATTCTCCACACTCCATCAGACCTCATATCAGACCCTCATCAGACCTCCAACCTCCATCAGCCTGAGATCAGACCCCACAACCTCCATCAGCATCAGATCAGCCTCTCATCAGACCCCCCAGCCTCCCTCAGACTCCGATCAGACCCCCATCAGACTCAGATTAGACCCCAATCAGTCTCAGATTAGACACCCATCAGCATCAGATCAGACCCCATTAGACTCAGATCGGCCTCATAGGCTTCAAGTCTGGGGTCCTGTTTCCTTTGAGGGTAAATGATGGGGCCCAAGTTTAAATATAAAAATATATAAACAATAAAAAATAAACATATTGGGTATCACCGCATCTGTAAAACTATTAAAAAAATGTTTTAAATTTCCTGTGCAGTGAACACCATGGCAAGAAAAATGAAAAACACACGTATCACAGGTATTTTTTTGTCACATTTTCCCCCTTAAAAATTGAATAACAGTAATCAAAAAGTCGAACGTACCACAAAAATGGTGCTATTAGAAACTACAGTTCATCCTGCAAAAAACAAGCCCTCATACAGCTATGTAGACCAAAATATAAAAAATTTATATAGGCGGGCAAATGGAGATGCAATACCAGTGACAATAGTGGCCCCATGACAGGGTTGCTGCAGCAACAGCAGCATTAAGGCTGTGTTTACATCACTGTTTATTTTTCCGTTCTTCTGAGCTGTCAGAAGAACTGAAAAATAAGAAAATAAGAAAAACGGATCCTGTATTTTGAGCATCCTGACAATGCAGCTGTAACTACACAAACAAGAAAGCATTCATCTGGCCATTTGCTCAAGGGACTTGGAGGGGCTTCTGACTCCATCTCCACTGCATACTGCCATGGTCTGTCGACATCATCTGCGTCGTCTTTGTCGTCCCCTTCCAGTTCCTCATGCTCCTCCTGCACTTCTCCTGTCACTTATGAAGATAAACCACCTACTTTATAAAAGTGTATAATAGTGTATAAAATTCCTGAGAGTTTATGTCCTCTTTCTCCTCTGCCAAGTCATCCTCTTCAGGGCTTAGGTAGCCGTGAGATGTAGACACCACGTCTTCTGTCCCCTCACCAATCAGATTTCTCAGCAAAATGTTCTTCCAGTTATCAGTAACTATGGTTCCTATCTCTAATTGGCGAATAGACAGCCAGTGTTCGATTTCTTATTTGATGACCCAAGCAATTTCTCCTAGTTGTGGCTCCGTTCAGCCTGGCTAACATGTTCCAGAACCGTGTGACAACGCCTAGCTTTGCATAGGTGATATGCTGGAGGACCATTATAAACTGTGCCCAGAGGAGAGGTTGAGGAAACAGTGGAGAATGAGGAGGCAGGGGAGGATATTGGCGCAGAGATCCCAGCATTACAACACGAAGACAGCATTGCCATCACCTGGCCAAGTTGATGGTGTACCGTCCGCAACTACATTTACCCAGTGGGCTGTAAATGAGATATATTGTCCTTGACCATAGTTACAACTCCATACATCAGCTCTGGAGTGAATTCTACCAGACACTGAGAGGCCCAAGGACTGGCCCACCTTCTGCTCAATGTATGTGTGCAGGACTGGTACAGATTTTTTGGAAAAGGAATGTCGACTTGGGACTCTCCACCTTGGCTGGGCACAAGCCATCAGTTCTCTGAAACGTGTAAAGTCAACTACATGGAAAGGGAGGGACTGTAGTACCAGCAACTTAGCCAGGTGCATGTTCAGCTTCTGCGCAGTTGGATGAGTACACACATACTGTCTTTTTTTCTCTTTTTGCAATTGTCTTGGTCATAAATTGCTGTCGAAACAAGTGACGAGGAGTAGGAGCACCAGGAGAAATAAATGACATTGAAGTCGATGGGAAGGAACGACAGCTTACTTTTGCAGACCAGAGAAAGATCTGAGAGCTCTGCAACTCTGTCAAAACAGAGCCATCCGGCTCATCAAGAAACTAGACTGGACAGACTCTGTTACAAAAGCACGCAGGGAACTCCACTGGCTCCCAGTGAAAGAGAGAGTGCAGTTTAAGCTGTGCTGCTTAACACACAAAGCTCTCTACAAAACAGGCCCCATTTATCTGCAAAAAAAGATAACACGTTACCATCCTCCTAGAGAACTGAGATCCACCTCAGCCTCCCTTTTGTCGGTGCCAAGAACCCGCCTCAAGACAAGGGGGGACAGACGTTTCTCAGTATTAGCCCCCAAGATCTGGAACTCCTTTCCAGAACATATTAGAACTATACCAGATTACCTGGAATTCAGGAAGCTGGTTAAGACCTGGCTATTTGTGTAGGATGACGTAGGGGCCCACCAATACAGCCGTCCACAAGCGCTTTGATTGGATTGAGTTCCTCTAGAGCGCTATATAAGGACTTAGTAACATAACATAACGTTGGTGAGACCTGATTGCTTGAGAGAGGGTGCGGGCCAGTGGGAGATGCAGCAGTTGCTGCATCAAACTGTAAGACTAAATGAGTGGCACCATTTTCCCACGCCACTTTATGGTGACACTCCATATGCTGATGCAGTGCTGTTATGCCAACATTAGCACCCTGGCCATACCTCACCTTCTGCCCACACATCCTGCGTACCGCCACGCTAACGTCCCCCAGTGACTTGGTGAAAAATCCCTACACTGCTGAGTATGACCTTTTCTCTCCACCACTGCATGATGCCTGCATGCCACTGCTTTTATGAACCTGGGCACTGGTAGTGTGTTTCTCACAAGTAGTCTCCAGTGTAGCAGACGGTGTACCCCTCCCACGTTTGAATCCAGATCTCCTCACGGCATGCTTCCACCCTGCTGGCTCACAGGCACGCTACCACCCTGCTGTCTCACAGGCATTCTGCCACCCTTTCCCCGTCATGATGCTCCCTCTTCACCCTGCTCCCCCGTCCGATTAGCTACATCATCATCTACACATGCTTGGTCGTTACTTATGTCACCCTCACCTGTCTCTTGTGCACATCCCTGACCTCTCGCAAAATGTACTCCCACCCAAACTTTCATCATTTGTAGTTGCAAGCCTAAAGGAGTCCACAGCGGACCTCTCCTCCAAGTCTGGGCTGGCCTGTAACTGCTGACTTGCATCACAAAGGTCATGCAGTAAAGTGCATAAGAGCTGGCAGCTATCATTGCTTGGCTAACAGAAGGAGCAGCAAAGGTAAGAGGCAGGTTCAGGAAAGGTGAGGGCATAGAAGCAGTTCCTGGGCCATACCAACTAAGCGTGTTGTCAGAGGAACCCACCTATTATTGGCTGTGTGTATGTGTTGTCACTTAAGATGATGTTAAAGAGCGAGTCAACCATTCCAGAACAGCTAGAATGTTGGTTGCTGGATGACAGTGGCAGCTCTGGCCTGTTGCTGTGGCTGCTACAGCCCCATTTTTGGAGGGCCCAGGCAACTGTCTGTTGGTAATAGTGTACAGTAACTATATCACCAACATAACGGATTAACTCTGAATGTTGGTGCACTAAAACAGGATGTAGATGGTGATATATTACACCTGCCTTTAATACTGAGGCACAGTAACTGTATCACTAAAATAAGGGATTAACTCTGAATGTCTGTTTACTGAGGCAAACTGTGTCACTACAATAAAAGATTAACTCTGAATGTCAGTGCACTAGAACGTGATGCGCGCTGCAATATATTACACATGCCTTTACTACTGAGGCATTATGTGTTCACTACAATATGCAAATATGTTCATGGCCAAGATTGAAAGTGACTTCCTCCCTTTAATACGGAGGCACACCAACCGTATGACTAAAATAATGGATTAACTCTGAATGTCGGTGCACTAGAATGTGAAGCACACTGCGATATATTACACCTGCCTTTACTACTGAGGCATTATCTGTTCACTACAATATGCAAATCTGTTCATGGCCAAGATTGAAAGAGACTTCCTGTCCTTCTACCCCATCAAATCTTTAGCCTATTACCGTTACATTGATGACATCATAATCATCTGGACTGGATCTGAACAACAACTAAAAACATTCCATGAACGCTTCAATCAGTTTCATCCCATCATCAATTTACTCTCAACTACTCATTTACTGAAATAAGTTTTTTGGACACCATCATCAAGTTACAGAACAATAAAATAGAAACACCTCTTGACCAGAAACCAACTGGCAGCATGCCATACCTCAGATGGGACAGTTTCCACCTCAAACACATAAAAAACTCATCTACAGTCAAGCTATCAGATACAACCGCATATGTTCAAACTCTGCAGACAGAGATGATCACCTTGGAAACCTCAAAAATACATTTTGGAATCAGGGATACCATCCAATTACAGTTTGCCAGAGCCACCAGATTACCAAGGAGTGAGCTCCTAAAATACAAAACAAAACCAGAAATTCATCGGGTACATCTAGTAGTCATCTACAACCCAAATCTGGAAATTGCTCAGAGACTACATCCAACATTACAAAAAGATTACCGTTTTAAATCCATATTTCCGGACCCCCACTTCTGTGCTACAGACAGCCCCCTAATCTCAAAAACATCATTGTCAGAAGCTCACTGTCCTCTCCAACAACAGGAGCATTCCCCTGCAAACAGACCAGATGTAAGACCTGTCCATACATAATGACCACTGACAAGATGAAGGTCCCCAATACAGATCAGGAGTACAAAATCCCAGGTATGTTCACCTGCACCACATCAAATGTGGTATATCTGATTGTATGTACTAAATAACCTACTGGAGGTCTCTATGTCGGTGAAACTGGCCAAAAACTGGCCAAGAACAAGAATGAACTCTCATCGCCACACAATAAAAGTAGAATGGAAAGATTTGCCTGTACCTAAACACTTTTGCAGGCATGACCACAACATCACAGACATGGCAATATATTATGCCTGCCTTTACTACTGAGGCATACTAACGGTATCACTAAAATAATGGATTAACTCTGAATATCGGTGTACTAGAATATGATGCAAATAGCGATACACTTTCCTTGCAGTCTCCCTGCACTTTCCCTTCACTCTCCCTTCACTTTCCCTCTCCACTATTCTTCTAGTAATAATTTTCAACAACATTCTCCCTAATGCATGAGCGCTTGCCATGTCTCTCACTATGCTCAGCTCCGTGCGGAATGAGGGTTTTATAGGGCTGTGACATCACAGGCGATGGATACCTACGATTGGCTGGTTGCATGGCATTATGGGCAATCTTGCGTTCCTGGGCTTCTTACTTTCACATTATAACACGTGTAGCCACCATTTTGGAAACAACTGATTCATTACCACGAAGCGCAAAGAAATTTGGTTTCATTGCAAATCGACGTTTTCCTAAACTTCTGACCAAATTCCGCTTTGAATGCTTCAATTCACTCAACACTACTTTTTAGTATTTAACAGTGGTTTGCTGCAAACCCCAATCATGATAGAACTACAGCAAAATCTGTAGTTTGCCACTGTGCAATAATGGCTTAGCTCTCTGTTGCACCATTACTCCTGGTGTGAATAATCGCTTAGAGATTTAAGTAATATACAAATAACAAACAAACAGCGCCTAAGCAGTTTTATTTTTTTCCTAACTTCCACATCATCACTTCTAGAAGATGTGCATAAACACTGCAGAATGTCATTTTTTCATTTAGCAGGTCACAATTGAGATGCTCATTGAGTTAATCAACCAGCTAATCTGAAAATACTTAATCATGCAAATTATCATTGTGCTCCAAAAATGTCACTACAAAAACGTTGCAGAAATAGATGTCACTTATTTGGGAAACAAAGAACGAAGGTTCAGCCTTCTTACATGCAAGACTTTAAATACAACTCTGAGATAAACAATTTATTTTTATTAACACCTTTCTTATAAATTAGATCAGAATTAGTGTTGAGCATGAATATTAGAAAAGCTAATTTTTATTGCGAATATCGCCACTTTCGAGAATTCGCGAATATTTAGAATATAGTGCTATATAGTCGTTATATCGAATATTCGTATTTTTTTTCCATCTGAAGACATGATTCCTCCGTGCTTCTTGCTTGTCGGCCAATGAGTCATTGGCCCACAAGCAACTCAAGCAGGGAGGATTAATGACTTCAGATGGAATAAAATGACGAATATTCAAAAAAACTAATAAATAGCACTATATTCAATATAGTGCTATATATTTGTTTTTACAATATTCGTAATTGTTTTCCATCTGAAGTGTTCAGTGTTCACTTCAGATGGGAAAAAAATTACGAATATTCTAAAAAAACTAATATATGTAGTGCTATATATTTGTTTTTTAGAATATTCGTAATTTTTTTCCATCTGAAGTCATGATTCCTCCCTGCTTAAGTTGCTTGCGGGCCATTGACTCATGTCTTCAGATGGAAAAAATGACGAATATTCTAAAAACAAATATATAGAACTATATTCTATAGTGCTATATATTCGTTTTTGACCCACGATTGCATTGAGCGCCTCAATATTCGCATATTACATGATCATTACCTTATCGATTGTCGCGTTAAAAAAAAAGAATGTAGAATATAACGAATATACGAATTTGCGAATATATGATGAATATTCTACTAAATATTTGCGAAATATCAGGAATTCGAATATGACCCTGCCGCTCATCACTAATCAGAATGAGCAGAGGAGCAAACAAAGGACACATTCTATAATTTCAACAAATTTTACTTTAGAAAAGGAAATTTCTTTCTACACTTTATAATAATCCAGTTAGTAAAGATTTATTTAACACCCTAAAAAAGGGGCTATTCTAGTTTCAGCGAATAGATATTATTCTTTTAAAATTTAAAATTAAAGACTTACATTCCCCTTGGTAATAATTCTGTAGTATCTTTTCATATGACTCTATGTTCTAACAATCTTCTATTATTCAGTCTAGAAATGTATAAATTAATTGCAAGCAGTATACAATGATCTGACACTGGCTGATTGGATAGTGGCAGATTGTGCAGCGATACACCTCCATCCTGTAACATCTATGTGGATCTTTTTTGCAAACTACTAGTAATTCATTTATAGAAGGAATTACAAAGGGATGGCAACACATCATGCAAAAAATGATCCAGAATTGTTATTACAAGGGGGAGGCAAGTAGTTGTTAAAATAGACAGGGCAGTGGAGGTTACAGGTCCTCTTTTAATGAATTCTCAATGTATTTTCTGTATCAATTTCTCATGTTGTTTTAAAATCTCAGCTTGTCATTCAATAGGAACCAGCTTGATAGATAGAGCTCTGATAACTGCTATAAATCGAGTGATCTGTATGACCACATCCCCATGGCAGATTTTTATCAACCAAACATTCAGTTTCAATGACAGGAAGAGTTGAAAAGCCATAAGGAATAATAATAAATATTTGGGGAATTTGTAAAACTTTTTATTAAACTTTATTTGTTTAAACCTGAATATACATTTAGGGTGCTGTTACACATAGTTTGGACAACATGCTTTGGTCAACGTTTTTGCCCATATAGTGTGTTTTATTACCTAGCATTTGTTTAATTCCTTTTATTTACCTCCTTGAAGTGTCACTTTCTCTATGAAACAGTATGGGGAAAATACATCGGTACTAAAAACACCAAGCAAGAAAAGCAGCACAATTAAATACAACTTTTTTTTCTTGGGGGGGGGGGGGGGGGGGGGGCGAGATATGCAAATGTCTCATTTTACGCTGCCCTCATCACTTTCCCAAAAGGGGTTATGGCCAAAAGCTAAGAAAAATCACAGACTCTTCTATGTGACAGAATTGCTTTAAGAGGTCATTCATTTTTTATCATCTAAGGAGTATTCTGCAAAAATCTGTATGTTCCATTGGGGTGGGGGGGATTTCTATGGTCTTCTTTATATGCAATAGTGATCAGCTAGGTGACTGCCATGGACCCCTTGGAGAGATGGTGCATCGGTGTGTAGCACTGCATCCACTTAACGGAATGGGGTCAGAGTGCAACTCACAAGTTGCTACGACTATCACCCCATAGTCACAAAGAATCTAGCAGTGTTGGATTTTTTTTAGCAATTCTACAGTTGAGGTTGCAGCAGCCTCATTTAGTTGTAGCCCCAGCCTTAAAAAGGAATTTGGAATTGTTCCAAGGGTCATTGGAATGGTACAGAAGAAAAAACAAACACCCCATCCTTCTGTCCTGGAGAGCAAACCTGAGGGGCTAATTTTAAAGGTGTTTTTCAGCTATTAATATTGATGACCTATCCTCAGGATCAGTTATAAATATCTGATTGGCAGGGGTTCAACAGAGGAGGCAGCATTCCATGTGAATGCTGCTTCCTCTTCATTACACTGCACTTTGTCTCAGATGTGTCTCCCAATCAAGTGGATGGAGGGAGTACTTGAAATTACACTGCGCTGCCGCTCCACAGGAGACAAGGCGTAGTGTAAAGACCAAGAAGCGGTGCTCGCATGGAGTGTCACCTCCTCGTCTCAGAGATGATCGGCAGGGGTTCGACAGAGGAGGCAGCATTTCATGTGAGCGCTGCTTCCTCTTCATTACACTGCACTTTGTCTCAGATGTGCAGTATAATACAAGTACTCACTCCAATCAAGTGGATGGAGGGAGTACTTGAAATTACACTGCACTGCCGCTCCACAGGAGACAAGGCGTAGTGTAAAGACCAAGAAGAGGTGCTCGCATGGAGTGTCACCTTCTCGTCTCAGAGATGATCGGCAGAAGTGCCGGGTGCTTAATCCCCGCATATCAAATATTGATGATCTATCCTGAACTGCACCCAGTCAACAGGATCATACTGTATATTACAAACAGCGTATCTGTCAAGCTAGTTCATGAGCACGCTATGTAAACATATTCAAATTCATCCAAAAAGCATATGTAGTCATGTAGTCATCTGGCTGTGTTCAACTGGTTACACTACTCACCAAGATGAAACTCAGGATGAAATATTAGGTAAATTGACTATCTTATCTGAATAAATTCTTAATAAGACCTGTGGGGTGACATATTAGCATGAACACTCTTGACAGACTGAAATGTTGAATATAAAGCAGTCAAAATACATCATTGTGAGCTCCCATGCTAACAGACGATATAGGTATAGCTTGAAACCATATATGCAAGCAGTAAATGTAAATGAGCATTTACACACATCACTCCCAGCAAATTATTATTAATTTTTATCAATATTCTAAATGAGCTTAATGTCATTTTCGTATTCATCCCTTGTTTTGACCAAAAAAAAATCAAACACTGCAGGAAAAATACAGCTTCCATATGTTCTCGATTATCCAAATAGATTTTACTTGTAGCTAAATTCATTCAGGTAAGAGCCCATGTGTATGGTTGTGTTATTTTGATAGGTATGGAAGGGCCCACACTGTACCTCCATATGCCTCTAATTTTATATGGATGCACACAGGTGCTTAAAGGGGTTATCCCATCTTAGACAATGGGGCATATCGCTAGGATATGCCCCCATTGTCTGATAGGTGCGGGTCCCACCTCTGGGACCCGCACCTACAAGGAGAACGGAGCCGGGGAGAGTTGTGGCTGGAGGACCCCGGGTTTCCCGGGGTCCGTCCACCACCAGGCGCAGCTCCCCGACTCTCCCATTGAAGTGAATGGGAGCGCACTGCGCATGCGCGGCCACCACTCCCATTCATTTCTATGGGGCCGACGGCTATTTTCGGCGGCTCCTTAGAAATGAATGGAGGGCGGCTGCGCATGCGCAGTGCGCCCTCCTCAAGTTTCTCCATTCCGTTCTCCTTGTAGGTGCGAGTCCCAGAGGTGGGACCCGCACCTATCAGACAATGGGGGCATATCCTAGCGATATTCCCCCATTGTCTAAGATGGGATAACCCCTTTAATTGCTAAAGCTGTGTTCATTCCATGGGACTCAGAAACTGAAGCCAAAGTGTACCAGTTTGCATTAGTCTGCATTTTTTTGACACTTTTTTTTTCATTGAGGTCAGTGGCAGATGTATTAAAATCTGATGGAAATTGATCTGAATGATCAGTTTTCTTATGCAACTTGGATCATTTACAGAGAAAAAGAAACATATTTAACCCCTCAACATTAATTTCCTTAATATCCTAATACATTAAAGGGGTTGTCCCTTGAAAAATATTCTAAATTTTTCAAACCCGCAGCTGGATCTGAATACTTTAGTAATAACATGTAATTAATCATTTAGTATAACCATTGAGCTGTTTCTTCTATTCCTTATTTCTCTGTCCATCTCAGTAACTTTGGTGAGGTGGATGCACATGCTCTGTTCCATCCATCTACTGTTAGAAGCTGTTAAAGGGGTTGTCTGGGCTTTTACTGTTGATTACCTTTCCTCAGGATATTATTATCGGCTGATTGGCTGTATGAGGAGACGGTGTGCGCTGTGAGCACGTGCCGCCTCCCTTCTCTCTTCCAGATCGCTGCTGCTGTCTATGGCAAAGACCATAGACCGCAGCAGCAGTTAAAAGCAGAGGCAGCAGTGGCTGCATTGTATGATGTGTGGTTTACAACGGTATTATAAAACACAGTTCTTACACATGTATCATGAAGAATCTACTGTGCTAATCCACAGAGACTGCTGGGCTGTTGTAATAAATGTAACATTGTGCCTTGCATGTGCATAAGCCCATTAGAAGGGTGGAGAACTGAACTTCTTGGAACAGAAAGAAGTCAAGTCAAGTTGCCACAGGCCAATATTTTCTCACACTGGGAATCACAGCCGCATTTAATAGAGGCTTTTGCAGTGTCAGTGATAATCTTGCCGATATACAGCTTATATATCTCAGGACCAGCAAAGGAACAGGGATCAGCTGATTAGCTAAAAGAGCCACTTTGCTATGAAAATGGACTGATTCCACTTTGATAAGCTCCCCAACAAATTGTTCATTTGGATGCAATGCCTTTCATGTGCTGCACTTATTTAAATGAGGAGTGATAAGTAATGCATGACAATCAGCTCAGAGAGAAGACATGCTTGCCGTCAGTTTAGTGTTCTGAAGGAGAAGGTTAATGCTGTTTCTGCAAGTCACACAGTGGGATCTTCTAACTGTACCTTGCACATTTCATGTAATGATCAAAGTCATTTACTCCCATAAATTATGTATTTGCGGGGGGGGGGGAAACCTCTAACTGTATCCAGATAGTCCCTATAACTAGATAATTAGGCCACCAGAGGCCCCTTTTGCACATCATAACATTTTATAGTCTGGAGAGAATTCTAACTCTTCATACAAAACTTGTATGAATACTTTATCCTGCAAAAAATGTCCATTCTAATCCTAGAAGAATATGTTACTGCAAAACTAGGAGTGGATCCTCGAAGAAAAGTATAGACTTCTACTTTTCCTGTGGGTCATGCAGGATTTATCTTGTAAAACAATCCATAGCATGGAGAAATACTGCAAGGATTTTGAATTCCCTGCAGCTGCACTTTCCAAGCTTTAGGATGCAAATAGGGGGGAGTATATACCAGTAATTCACTAATATGTTGGCATCTTTAGCTACACAAAAAGATGGACCAAAAGTCTACCGTTCCTCACAGGGTCTTCAATAATGAGTTTTCCATCCAAACGGTAACCACCAGCTACATTTTCTGATGGATTTGTTCTATGAGGATGACTTCTCCCCAACACTGCCCAAGTTGCAAAAATATAAGTAGACATCCAAGTTATTGGGATTTGGACAGTCCAACTGTGTGAGGAACAGCTGTAATGACAGAAGTAGAAAATGAGATGGCTTACTTAGCAAAATGGAGATGTGAACAAGACGAATGCCTGAAGCTCGGAATACGACAAACATGATTAAGCAAATGTATTAAATGTTGAAGACAGGGCTTTCATTTCAAGTGGATCTGCCAATTTCCGATTAGTGTACCTGTCAAAAAATGTTAATATTACCCATCTGGTGGGGAAACTTGAAGACGTAATAAAAAAAAAGTACAAGCAAGAAGCTAAATACTGTTGTTATCAATAATCTTTGAAAATATATGCATATAAGTTCACTTACTGAATAGTTTTATTAATTTTTCTGTTATTAATATCATTATTTGTGTTTCATAAAGAAATTAAATAATAGTAAATACCAAAAACCTAATAAACAAAGGGGTTTTCTCACGAAAAATATTCTACATTTTTCAAACCAGCACATGGATCTAAATACTTTTCTAATTTTGTGTAATTAAAAATGTAGTTATTCAATTAACTGCATCTGTAAGGCGCCACCTGCTGTTTGTTCTTTTCTTTATTTCTCTGACCACCTCACTTTGGTGGGCGCTGATGTTCAGTTCCATATGACAGTTACAGGGAGAGAGCTGCAGCAGAAAGGACACACTGAGCCCGCTGTGATAGAAAGTTAGCTGCAGCAGAAAAGCTGCCAGCTAGGAATTAATATTGTAGAACATTTGGAGCAATGAATGTGGAGATCTCTGGATCCATGTGAGGTACAGGGATGGTTCTAGCTTTGTTAGAGAGAGGTTGTCATGTACTATATGATGTCTGATTTTCATTTCTTTACATTAATCATGGGATAACCCCTGTAAGTGATAATTAGGAAATGACTACATCTTATGTAGTACAAAGCTGTACAACAGCTGTATCACAGCCCTGTACAACTTCTATAGGTGTTCCAGCGCCCACAGCAGTTTGTCTGGTCATGCTGTACTTGCCTCTGACTGTTTCCAAAAGGTTGCTCTGTTGTAATGTTGTAAATGCAGAGAGTCACAGTGCTGGTTTGCCTTACAGTGTCATATCACAAAAGTGACGTGTTATTTTATGGCACTTGCCTATATAAAGGGGTTGTCAAGGTTCAGAGCTGACCCTGCACATATCCCCTTCTTCCCCTACTCAGCCCCTCTGACATGAGCATTTGAGCATTTCATGCTTTTTTACATTTTTACACTGCTAGGCAGAAGCTTCTGCCTAGCAGTGTTCCCGGTGACGTCACCAACACTGATGGACGGGCTTTAGTGCTGCCCTAGCCATTTTACAGACTAGGGCAGTGCTAAAGCCCGCCCATTAGTTCAGATGACGGCTCATTGCTAGGTGGAAGCCTCTCCCTAGCTTACCCACGGAGAGCCCGCTACATTACCAGATCTCCAGAAAAAGCCTTTGCCCTGCACGATTTACCGCAGGGCAAGGGAAAGCATCGGGGCTGAGTGGGGGAAGAAGGGGATATGTCTGGGTTCAGCTCTGAACCTGGACAACCCCTTTAATAGAAAAACACTAATGTATGGAATACTGTACATTCATAAAGTAAAATCATCTTATACTTGAAGCACCAGTTTTGCTGACTGCTTTTATCAAAATCATGTATTTTTTAAGGTTTATATGGTTTATACTGTATGCCATCTGTGTGGCTGGTAAAGCTTTTTTTTTTTACTAATAAGACATATCTGCAGTCTCTGGGGATTTTCTTGAGAAGAGCATTTTGATATATTTACTATATAAAATTTTGATGTAATTGTTGGTAGTGGTATTATCTGAGGATTGTATATCAGTATATTCAAATGAATATTCACATGAATGGAGCTGAGCTGCAGAACTTAACCTCAGCGCTGCCGCAGCACAAAACAGCTGATTGGGGGGTGCCAGGTATTGGACTTCCACCGATCTCATAATGATGACCTATCTGGAAGATCAGTCATCAATATCTGAAGCCCTGAAAACTCCTATAACTTGCTAGAAAAAAAAAGTAATAAAAAGGAGTTACATGTAATTCCCTTTGTTCTGTCCTCCTGTTGAATTCCCCGAAATGTATCGATCCTTGCAAAGAGTTATTGATGAGAAGAGACCCCTTAGAGATCTTCACCATCTCTACTTAACACTGCAACAGACCTTGGTGGGCGGGGGGGGGGGGGGGGTCTTGCAAGTGTCTTGAGTTTATCATGCAGACCCCTCCTTGGTGGAGTGAGAACCATATATCTCATCTATACCTTTTATATCCTTTGTATAATACTAACTTCAGGTACCACATATCTTTTATATACACTGGATTTATACTCTATATTCTAGCCACTTATTTCATGCATACTACTTGAAACATACGGTAGGTAGATCTGGTGCCCTACTTTAACTTTTATATATATAGTTTTCTATTATAATTCCTTCAACTACCAGCCATGCATTTCATATAATACTTATACATTTTGCACGTTTTACCATTCTAATACACTATATAGTGTTGTTCTTAGATCCTTAATTGCAAATGTCTACATTCTTATAACAGTCCTTATGGACATATGATTATCTTAAAGTCCAACAGCTCTGTGAGCAGTGTAACACAAGTACAGCTGTGGCTTCCTTGGAGGCCATATTTCCTTGTCCAGCCTTTGGTAAATTCTGCAACAGAGCCAAGGATGTTTATGGAAGACCTTTCTGAGTGATCAGTTAATAGTGATTTTGCCTTTTTTTAGTTTTGTGTATATATCTCTACATTTTATTAGAAGATTAGAAGATCAGCTCTATACTAGGGCAGTGCTTTTTCTTTTTGGAATAATCATATATACAAACAGGTAGAAGAATACATTGCCTAATGTGAAAGTATTGTAACTGTAGTGTCAGTGTAATGATGTCAAAGCCTTCCTAATGACTTCACGCTATAGAATTATTTCCCAGTTATAGTGCATATTAGTGCTATAAATCTGCATAAATACAAACATATTTGGCTGATTTATTGCTTGAATTGTTTTTTACAGCAAGAGAAACTTGGTGACATCTGCTTCTCCCTCCGCTATGTACCCACGGCTGGAAAATTAACAGTTGTTATTCTTGAAGCAAAAAACCTAAAGAAGATGGATGTTGGTGGTTTATCAGGTAAGTGACAAATAGATACATATGTATAAATGTGCATACTTTCAGTTCCATAAGTGCACTGAATATTTATACTGGATTAGAACCACCAAATATAGCAATCCAAGGGGACTGCAATATGTGCGGAAATATATAACAAAACACCAAATCAAAAGTGCACATATGATATTACACAGAAATGTATTAGTAGAACAAATCATACAACGATATCACAGAATGAAATAATTAGCAGCAATACATGAAGGTACTATGACAGTATTAGTTCACCCTGGTCATTCAAGGCTGCATTGTCACATCTACATAGGGTATGCTGTGCCAATAATTATTATACACATATCAATTAAAATCTTATAAAGTGCACCTATGTACCCATCTAGCTACAAAAAATATTGCACAAGTCCCATAAGTAGCCATACCAGTAGCTACTGTAATATACAGAGAAAAATCCTGATAAGTTGGAATACTATCCCGTATACCTTGGTAAGGACAAAACAAACACCAATGAATGATGCAAAAAGTAGCATAAGAGAGCAATACAGACCAGAGGCCAGGAGAGAACACCAACCCTGACGCGTGTTTCGCCTTGCTTCCTCTAGGGTTGGTGTTCTCTCCTGGCCTCTGGTCTGTATTGCTCTCTTATGCTACTTTTTGCACTTATCATTCATTGGTGTTTGTTTTGTCCTTACCAGGGTATGTGGGATAGTATTCCAACTTAGGATTTTTCTCTGGCTTTTTTGGTATATAAAGACCCAAAATCACAGAAATCATATCCGGTACACAAGGTTGGGGGAAATCCCCCTGAAGTGCTATAAATACCTGCTCCCAAAACCGCTTTATCACAGGACATTCCCATAAAAGATGGATATATCCAGCCTTGGGCCTGCCACACTTTCAACAACAAAATTCACGACCTCTGTTATTAGCAAACTTGGCCTGGATTTGCGGTGTATAATATAACATATGCAAAATTTTGAACTGGATCAATCTATAACTGGTTGCAGGTTGCAGATATTTTATATTTTTTAAATATTGCAAATGTGATTGTGGCAATTGATTTCTGAGAAAATTCTGGTCTTCTTTGATATGCTACATGACCCCCCTTCCCATTGGAAAAATTTGCCCTTCATTCAATATGGTGGCTTTCGAGATGGCAGCCATGTTCCAGACATAGCCTGAAAGATAGCCTCCCTCACCTATTACTTACTGGGGCATTCAGATATAGCATTTTCCCTTTTTTTTATAAAATCATATCGTGTCCTGCAACTTTTGACTCAAACTGTACTATTAATTACAATAAAGCTCCACCATGAAACTTCCTTCACAAATTTGTTAAGGAAGAACCTTATATTAAGAGCAAATTTAGAAATTCTCTATTAGAATGGTGTTATTTTTCAGAATCACTCAATTTTAGTTACCGAACCATTTCAAAAATAGCATTGAGGTTTCTTCAGTTGCTCAGCCAGTGCTTCAGCAGAACACAGGCTATTATTTATTGCATTCACCAAAGCAAAGAGAAGTGATATAAGGAAATACAACCTCAAGGTTCACAGACAGCAATGCTGACCTGGTTTCATATGCAGCACTTCAAATCCTGTTCACATCTTATTGCCTCCTCTGGATCCCACCATATTTAGATATATTGCTGAAGTTATTGCTTGTTGTTAAGGTTTATATTATATAATAAGCCTTTGTAGATCTTCATGAGGGTAGCTGCATAGCCTCAAAAGGAGTATAAAACAGTAGTGGAACATTGTATTTGAATATATCTAAGTAATATTATTGCATTATTGTGGTGGAATCGAAAGGAGATAATAAGATGTGAAAAGCATATGAAGACTAAGGGTATGGCTGCAGTCTGCATGTGGATTTTACTGCAGATTTCAGTGCTTAAAGGGGTTGACCAATGTTTATGTAGGATGACAATGTGGCACTTACTAATATAGTCTTTCTTGGTATTCTGGGACATTGTCTATATTTCATAAGCCATGCCCCCTTGTTTGCCAAGTATTTTGTGCTGTCTGCACAGAGGTCCTGTCCATAAAATGGCTGCTGATGGCAGGTCATGTGACCAGGCAAATCACTCAATCTCTTCCATTCAAATATACTGCACCTGCCATCTGCACTTCACTGTTAGGAGTTTAGTGCAGGTGGAGTGTGTTTGAATGACGGAGTCTGAGCGATGTATGATCACATGACTCTCCATCAGCGGCCATCTTATGGACAGGAACTCTATGAGGACAGCACAAAAGATTTGCCCAACAAGGGGACATGACTTAAGAAGTATAGCAAATGGCACACAAGATCAACATACGCTATATTAGAAAGTATCAAATACCTACACATTGGTAAACAGTAGCCAGAAAGTGGCCAACCCTTTTAAATGCTGCTGATTTGCTGAAAATGTCACCCTTTGAATTGCAGATTTAAGACACATACAGTTCAAGTTATAATATTTGTGGATTTAATCTTGGAAACTTTCTGATGTGTGTGGATGACATTCTTTGCTACTGCAGTAATTGCCAGGTCCTCTGCCTTTACACCATGTGTGGCTGACCCAGAGTACATGAGTAAACCTGGTAGATGGGCTTATATCAGGTCATTTATTAACTACTGTATATGTGGCGCGGTTTTACAGTGAGGTCCTAAACAGGGTTGGGGAGTTCCCACCAGCACTGGTTGCAGGAACATTTTATACATTTTATATGTTCAACTGTGAGAATACGGATTGTTCTGTTGTTCTGTATTGTTCCCAGAAAAGCATTTGCTAACATTTAGTGGATAGGTTATTCATTTTGTGCCCGTCCATCATTTATGGCAGCCTGTACTATGTTAATCTAGACCAGACTCCAGTCTATTTTTCACTGCAATGTAGGTAAAGCCATCAAAATATACCTATTCTCATTCTTATTACTTTTTCTCTGGCTTTTTGATGGCATGCATTAACAATGTCTAAATATTATTACATCTTTGTGATATTTTGTGTGTGTATATATATATATATATATATATATATAAACACACACACAAAATATCACAAAGATGTAATATTTCAAAAGTATGTACAGACTTAGGGGTCAGGAACAATCAGTCTTACACGGACTCATACTTAGTGTATGCCATATGACCCTTCATGCCTTTGCTGGCTCCTAGTAGTCAACTACTGTAAGTGAGGGCATACAGTTTGTGGCAAGCTATCTCCCAGTCTTCTGGGATAGCTAAATGTTGTGACAGAAACTTACACTTTACTAAAAACTAAAACTTTGCTGAAATGCCCATCTTAAAACTAGACGGGGGAAAATCTGTGTTCTTGCACTGCTCTAGTTACCGCTAGACTTTCTTTTGACCTCTGGCAATGCTGTGCAAATATAACTCATAGGAAAATACTGTGCTGGAAAACTTAAAATAAGGATTGATCTTTAAATATCACATAAAAATGGAACTTGGCAACAGACATGTATTGATTTGTATTGTTACTGCAGATGAGTAGATATTCCCAAGACTAATACTGGTATAAGCAAGGTTGTGGTGCAGAAACTGAGATGTGATACAATCCAGACAATGGGCATCAGCATGCTAGAGGCAGGAGTCATTAAGATTGAGAGGTGTTAGAAGGTTGTATCAACCACTGATGGAGGCAGGATGGACATTCTTGCTTATCTACACTATGCAATCGAATAATCTCCAGCAGAGACTAGAAATGGCTTTTTGCTGTAATAGATCAATATATACATCCATTTAACCCAATACCTCCTAGTTGATATATCTATGTGCTGTAACCGAGTCTGATAATATAGGAATCCTGCCATTTGATACATTTTGTGGCTTAGTAAAAATATTTTTACTTATTATATGCAAATATTTCCATTGCCAATAAGTGAACCGTAGCGCAAAGTGTCATCCTTAAATGTCTTCTCATCCTTTCAGCAATCTCATTTCACTTCATTGACACGGAATTGGTGTTTATTCCAATTCTTTCTCTCTGAAAGAAATGACAATAGGTTATGTGAATAGTAACTGCTAGCACTATGAAACTGCATTGTTCATTATCTACTGCCAGATCATGATTACGTTCCGATTTTCTAGTTGACTGAATACCCAAAAGGAAGGTTTGTGTAGAGAGGTAAAATTCCCAGGAGAAAACGGAAAACAGTAGACAGTATATTAGTATATATTACTGTAGGTAAATATAGTCCATTGATGTAGCCATATGGAAATATAACCTTCAAAATAGGAAACTGAGAAGCATATTCTGGTGACAAAATCTGAATTTTACCTTACAGTCTATTAAAGATAAGATGCTGACATTAGCTGATAATTTTGTGCAGTTCACTTGAGTGTTGTTTTTTTCTTGCAAACTACTTCTGGAATAAGAACTGCAGAAATATGGTTTCCCATCTGCTGGTAAAATAATCTGTGCTTCAGGGAATACTTTTAAATCTTTAATATTAGCATGCAAATAAGCAAGCATATATTTTTGCTTTATTGGTCTTTGTTAGGGAATGTATCCATGAAAACTATTTGTAATCAGTTACTGTTTATCCACTTTATATCTACCTTTAGTAAATCAGGCATGACGTTCAAGAAGCAATTAGAACTCCAAATGCTGTGTTATTTTGTGTATATTAGATTTATTTATTTTTGAAAGGAGGGGGAGTTTTTGCTCTAGTGGAAGGGGCATTATCTGTGTGAGATTAGCTGCAAGTGATATATAATGATGTGTTGAATTTACATGAAATGGATGCAGAAAATAAAGGTATTTTTGCATAATAAAACGTTATACAATTGTCTAATATATAGTACTTTGTGGTTCAGTTCTTCACAGTTTTCAGCATATCTATCACTGTGCAGGAGCCTTCATTCATTGATTCCAGAGGGTGAGGATCTGTGTTGGTCATGGCAACATAGATTTTGAAAACTATGAGGAATTGAACCACAGAGTATATTAGACAATTTTTCTTTATACAATGATTAAGGATCCATTCACACGTCCGCATGAATGGGTCCGCATCCGTTCTGCAATATTGTGTAATGGGTGCGGACCCATTCATTTCAATGGGGTCGGTGTCAATGTTTTGCAGATCCGCAATTTGCGGACTGCAAAACATTTGCAGACGTGTGAAGGGACCCTAAATGTTATTTTCTTAACCACTTCACATCTGGGCCATTTACCCCTTTCCTGGCAGAGCCTAATTTTGCAAATCTGACATGTGTCAGTTTATGTAGTAATAGCTTTGGAACACTTTTATTTATCCAAACCATTCTGAAATAGTTTTCTCGTGACACATTGAACTTCATGATAGTAATATATTTGAGTCAATATATTTCACCTTTATTTATGAAAAAATCCCAAATTTAACAAAAATTTTGAAAAATTAGCAATTTTCTAAATTTCAATTGCTCTGCTTTTAAAACAGAAATTGATAACATTCCCCATATGTCTATTTAATGTTGGCATCATTTTGTAAATTTCATTTTATTTTTTTAGGACATTAGAAGGCTTAGAAGTTTAGAAGCAATTCTTAAAATTTTTAAGAAAATTTTCAAAACCCACTTTTTAAGCACCAGTTCAGGTCTGAAGTCACTTTGTGGGGCTTACATAGTGGAAACCCCCTATAAATGATCCCATTGTAGAAACTACACCCCTCAAGTTATTCAAAACTGATTTTACAAACTTTTTTAACCCTTTAGTTGTTCCACAAGAATTAAAGGAAAATGGAGATCAAATTTCAAAATTTCACTTTTTTGGCAGATTTTCCATTTTAATCCATTTTTTTCTTTAACACATTGAGGGCTAACAGCCAAACAAAACTCAATATTTATTACCCTGATTATGTGGTTTACAGAAACACCCCACATGTGGTCGTAAACTGATGTAAGGGCACAAGGCAGGGCGCAGAAGAAAAGGAAGGCAGATTTTGCTGAACTGGTTTTTAGATGCCATGTCCCATTTGAAGCCCCCCTGATGCACCCTTACAGTAGAAACTCCCCAAAAGTGACCCCATTTTGGAAACTAGGGGATAAGGTGCCAGTTTAATTGGTACTATTTTGAGGTACATATGATTGTTAATTGTTCTCTATTACGTTTTTTGTGAGGCAAGGTAACCAAAAAATGGCTGTTTTGGCACTGATTTTTACAACATTCATCTGATATGGTAGATTATGTGCTATTTTTTTTTAGAGCAGGTTGTTACAGACAAAATGATATCAAATATGTCCACTTTCTTTGTTTGTTTCAGTTTTACATAATAAAACATTTTTGAAAAAAATTATGTTTTGTGTCTCCATTTTCTGAACGCCATTTTTTTATTTTTCTGCCGATCGTCTTGTGCAGGGGCTCGTTTTTTGCAGGAAGAGTTGACATTTTATTGGTACCATTTTTGGGTACATATGATTTTTTAATCATTCATTATTACACTTTATGGGGCAAGGTGACCAAAAAATTGGTTGTTTTAGGGCAGTTTTTATTTAATTACTTTACAGCATTCACCTGAGGAGTTAGATCACATGATATTTTTATAGAGCAGATCGTTACGAATGTGGCAATACCTAATATGTATACTTTTTCTTATTTATTAAAGTTTTATACAATAATAGCATTTTTGAAACCAATAAAATGATGTTTTAGTGTATCCATTGTCTGAGAGGCATAGTTTTTAAAAAAATTTGACCGATTGTCTTAGGTAGGGTCTCATTTTTTGTGGGATGAGGTGACAGTCTGATTGGTCCCATTTTGGTGCTCATATGCCTTTTTGATCGCTTGGTGTTGCAATTTTTGTAATGTAAGGTGACAAAAAATAGCTTTTTTTGTTACTGTTTTTATTTTTTTATTTTTTATGGTGTTCACCTGAGGGGTTAGGTTATGTGATATTTTTATAGAGCTGGTTGTGGCATGCGGCAATACCTAATTTGTATACTTTTTTGTTAATTTAACCATAACACAATAATAGCATTTTTGAAACAAAAAAAATGTTTTAATGTATCCATGTTCTGAGAGCTATATTTTTAAATTTTTTGAGCGATTTTCTTATGTAGGGGCTCATTTTTTGCAGGATGAGGTGACTGTTTAATTGGTAACATTTTGTGATGTAAGGTGACAAAAATTTCTTTTTTTCTTACAGTTTTTATTTTATTTATTTATGGTGTTTATCGTATGGGGTGGATCATGTGATATATTTATAGAGCCGACCGTCACAGATGCGGCAATACAAAACATTTCTATTTTATTTATTTATTTCTATTTTTACCATTTTTTTAAATTACTTAATTGGGGGTATTTTTTTTACACGTAAAACCTTTTTTTTTTTTTTTATAAAACACTTAATTTTTTTATTTTACACTTTCCGTCCCCCATAAGGTCATACAAGACCTCTGCAGGACATTTAACTTTTTTTTTTTTACTATTAATTTCTCCTGTAAATGGGGCTGACATTGTAGCCCCAGTTACAGGGGAAATACAGCCCCCAGAGAGGCTGTACATCATAATACTGCCCTGTACAGCCTCAGTGCAGGGCTGATCAAAGTCTGTGGAAGACCCGACAGCTCCTGCACTCTCCCGGCCCCGGCGGTCACATGACCACTGGGCCAGGGCAGGAAGCAGCATAGCTGGTTGATCGTGCAGCTGCAGAGCGGGGGGCCCACTGTCAGTGACAGCAGGGTACCCCAGAGAGAAGGCAGGGACAGTTCCCAGGTGTCCCTGCCTTCTCTCTGGAGTACCCTGCTGTCACTGACAGTGGTCCCCCCCTCTCTGCAGCTGCACAATTAGCGTGCAGCTGCCATCTCTGAATGGACATTCTAAAACGTCCATTCAGAGATAAACAACCACCCATAGGATGTTTATAGTCTATGGGCGTTCATAAAGTAGTTAAAGCTGAAAAACTTTATTAAAGACCTAAGGATGCTCTGAATTTACAGTCCTGTTAACCAGATGAGATGGTAGCTACAAAGAGTGTCTCTGGTTCTAGAGGACCTAGCACCTTCATGCATTCCATGATTGCATTTAAATAAAAACTGTAATGAATTATTTCCCCTGTGGGGGCACTAAAAGTATATTGAACAATCTATATGCTTCCCAAGAGATGATGGCACTGCTTACCTGTGTGTCCAGAGATTCTCCCAGTCTCGCAACAATTTCCATATGTAGAGAACAAACACAAAGGGGTTTGCCACGCTCTGGATATTGATGACCTCTCCTCAGGATTAATATTGAATTGCCAATGGTCCAACACTGTCACCGATTAGCTGTTGCCTGCAGCCTCTGGAATTGGAACTAGCTCTTGAATGAAACAGAAAGCACATCACTGTTCAAAGTGCAGTGGCCGTGCTGGGTTACTGCAGCTTAGCTCCCATTGAAGAGAATAGAAGCTGAGCTTCAGTTACTACACATTGAACAGAGCTGTGGTTCCTGTTTCATTCAAATAGCTTGTTCCAATGTCAGAGGCTGCAGGGAACAGCTGATCAGTGGTGGTGCAGGTGGTCGGGTCCCCACTGATCAAATAAAGATGACCTATCCTGAGAATAGGTCATCAATATCAAAATCCTGGAAAACCCCTGCAAATGCAAAATCTGCCTTAGGCCTCATGCACAAGACCGTTTTTCCGTGATCCGTGACCGTTTTTTCATCCGTGGGTCTTCCTTGATTTTTGGAGGATCCACGGACATGAAAAAAAAAGTCGTTTTGGTGTCCGCCTGGCCGTGCGGAGCCAAACGGATCCGTCCTGAATTACAATGCAAGTCAATGGGGACGGATCCGTTTGACGTTGACACAATATGGTGCAATTTCAAACGGATCCGTCCCCCATTGACTTTCAATGTAAAGTCTGTAGTTAATATACCATAGGATCGGAGTTTTCTCCAATCTGATGGTATAATTTAACTTGAAGCGTCCCCATCACCATGGGAACGCCTCTATGTTAGAATATACCATCGGATTTGAGTTACATCGTGAAACTCAGATCCGACAGTATATTCTAACACAGAGGCGTTCCCATAGTGATGGGGACACTTCTAGTTAGAATATACTACGAACTGTGTACATGACTGCCCCCTGCTGCCTGGCAGCACCTGAAGGGGTTAATTGTGCGTATCATAGCCCCCTGTAAGAGATCAGGGGCTGCCAGGCAGCAGGGGGCAGACCCCCCTCCCTCCCCAGTGAATATCATTGGTGGCCAGTGTGCGGCCCCCCCCGGCCCCCCCTCTATTGTAATATTATTGGTGGCCAGTGTGCGGCCCCCCCTCCCTCTATTGTAATTGTAATATCATTGGTGGCCAGTGTGCGGCCCCCCCGGCCCCCCCTCTATTGTAATATCATCGGTGGACAGTGTGCGGCATCCGTCGGCCCCCCTCTATTGTAATTTCATTGGTAGCCAGTGTGCGGCCTCCGTAGGCCCCCCTCTATTGTAATATCATTGGTGGCCAGTGTGCGGCCTCCGTCGGCCCCCCTCCCCCCCTCTATTGTAATTTCATTGGTGGCCAGTGTGCGGCCTCCCCTCTTACCCCCCCCCCCCCCCGCCCGATCATCCTTGGTGGCAGCGGAGATTCCGATCGGAGTCCCAGTTTAATCTCTCTGGGGCTCCGATCGGTAACCATGGCAATCAGGATGCTACTGAAGGCCTGGTTGCCATGGTTACTTAGCAATATTACAATATTAGAAGCTTCATACTTACCTGCTGGCTGCTGCGCTGTCTGTGTCCGGCCGGGAGCTCCTCCTACTGGTAAGTGACAGATCATAGCAATGCACCGCACAGACCTGTCACTTACCAGTAGGAGGAACTCCCGGCCGGACACAAACAGCGCAACAGCCAGCAGGTAAGTATGATGCTTCTAATATTGTAATATTGCTAAGTAATCATGGCAACCAGGCCTGCAGTAGCGTCCTGGTTGCCATGGTTACCGATCGGCGCACCAGAGCGATTAAACTGGGACTCTGATTGGAATCTCCGGTTCCACAATGATCGGGGGGGGGAGGCCGCACACTGGCTACCAATGATATTAATACAATAGAGGGGGGGCCCGGGTGGGGGGCCGCACACTGGCCACCAATGATATTACAATAGAGGGAGGGGGGGCCGGGGGAGGCCGCACACTGTGCCACCAATGAGATTACAATAGGGGGGGGCCGCACACTGGCCACCAATGATATTCAAACTGGGGAGGGAAGGGGTCTGCCCCCTGCTGCCTGGCAGCCCCTGATCTCTTATAGGGGGCTATGATATGCACAATTAACCCCTCAGGTACAGCACCTAAGGGGTTAATTGTGCGGATCACAGCCCCCTGTAAGAGATCGGGTGCTGCCAGGCAGCAGGGGGCAGTCATGTACACAGTTCGTAGTATATTCTAACTAGAAGCGTCCCCATCACTATGGGAACGCCTCTGTGTTAGAATATACTGTCAGATATGAGTTTTCACGAAGTGAAAACTCATCTCTGAAAAAGCTTTTATGCAGATGGATCTTCGGATCCGTCTGTATGAAAGTAACCTACGGCCACGGATCACGGACGCGGATGCCAATCTTGTGTGCATCCGTGTTCTTTCACGGACCCATTGACTTGAATGGGTCCGTGAACCGTTGTCCGTCAAAAAAATAGGACAGGTCATATTTTTTTGACGGACATGAAACACGAATCACGGATGCGGCTGCAAAACGGTGCATTTTCCAATTTTTCCACGCCGAAAAAAAACTGAAAACGGCACAACGGCCACGGATGCACACAACGGTCGTGTGCATGAGGCCTTATATAAATATATTTCAAAATAAAAATCCATCTTAGTGACTTCAAATGACCAAAATTCCAACTGTGTCTGTAATACAGCCTTAAAAGTCCATACTTAGTTTATGATGAATGGAGACCATTCAAACGCAGGTGAAAGACTAGGGTGTCCACACGCGTGGCAGTGTTTCAGGGACCATATCCCCTTTCACAAGCTTCTAAAAGGTTTAAAGCAACAACCGTTTTAAAATAGTTTTTAATTTCCCAGTTTACAAAGGTTTAAAGGCTGGTGTTGTATCATTTAGAAGTTAGAAGAATACACATTTCATAGCTACATCTATACGCAGCCATTGTATTTGATACTGAATATTTTATCTCAGAATTTTATTTAAAAATGGCAATGGATCGTGTAGCGTTGTGTAAGTACTCCTGTGCCGTCTAAGAGCTCACATGTAATAAGATAAGTCTGCAGTTTTCATAAAAGGAACACTCCACGTTCAGCTAATTCTGTCTTAGATATGTATATTGCAGAATCTAAGAGGTCTCTTGGTGTGATTCTGGCATCCTGGTGAGAAAAGCATAAAGAAACTGTTTGGCCTGTATCGCACACATTATCAGAGTTTTTAGAAAGTGTTTCAGCAGAATATTAGCTTTTGAAGAGAAAAAACTACATTGACAGAAGGCATGTATGCTTGTTAGTTACATAGGAGTGTGCTTGCTCTTGGGCTTTTGGATTTTCATGCTAACGTTCATCTGTTTGTTTCATTATTTACAGTCCCTGCTTATTCAAACGCTAAGATTTTAGGTAAAGAAATTACATTCTGACCCCACAGTGCTGTACCTGAGCTTCATGGTTCTTATGTCTTTCCCGAGTCCTGTCTGAGAATCCCGTGGAGCTCATTTCTGCTCTGGCATCTCTCCATTTCTGAATTATCCCCTGCAAGAGACATTTAGTCTGAGGGAACAGATTGCTGGTTCAGCGTAAGATCTAAAACTGTCTTAAATTGCCATGAAATCTACTTTAAATATAAAGCACCCCGGGGAAATATACATTTTTGTTTCATAGCAGGCTTAGCTGACATGAGCAATGGAAATATGACTACGTTTTATGCAAATCGATGCCTTTGTACAAGCTAATATTTATCTCCAGTATAGTACTTAGTAACTATGCAAAGTAAATAGGATGTCAGGGAGATTGCAGACCAGATGGTTGCCATTCTGTCACAGGGCATCTGAGATCTAATGGGCTTGACCTCTGATCTTGATGTAGTTGACAAACAGCTTCTCATTCTCTAAAGTCCAGGTGATATTTAGATTTTGATTTATTTTTACTAATCCTGCTTTGTAAATAAACACACAATGGCTTTTTTAGCTTACCTGGAATGAATTTGCTGTGATTTAATTCCAACTCTTGCTGTTTTACTTAGGATTTATGAGCTGCCAATACTATGCACGCAGTCATTTACATTCCGATAGAATATTCATGATCGTGCCACATACACGAGCGTTGTCAAGCTAAGGGCAGCAAGAAATAAAGTGCTAAAAAGCATACGATTTCTTTGTTTTATCAAAGTAATCAGATGTATTTTTGTGTTCAGAAGCTAGCTAGGTCCAAGAGACTATCAGAAAGTCATAAACCTCAAAGTAAAAAATAAACCTTTATGTTAAAAGGTGCCAGAAATAGCAGAAAAAGACATGACACAAAAAGTGCATTGTGTGAATCAGAAATAATACTTTTATATTCACTCACTTTAAGTATATAGGTTAGAAAAAGCAGAAATTCACAGTTTTGTAAATGGTGGATCCCGTGTTATCTATACACAAGGATGCTATCTGTCATTCTAATTCTGCCTATAATGATAAGTAGTGTTAGGCGCGAATATTCGAATAGCGAATATTAATCGCGAATATCGGCACTTCAAAAATTCACGAATATTTAGATTATAGTGATATATATTCGTAATTTTGAATATTCTAGAAGTTTTTTCATCAGTAACCTCCCTTCTTGTTTGTTGGCCAATGAGAAGGCTGCAATGTCTTTGTCTGGGCTTAGCAACATCCCTAGTAACCAATAGGAAAGTTGCCTACCCCTTATTATATAAGAACCTCCCCAGCAGCCCTTGTATGCAGCATTTTGCAGTTCTGAGAAAGACGGCAGTGTCATTGCTGTGCTCTGTGCTTTCCTGTGTCATTACATTAGATAGTTAGTTAGCTTATATATATAATACAGATAGTGGGAGATAGTCAGTGTAGGTTAGATAGTGATATAGTTCTGCTGTCCATACATACATGCTACATACATAGTGCTATATGTATTTATGTGTGTATGTATGCTACATACATAAATACATACATAGTACTGTGATGTCACAAGTTCACAACAATACTTAGTGCACCAATCACTAATAAGTAGTCAGACCTGTTAAAATGTGAAGTTGCATGTATTGCACCAAAATATTCGCATTATTAGTGCCGATATCGCAATCGCGAATATATTGGAGCACTCTATCTGAATATAAAGCTATTGTAATGTTCTGCCATGCCAACCATTTTCTCCAGTTTCAGGAAACTTCTAGCAGCTTGAAAAATGTAGATATATTGACCCACGCCTGTATTTCGCATGCATTACGCGAATATTACATTGCCGATTTTTCGCAATCAAGAAAATAATCTCGAAATATGTGATGAATATTCTACCAAATATTTGCGAAATACCGCAAATTCGAATATTGCCCCTGCCGCTCATCACTAATGATAATCAGATAACTGCAGTAAAGTGATCTGTACAGACCAAGAAGTAACACCTATTATTAGGCTTACTGGCCAATACGAAAACTGCAGAACATGGAAAATTAAAAATAATATCATCCAACATTCATAAAAAAATGATTTAAACAATAGGTTGTTTTCTGATGACACATTCCCTTTAAATAGTAGTAGTTAAAGGTGTTTTTCGGGATTAGAAAAACATGGCCGCTTTCTTCCAAAACAGCACCACCTCATGTCATGTGTCTAGTATTGAAGCTCTGCTCCATTGGAGTCAAGGGTCAGAGCTTCAGTACTGCACACATCATGTGGACAGTGGTACTGCTGGTTTTGGAAAAAAACTGCTACGTTTTTCTAATTGTGGACAACCCCTTTTAAGTAGTTAAAGGGGTTATACCATAACTAATGTAAAAAATGAAAATCAGACATCATATAGTACATGACAATCTCTTCCTAACAAAGCTAGAACCACCCCTGTACCTCACATGGATCCACAGATCTCCCCATTTATTGCTCTGCTAGATTTATATGAAGCTAGCAGCTCTAGGGGAGGGTCTTTTCTGCTGCAGCTATGGGGGTGTGTCTCAGATCTCCCTATCACAGCTCAGGAGGCGTATCCATGCTCTTCCTATCACAGCTCAGGAGGCAGTTGGAGGATGAAACTGAGCATGTGCGGCCATCTCAGTGAGCAGGACAAAGAAATAAGAAAAAAATACAGGCGGCACTGTACAGATACATTTCATTAAATAACTTAATGGCTGTGCTAAATTTTTAATTGCATGCAATTACAAAAGAATTGTGATCCAGGTGCTGGTTTGGAAGCTGTAGAATATTTTTCATGGGACAACCCCTTTAAAATGGCCCTTGTATTTTAGATTACTAATAATGGAAATTCACACAATGTTGTGATTTTCAATGTATTTAGCTTTATATAGATTTGTATGCTGGGTTCATTTGGGTGTTACAATATTTATGACATACCATATTTAATTGACATTGATGTCACATCGATGAAGCAATAAGACCATATAGTACTCTGACCAACATTGCATACATAGCAGTTACTTATTTTCAATATAAGGTTGGTCACACATACGTAGACACCTGCCAGTTGAAATGAATGGAAGCTAAGGAAATCCACAGTACTCCTATTCCTATATCTGTAATAAACATAGGAAAACTCGTACTTAGGCTACTTTCACACTAGCGTTAATATTTTCCGGTATTGAGATCCGTCGTAGGGTCTCAATACCGGAAAAAAAACGCTTCCGTTTTGTCCCCATTCATTGTCAATGGGGACAGAACTAAACTGAACAGAACGGAATGCTCCAAAATGCATTCCGTTCCGTTTGGTTGCGTTCTCATACCGGAGAACAAACCGCAGCATGGATGCAGAGCAAAATGGTTCAGTCATGACCTACAATGCAAGTCAATGCGGACGGATTTTCTGACACAATCTTACTGCTCATGACTGATCCATATTGGCAATGTTATAGATAATACAACCGGATCCGTTCATAACACATGCAGGCGGTTGTATTATCAGTAACGGAAGCGTATTTGCTGAACCCTGCCGGATCTAGCAAAAACGCTGGTGTGAAAGTAGCCTTATTTGGGCATTGGCATACAATGGTGATACAAATATACATGATCATCATATTAAATGCACATTGTGCAACAATATTGTTATGTGCTAATCAACAAGTTGACAATGAGTAAAGTAAGAAATGAGTTCCTTGTTATCATTATAATATTTCTAAGCATTTACAAAATAAATTGTCAAGCAGCGTTTGTTGAAAGGTAGACGTAAACCCACTTTATTAATAATTCAGGTTCCATAAAATACATTTTAACCAGACTATAGCACTTTCTAAAAAAGTTAATTAGAGTTTTTAATCCTGACATAGCTCAAATGAAGGATTACAGAGGGTAATGATATGCAAATTACCAGGTAGCTGATAAGACTTTGTGAAAGACCTATACAAATTGTCATCCAAATCTGAACCACATAGTGTGATGTTAATTATGAGCAAAACACAGATAGTAGACGGCAATCACCCATTGGTGCTTATTAGCTGCCTTACAATAAAAACTCCAAGGTCAGCATGCCAATGTATGAAAGTTTCATGTAAGCATCAAATAAAAAGTTTTATTGAATGCACACAACGGAGATGATTGTTCCCATGAAATCTTTCAGCCTTTACGTTCCAGTTTAAACTAAAAAGTTTCTCTCACCCTATTCTTTTAAATGTGACTTCTGGTCTGATTCCATTGTCACAAAAAAATTTAATTATGTAGATTTGTCAAACTACTAATGGTGAGTAAATAGTGGGCAGTAGAATCATACAAATGCTGGGACATGTTCTGAAAGAAGACCTGACACTTCTCCTGACATGTCTATTCCATCTAAAGGCAGCACGGTGGCTCAGTGGTTAGCACTGGTGCCTTGCAGCACTGGGGTCCTGGCTTTGAATCTGACGAAAGGACATCATCTGCATAGAGCTTGTATGTTCTCCCTGTGCTTGCGTGGGTTTCCTCCCACACTCCAAAGACTGATAGGGAACTTAGATTATGAGACTCTTTGGAGACAGTGAATGATGCTAATGTCTGTAAAGTGCTGTGGAATATGCCACGCTATATAAGTGAGTATAATGAATAAATAAATCACAGTTCTGGAACATACATACTAAAATTTTGTCTTGCGTTATTCGTCCTAGAACATGATGAATAAATTGACAACTTGCTACTATTCCCCTTGTCAAAAGGGTAAGACAGACGAGCAGCACAAAGCAGAGTTTTAAAGTATAACTGTCATATTTTCACTCAAAATTCAATTTTTATATATGTTGTTGCTGCTGTGGTGATAATCCATAATCACTAATTATTGTGTTCACATACCACTTGTTTAATAAGATTCCATCCATAGCAACCGCTCCTCAAAAAGACTTCTTTCTGACTATCTTCTCAAGATGGACGCTGATGCCCTTACCCTGAAGCCAGGACCTCCCTCCCTAACTACCCAGAATTCATTTGGCTAATCTCGGGAATGCGCAGTCTCACCCCAACCAATCAGCTTTCTTCAGACTTAAACACGCCCTCTTCCTCCTGAGTAGTGTTGATAGCGCTGTTCGAATCGCAAATTTTTATCGCGAATATTCAAATCGCGAATTTTTTACTATCTCGTTCCGACGGGAGCACGCACGCAGCGTTTGGGACTGCCCACTACTACGTCTTCCGTATTCTGTAAATAGAATATAGGAAACGGAGGACACCTAGCAACGCTGTTTTAGCCGTACCCCTGAAATGCCTGGGGGAGGAAAGAACATGCTGCAATTACTAGGTAATTCAATACATATACAAAAGTTTTAACTAGGGAACTAAGGATGCTCTCGGAACGCGTCCTTCACTTACTGTGCCTGCGCCGAATACTAAACGGGTCGGCACCTCCGCAGTGAATGAAGACGGCGCAGGTGCAGTGAGTGATGCTGGCAGCAGGACCGCGTCCTTCCCTCACTGCGCCTGCGCCGAATAGTAAAAGGGACGGCGCAGGCGTGGGATTTACTGAATGAAGCGGAGAAATCGCAAGTCAATCAAACGGACCTGGGCGTGCCAAAGAGTGAGTGGACCGAGCCTCTAGGTGCTGAAGCAACTCCCTCATAGCACCTAGAGGCTCATTAACATATTTTTAAAGTGTTTATTTTAAGAAAGCGGTGGCAGGCAGGGAGTTATAAAGCCCACTGTTATGTACTGCTGACATTAGCACAATGTCAGTCAGCTACATAACGTAATTTATGATGACAGAAACCCTTTAACCTGTTCTCTGATTGAAGCCCTGCGGCAAAATCACCAGCATGCTCAGCCTAGGCATTTATCTCATGTGTATGTCCGGCATTACTCTATGTATTAATTACGGAATATGTACAATGAAGGTGGCTATGTGCTTGCATGACGTATTCTTATGTTTGAGCTCCTAAGTAATTATAATGTTGTTCTGCGAAAAACATGCATGCAAGGTAAGGTTATCTGAGGAAAATCCAAACTAAGAATATTTCAACTGTAAACCAAGGAATAGAAACCAATGACTCAGAAAATAGAGAGAAGACAAATAATTTCAGGTTCTTTGCCAGGAACAGTATATATAGATCTTGCAGATTCTGTAAAGCACACAGTTTGAAATGTTCTTTTGCAATGAAAGAAAGTAATTTCACTAAACACAGTACAAACAATAGGTCTTTATATAGTAAAGCCGACACAGACAGGCCAGCAAAAGCTGACTGAAAAAGTAATCATAGCACAAATGGCTCCTTCTATAGCGTTTACAAACTAAGTATGATAACGATATGTACATGAATGTACATGAGGGGCAAATGGATGGTGTAAATGTAGAGCCATTCTGTCTCATTCTAATCAAGCCAGAATGGAGGCCCCTTTAAGGGCATGTTAACATCAGCGCTACTATTTCCATTGTTCTGCTTCGTTATAGGAGCAGAATAACGAAGATAACGAGAATGCTGGATTTGACATATAACTGACGGGAACAGAGCCAAAGAGATCCAACTGACTATTATGGGGTCTGCTCTGTGTCAAGGTTTTTTAGCATGCTATTTTTGACAAATTATGTGACATTTGCTCTGAATGGAGCCTCCAAAGCAGATGTCAACATGCCCTAACAATGTTATATAAAAAGCTTCTCCTTTTACATGAGATTATTCCAAAGGTTTTCTAATGTTATGTGAATAAGCTTTTGAAAAAAAGTTATACATGTTTCCATTTGTGGGGATTCGCTCTGGTAGTTAGGACTAGCGGATGCAGTATAAAGGCAAAGTACACAGTTCTTGAATCAAACAGGAGCATTTATTCACACATTGGTGTATAACAAAATGCATATAAGCTGTATCACTGTAATGACCGGCGTCACGCAAAGGGAGGGAAATGGGAAGGCCCTGTCCAAGGGAGAGGGAAAGGTGGTGACCCCTGACTCACCTTGCGGCTGGCACCTGACTGCCCTGACGTCCCTAGACGGGTTTCTCACCCGTACGCCGATCACGTGCGTAAACCCTGGCTTTCCCTAAGATGAGCCCTATGTAGTGAATGGGGCGGTGGGATCACTAGTCCGCACCACTGACACTAAGAGGAAAACACCAAGGAGAGGACAGACAATACAGACAAACATATAATCCCAGGTGGGCGACAACAGCATACCACGAAGTCCCAACAGGGATCCGGAGGGTAATGTACTGGAACAACAACCAGGGAACACAGTTACACAGCTCCAGTGGGTCAGTATAGAAGTCCAGGCAGGAAGCTCTATATCTGGCAACCAGAGAAGTGTGAGAGGGGAATATAAGGAGGTTGGGAGTGCTGGACAAGAAACAGCTGAGGAGAAGGAGCTACGGATCCCTGAGTGAGCCAAAAAGCTACCATAAAGAAACAGCACAATCTTTCTACATAGAGCGCGCAGCCACCCGCTGCGACTTCCTGACCCCGGGTATAACGGAGTCAGGCGTGGCTCTTGACACCCTCGTGACAGTACCCCCCTCCCTACGAGGGGCCTCCGGATACTCAGGACTAGGTCTCTCAGGATGAGAGGCATGAAAAGCCCGAACTAACCTGTCGGCGTTTACCTCAGACGCTGGAACCCACATTCTTTCCTCGGGACCGTAACCCCTCCAATGCACCAGATATTGAAGAGAGCGGCGGACCCGACGAGAATCAACAATTTTGGATATTTGAAACTCTAGATTACCATCCACAACAACAGGAGGGGGTGGCAGCGGTGATGGTTCTAGAGGTGGAACATATTCCTTGAGTAACGACTTATGGAAGACGTTATGGATTTTAAAAGTCTGAGGTAGCTCCAGGCGAAAAGCCACAGGGTTAATTATGGCTACTATTTTGTAAGAGCCAATGAACCTAGGACCCAGTTTCCAAGAGGGAACCTTTAATTTAATATTCCTAGTAGACAACCACACGTAGTCATTCACTCCTAGGTCCGGACCTGGCGACCGTCTCTTATCAGCCATGCATTTATATTTACCTCCCATATTTTTCAAGTTAGCTTGCACCTTCTGCCATACCGATGAAAGAGATGATGAAAACCGTTCCTCTTCGGGAACCCCAGAAGACCCCCCCCTCTTTGAAAGTACAGAATTGGGGATGAAAATCATATGCACCAAGAAATGGTGACTTACCAGTAGATTCCTGACGGCGATTATTTATGGCAAACTCGGCTAACGGTAAATATGATGACCACACCTCTTGGTTTTCAGACACAAAACATCTTAGATATGTCTCAAGGTTTTGGTTGGTACGCTCAGTCTGTCCATTCGACTGAGGATGGAAAGCTGAGGAAAAGGACAAGTGTACCCCCAAACGGGAACAAAAAGCTTTCCAAAACTTAGAAATAAACTGCGTTCCCCGATCCAAAACAACATCGGAAGGGACCCCGTGAAGCTTCACAAGGTTCACTGATGAATACCTGAGCAAGAGTCTTAGCATTAGGTAGTGCGGGTAACGCAATGAAGTGTACCATTTTGCTAAACCTGTCCACTACTACCAAGATAACTGTTTTACCCGCAGACAAAGGTAAGTCAGTGATAAAATCCATTGACAGATGTGTCCATGGCCTATTGGGAATGACAAGTGGCAATAAAGACCCTGCAGGACGTGTATGAGAGACTTTTGCGCGCGCACAAGTAGAACAAGAAGACACAAAATCCATTACATCCTGACTCAACCTTGGCCACCAAAAACGACGAGACAATAGCTCCCAGGTTGCTTTATTACCCGGGTGCCCAGCAAGTGCCGAATTATGATGTTCCTTTAATAATTCGAGACGCAGGTTCAATGGTACAAACAATTTCTCTGAGGGGCAAGAGACCGGGGCGTCCCCCTGGGCCTCTAGCACCTTCCCCTCCAGAACAGAGTGTACCGCAGAGACAACCACTCCTCTTTGTAGAATGGGTACCGGATCACTCACATTACCCCCTCCAGGGAAACAATGAGATAATGCATCTGCCTTGGTATTTTTTGCCCCAGGACGATAGGTAATAACAAAGTTCAACCTGGTAAAAAATAGCGGCCACCTAGCTTGTCTAGGGGTGAGACGCTTAGCTGATTCGAGGTACAGAAGGTTTTTGTGGTCCATAATCACAGTGACGGGGTGGATTGCCCCCTCTAAAAAGTGACGCCATTCTTCAAACACTAGTTTAATAGCTAATAGTTCCCTATTGCCAATATCATAGTTCTTTTCTGCTGCAGATAGTTTTTTATAAAAGAAAGCACAAGGATGCCATTTGCCAGGAGACAGACCCTGAGACAGCACACCCCGCACTCCCACCTCTGACGAATCGACTTTAACAATAAAAGGCTGGGAGACATCAGGTTGGATTAGTACAGGTGCCGAGGTAAACCTCTCTTTTAGAGAGGAAAAAGCAATTTTAGCGGCGTCAGACCATTTCGAAAAATCAGTCCCCTTCCTAGTCATGTCAGTAAGGGGTTTTACAATCACCGAATAATTTTTAATGAACTTTCTATAGAAATTTGCGAAGCCCAAGAACCGTTGCAGTGCTTTGAGGTTCTCAGGAAGATCCCAATCTAAAATTGCCTGGACCTTCCTAGGATCCATACGGAAACCTGAAGCAGATAATAAATAACCTAGGAACTGTATTTCCTGAACAGCGAAGACACACTTTTCAATTTTAGCATATAATTTATTCGTCCGTAGGACCTGCAGTACCTGTCTGACATGCACCTCATGTGTTTTCAGATCAGACGAATAAATTAAAATATCATCTAGGTATATCACCACAAACCTGCCGATAAGATGACTAAAAATGTCATTAACGAAATGTTGGAAGACAGCAGGAGCATTGGTCAGACCGAAAGGCATGACTAGATTTTCATAATGCCCCTCAGGGGTGTTAAAAGCTGTCTTCCACTCATCCCCTTCCTTAATACGAATCAGATTGTAGGCCCCCCCTAAGATCAAGTTTGGAGAACCACCTAGCACCCGCAATCTGATTAAACAGGTCAGGAATGAGAGGAAGAGGGTATGGGTCTCGGATGGTTATCCGGTTTAATTCGCGAAAATCTAGGCAAGGACGCAGGCCCCCATCTTTCTTTTTAACGAAGAAAAACCCTGCAGCCACGGGTGAATAAGAGGGTCTGATGTGTCCCTTAGCCAAGCTCTCGGAGATATAATCTTTCATGGCTTGTCTCTCCGGACCCGAAAGATTATATAACCTGGTCTTGGGTAATTTTGCACCGGGAATCAGGTTAACCGGGCAATCATAAGGACGGTGAGGTGGTAACTTCTGACAACCCTTTTCAGAAAAAACGTCCTCAAAGTCCGAAACAAATGTAGGTAGGGTAGCTATGGAGGCGACTAAGCAATTGCTATTTAAGCAATTTTCTCTGCAATGCTCACTCCACTCCGATATCTCCCTGGCCTGCCAATCCACCACTGGATTGTGCGCTACCAACCAGGGAAGACCCAACACCACCGGAGTGGGAAGCCCCTCCAGAACATAACATGAAAGCAACTCGTTATGGTGGTCCCCTACCCGAAGGTGTAAGTTATGGACAATGTGAGTGAGGTTTCTCTGAGACAGAGGAGCAGAATCAATAGCGAATATGGGAATAGGTCTCTGTAGCGTACAGAGAGACAAACCCATAGTGTGGACAAAATGGGCATCTATCAAATTTACTCCTGCTCCACTGTCTAGAAAAAAAGAAATAGTCTCCATCTTAACGCCAAAAACAACAACCGCTGGCAACACAAATTGCGATGTTCGTATGGAGGAAACGTATACCCCCCGGCTGACATCCTCCACACAGCCTGGGGTTAGTAGTTTTCCGACAGTCTTTTGTTTTTGAGGAAGGAAGGACAGACATTAATAAAATGACCCCTCTCCCCACAGAAAAAACAAACCCCACGCCTACGACGAGCCTCAGGAGGATGGACCTGACGAGTAGTTCCTCCTAGCTGCATAGGCTCGTCTAAGTCCGTACAGACTAACTGCTGCTTGGGAGGGGTTACCAATTGCTCCGGTTTTTTCAATCTGTCCCTAAGACGTCTATCTATTCTGATAGCAAGGGACATAACCGCATCAAGGGAAAAGGGAGTCTCATACAGCACAAGCGCATCCTTAATCCTTTCGGATAACCCAGAGCAGAACTGACTCCTGAAAGCCGGGTCGTTCCACTGGGTATCCGTAGCCCACCTACGGAACTCTGAGCAATACTCCTCTACTGGCCGCTCTCCCTGTAGGAGTCTCCGTAATTTTGATTCAGCCAGTGCGACTCGGTCAGGGTCATCATATATGAGACCCAAGGCCCCAAAAAATTCATCCACTGACCGGAGAGCCTGGGAATCAGCGGGTAAAGAGAACGCCCAGGATTGAGGGTCCCCCTGCAGCAGGGAAATAACAACCCCCACCCGCTGTTCTTTATTACCAGAGGAGTAAGGGCGTAACTTAAAATATAATTTACAGGCCTCACGGAACGTCACAAATTTGTCCCTTCCCCCAGAAAATCTGTCAGGAAGAGCAACCTTGGGTTCCGCAACAACCTGGTTACCTGTAGCAACCGCTGGGCTTGCAGTCTGTTGTAATTGCTGCTGTTGCTGGAGGACCGACGCCTTCAATCCTGCCACCTCCAAAGACAGGCCTTGAAGTTGCTTTGACAAAGCAGCAATTGGATCCATACTGGATTCTAAGTAGGTAGAAAGAAAATTATATCTATTTTTTTTTTTTTTACCTACACAAAATAAGGGCCAGATATAATGTAATGACCGGCGTCAAGCAAAGGGAGGGAAATGGGAAGGCCCTGTCCAAGGGAGAGGGAAAGGAGGTGACCCCTGACTCACCTTGCGGCTGGTACCTGACTGCCCTGACGTCCCTAGACGGGTTCCTCACCCGTACGCCGATCACATGCCTAAACCCTGGCTTTCCCTAAGATGAGCCCTATGTAGTGAACGGGGCGGTGGGATCACTAGTCCGCACCACTGACACTAAGAGGAAAACACCAAGGAGAGGACAGACAATACAGACAAACATATAATCCCAGGTGGGCGACAACAGCAGACCACGAAGTCCCAACAGGGATCCGGAGGGTAACGTACTGGAACAACAACCAGGGAACACAGTTACACAGCTCCAGTGGGTCAGTATAGAAGTCCAGGCAGGAAGCTTTATATCTGGCAACCAGAGAAGTGTGAGAGGGGAATATAAGGAGGTTGGGAATGCTGGACAAGAAACAGCTGAGGAGAAGGAGCTACGGATCCCTGAGTGAGCCAAAAAGGGTTGCAAGGCAAACCCAGAAAGCTACCATAAAGAAACAGCACAATCTTTCTACATAGAGCGCGCAGCCACCCGCTGCGACTTCCTGACCCCGGGTATAACGGAGTCAGGCGTGGCTCTTGACACCCTCGTGACAATCACAAAACGCAGGTGGCTTGGTGTTTGTTCAGACACAAGGAAATAAACAATAAAAGTCACCTTTTCTCCTGAGTGTTAATTCACACCCTGTTAGCCGTTCATCCTCATCAAGTTCATAGGCGGCCTGTTCGTCTTTAGAGGAGCCTGAGTCCTCCAGCCCAGCTCAAACCTCAAATTCCAGCACAGCCCTCAGTTCACAGCACACAAATTCCTGAGCTCCACTGTCAGCGGGATGTAAATCCACACACCTGGCTGTACTGGCTGGTTTTTATGCCTGGCAAAACTCGGACTGGAACATGGGGAGTAGTCACCCACCCAACACTTTGACTACTCCCAGTAAGAGCCGTCCCGGATCAGTTATAACTGTAGTTCTCTCCTCTTATACCTCCTCCCTGTAATATCCAATAGCAAACTCTTGGAGGCAGCGAGGAAAAGAGTTAAATATTGCAAGTAGGCACCAGGTTTGATGAGTAAATCAATGATTTATGTGGTATATTTCGAGTTTAATTTGGCTAATTCTGTTATATAGATTATGGTTTCCATTCTGTGTGTTGTTGTATCATCAGCCCCTGTCCCGGGTATGATGTCCTCCATTTAGGGTTGCGATTTCCTCCTTTGTGGGGTTATGAAAGTGGCCGCATTAGGACAAATGTATTTTTTAGTTTCTGGGCCTGCCACATGCAGCAGCTGGGGGCCCCGGTCTAGCATATATACCGTAGCACTGATAGACTCCTGAGTACAGCACTGTGCTAGTAAGCAGCAAGTCTCAGGAACACCTGAGACTGGTAAAGAACATTATGATGCTAGCCAGTGCTTTATATGAAATTAATTTCCTATGCAACACTCACTCTGCCTGGAGGAGCGCAGCAGGAGCACACAGTCATTCTGCAGAATGTGGAGTCTGAGCATCAGGCACCTGAAGTGACTAAAGTGATTATGTACATCAGGGCAGAGTATCACAGTTGGTCGCTGACTCGTTGATCATTGACAGGAGACAAAAGGAGTGGTGTAGGAGAGAAGAAGGGGGCGCAAGCTCCCTGATCTGGCTTGCTGGACAAGGCAAGAGGGTTGTTGAGGTCTGATGGCAGCACCCCAAAACACAGTCAGTATTAGTGTGTTATCACTGCTGTGTTGGGCCTATTAAGATATTCTATTAATAAAGGAGTTGTCCACTTTTTTCTTACCCCCAGAGTGGCCAGATCCACATTGGTGATAATACTTCCCATCTGCAAAAACAGACAAGAATAAGACCTTCAGTGACATTCTGGGATCAGGTACTCGGATCTGTGACAAAAACATGCTTTGTCCCATTGACTTGCATGGGTCAGCTTACTATCTGATTTAAAAACAGAGAGCACAATGAATAGAAATACATGAGGACTAAGTTTGGAAATTGTGTCTTTTTCTTGGATTTAAAAAGAAATTGTGTTGCAAGCATTTTTTCTAGTTGTGATGCAATTATTCTAATGACAGAATCATTTTTAGTTGATGAATGTGTCAGGTGGCATTCCGCTTCACAGCTTGACTAGAGAACTATTAACACTCACATGCATAATGCACACAGCGGGTGGCATCTTCACATAATACATCTCATTTTTTTATGGAATGCTCTAGACTCTCTACTCTGCATTATTAAAAGCCATGTACTTTTTTCTTCTACTTAGCTTCTATTTTTGGCTGTCATAAAAACTTACTATAATGTATTTATGTCAAAGAAGGAGTTAAGAAACGACCCAGTAAATGATGACACTATTAATAGTTTCTGACAATTAGTGGTGGCACACTTTAGATGAACTCAAGCATGGCATGCACTGCTGCTGGGTTTAACAGCTACTTATGGTTTGATTATATTAGAATTGCTCTGATAGTTCTGCCAGAACCCAGAACACTTAGTATGGTTGTGTTTTGTTTATTAATGAGCTTGTGCGACTATTTCCTATGGCACAGTCTTCGTGAAGAGTCTTGTATAAGCCCTTCTAGCCTTCAAAAACATAGTAATAAATGTCAGCAAAAGCTGGATAGTTTTTATGATCAGTACTGTTTAACTTACAAGTCTCTTAAAACAGAAGAATAAATGAACTATTTTTCAACATAAGTGAATTTGTTACAATATTTTGTTACATTATACAGTACATCATCATGGAATAAGTTCATTTTGCATAGTTTGCATTTGCTGTATATGATCAGAATGTGATTATGTGAGGTTAGTAGATTTACAATGTTGAAAAATGATTTAACAGAGTATGTACGTCTTTTATGGTGTATGTTACATCTGTGACCGTGGACAAAAAAGATGAGGTTTTATCCATATATTTTTGTAGTTATGTTCCTTAAGTAAAAACATGAATAAAGGTTCATTTTTTATGCCCAATACTTTTGGGCGAATCAAAGAATCTAAAGTAGACTTCGATACAAATTTCATAAAAAAATTGGATTTGTCACAAAGCCGAATTTTATCGCTCTTCATAGTAACAAATCAATTTTTCCTAAAATGGCTGAAAAAAAAACTCAGCATGTTCATGTGGGGACGTCATCATGCTCGCCACAGGTCCTTGGTGGGTTTTCTTCAATCAAGATGGGAATGGACGGCCTCTCCCGAGCAAGTGGATGAGGTGAGTATTATTTTTTTCCTTTAGCCCGAGTAACCTCTGAAAGGCTGAATGTGAGTCACAGATGTTGTGATCATCATAGAACGCGGCATCTGAGGGGTTAAATGATGGGGGGTGGAGTGATCGTCCTTCCCCGTCATTGTGCCCGGTCCATACAATGGAAAGCGATTCGTGAGAAAGTAATTTGTAATAAATCAAATTTTTTTGTCGCAGTTCGGTTAAACAGCCGAATCTAATTTTTAAAAACTTTGCTCATCTCTAATGCATAAGTATACAGGAGTAATTTACTCCATAAAGACATACATCCACTGCAATAGTACATATGTGGTGGATATGATCTATTGCCACAACTGCTGCTTACAATATATCAGCTGCACATTGAAAGTCAGAATTGGGGAACATATTCATGGAACAATGTCCCAGAATCTGTGAAACATATGTGCCCTAGAAGGAGCCTCTTAGCACCATAAAGGGTTTGTGCAGCGCTAGTGTGTATAGGTCATCAATATCAGATTGGCAGGGGTTTTATTCTCGGCACCCCATTAATCAGCTGTTTGAAGAGATTTGAAGACCCCCCACTGATCTGATATTGATGACATCAATATATGGGTAGTGTAACTACTTTGCAAGTAGTTGTCCTTCCAAGGTTTTTTTAAACTAAAGAGAGGCAGAGATTAGAGGGGGCCTTTCTTCACAAGAGGAACATACTAGATTCTTATCATGGACACTACCAGTCCAAATGGTTTAAATTCACAGGCCAACACAATATACAGTACTTTAATTAGACATGCGATAGCATGCGTAAACAGATATTTAGTCTTTATAGATTTTCCTACCTGTGTTTGAAAGGGAAGTAAACCTGTTATAAATATCCAAATCAGTATGAAATATCATTATCCACTTTTTCCCATGAATCTTTAAAACCAGCTTTTTTGCACAAACACTTGTGATGAGTTAGGGCCACATATCAGGACAGAAATATACAAGTCTTTGCTGTTTTTTTATGGAAATTCACACATCCTTTTTTCAATATGTTTCAAAATAAAATGGACTGTCTTAAATCACCTACAGTTTTTCAACCAACGTGGATGCCGACGTTATACTGTCAATACCATAATTTTGTGGCAAGGTTCTACATTCCTATTCTACATTGTGTATCGTTAACATGTGGAGCAAATGATGTGACAACCAACCAAAGCTGATTTTATTCAGCCCTGTGTGAACCACATTTTATCATGCACTATGCATTTTAGGAACTGGTTAACAGGCACTGTACTATTTGGTTTGTACGATTTCATTTCAGCACTAATTAAGTTACAATTCATAGTTTTCAACAACTTTCCTTTTAAAGGGTTTAGCTGGTTCTTCAACATGACCATAAAAAACTGCTGACAGCACTAGATAGGGGTGGAAAATAGCAAGACAAACATACATTTTGTAGAGCCTTTATTATCAGGAGTAGTGTGAATATGATTTTTTATTCTGCCAGATTCTGCTCCTGCAAGTGACCAGGAGCTATGCTCTTTGCATTGAGCTCCTTTACAGCCCATCCCCTCTGCTCTGAGTGGCAGGTCTAGTGGTCTCATAATTGAATGCTACAGCTGTCACTCAAAGCACAGGGTGGGGATATGATGCAGCTCAATGCATATAGCCCTTCAGATTAACGATACACCCTGGTTCTTGGTTCTTCTGTTACAACCCATTCATTATTTACCAGGCACTGCTCCATACGTTTAGCAGCTGCTGTGCCTTGTATTGTAGCTCAATCCCATTCACCTGAATGGGATGAAGCTGTAGTAAACTCTAATACCAACAACAAAGTATGGAGCTATAAGTGATAAACAGATGATTAGTGGGGGTGCTGATAATCCAACCCCCACCAATCTAATATTGACGGATTATGCTAAAAACTCTCTATAGCTCCTGGACACAAGTCCTGAAAACAACACCTTTCCAATTCAGATTTATAGCACTTTCACTCAGTATTTGGGTCAGTATTTTGCTTTAGTATTTGTAAATTAAAAATCAGGAATAAAAAAGGGTGCAAATCTTCCCATTAAACTTGTTTCTGTTTATGTTACATTCCAGATTTTGGCTTACAAATACTGACCAAAATACTGCTGTGTGATAGTGGCCCACAGTTGGGTCAGGATTTGTGGCTATATAACATGTTAGGTTCATGAAGGTTGTATCATTTTTATAACCCACTTGGGCTTGTGATGTTTTTGGATGGAGAAGCAAAATCTGAAAATTTATAAATTTTTGTAAATTATATGAAAATAAATCCCAAAATGAAGAACTTGCCACAAACATTAGATAGCTGCAAGTTTTAGACAACCTTCATCACTAGAGATAGCCTTGTGGTTTGCCCGGCGGTTGTTTTGCGGCGAACTTTGCGTGTTTGCGATTCGCCGAACATGCGAACGTATGGAGATATTTGTGCCCGCCATATTCTTTTACATTGTGAAGAACTTTGACCCATGACACATCCATCAGGTGGTACAGGACAGCCAATTGAGATGCTTCAGCACATGGACATACCCCCTACCTTATAAATAAACCTGATCTGGCCACCATTTTACATTCAGTGTTTTGCCAGTGTAGGGAGGGGTTGCTGTGTGGAGCAGGGACAGACTGTTAGGGACACGAAACACTAGCTAATAGGGTCACAAAAGTCATTTTAAGGACTGGTATAGGTGTGCTATCGATAGGTGTGATACACAGAGGGGTGCGATATACTTATAATATACTTTTATAATGAGTCAAAAACACATAGATCTATATAGTGATCACCTGGAAGTCAGGGGCCTAGGGGCTAGGGGCTTACTAGGGCCATTTTTATATAGGGTAAGGTTCCGGACGGGGTCGCTCTTATTGGGGGGGTGGTCTGTGGTTAGGCTATCAGGGCCAGAATAGCACCCCCCTGTAGGGCAATATCAGGGACAGTTCTTTGCCCACCATGTCCTTCAATACCACATCATCAGCTAGCCCAGGGATAGATGTTTTTTTGCTTTCCCTCTGGGATTCATGGATGTGCACTGGAACCCCCCGGATTGTGGTAGGACATATGGTTTCTGATTTGGTGCCGCCGAGCACCTGATTTAGTGCCGCCCAGCACTTGTTATTGCCAACGACATCTATGCTTTTTGGTTAACTTTAATAATTTCATTTATTTTCATTTTGAGGGATATCTTTTCCATTCACACATCCGCAAAATGGGTCCGCATCCGGTGCAGACCCATTCATTTTCAATGGGGCCGGAATGTGCTGTCCGCATCTGCATTTGCGGATCCACATCCGCATTTGCGGATCCACATCCGCATTTGCGGATCCGCGCTTTCGCATCCGTGCTTCCGTTTTCGCAAAAAAATAGAACATGTCCTATAAGATTAGGCATTTTCTATTATAGTGCCGGCGATGTGCGGTCATTAAATTGCGGAATGCACATTACCGGTGTCCGTGTTTTGCGGATCCGCAAAACACTTACTGACGTGTGAATTGACCCTCATAGTAAAATGATTAATGGTTACGTTTTATCTTCATGAATATTCTAATGGATTGCCTTCCTTGTACAATGTTATAATATACTTTCTATGTTAGAAAGTATATTATAGTGCATTTTTATTGTGCGGCAGTTGTGTACGATTCTGCTGCGATACTGCAGGTATATAGAGGGACAAGCGTTATTGGAACAAGTAATTTCTACTAGTGTGATATGCCAGTCGTCCCCCCAAAAAACAGATTGAAGCGGGGTGTTATATACCAATATACTTTCTTTATAGTGCATTTGGGTACTGTACAGTGCATTTGCACATGCGCGTACGCGAAAATTGAATTGCCGATATTTCGCATTGAAAAAAATTATGAATGGAGATCGCAAATTTGAATAATACATCTGGTATGTCACTGTCCATGTTGTGGGACTATTTGTGCACTTCTAGTAATTATTTCTTGGCTGCAAATATGGGCTGAAGGTTTTTCAGGTTCGCCTGCCATTAAAATGAATGGGACCCGCCGCGAACTTGCGTTTCACGAACATTTGATCGCGTTCGTGCAATCGCGTTCGCGAACTGTCCCGGCAGATGTTCGTCCATCACTATTCATCACAGCACAGCCAATAGATATGGGATATAATGGATATGGGATATAAGTAACTGTCACAGTACTCTGGTGCTGCATGTCTTTGTGGAAAGGAGGATCTAACAGAAATCTTACTTGTTGGATATCTGCTGTCTGAAGACAACACCTAGATATTGACTGTATCTACAGAGTAAAAGTGAATATACATTGACAAAGTCTACACGGTTGCAGGCTTCCTATCCTTTTAAATGTATTATCTTCAATATAACTCATTTTGCAGAATAATCAACAGTTTATTGGTTATTTCAGTTTTCTTGTATATTGTTTATGTAGATGTCTAGTTAGAAAGAACAGGAAAGGAGGTCATTTATGGAGGGCTGATTAACAATTAACCTAATACTGCTGATATATTCTGTGTGTATAATGATTACAACAATTTACAAATCCATTAAAAGTAGACATGTTCTCTATTGATGAAGGCTGGATCCTCCCAGTTATTTCTTCTGATAGGTGGTAGGCAATTAAGAGTGCCGCATTTGTGTGAGGGGAGGCGGGGCGTTCACTATTTAAACCTGGCCCTCCTCCCCCCACTTGTCGGTTCGAACGATTTCGAATCGGCTTGTGGGTTGGTGCCAGAGAAGGGCATGCGTCACTGGAGGATCGGGGGATCGGCTGCGTCGAGCTCGTCGCTACGGTGATTAGGTAGGCAGGGTGGCTTGCACACCCGTCTCGCTATGTATAACATGTGGGGCTGCCGAGCGTGCCGCCGGTCCCCAGCTGCGCTGGAGACTGCCCGCACTCCCGATCGCTTCCGGCACCCCGAGACAGGCACCCCGATCCGCTCCAGGCCCTGCGCTAAGCACCCCCGCTCCCAAATGCAGCTTCCCCCAGGCAGGCACCCCTCACCTGTGGCTCAGCAGCGACGGGTCACGACGTCCGCTCGCATACCCTGAGCATCGGTCACGCCGGCCGTCGGCTCCACGACGCAGCGTTATATATCACTCACTCCCCTATCAGAACGTTCCGCCGTAGAGGAAAACGCCGTCCGCTCACACAGGGATCTATTCATTAGCTGCAATCAGTAAGCGGAGGTCCAGCTGCAGGATCAGGGGACGGAAGCCGAAAACTATAGGCGATTAATACGCCGCGGCTTTCCCTGTACAAATAGTCGATAGCGGTGGGCACGGGATGCAATGTTCCACATGGCGGAGCGCAAATCCCTCACAGCCGATCCTGATGCACGTTCTCCTGGTAATTACAATTAGCGAGGCAGTGAAGGTGGACATGCTTATGTGACTTTCAGTCATGTCTAGGAATCCGCTGCAGAATAAACTCGTCTTCTTTACTGCGCCAAACTCAGGCAAGACAAGATAAGCAGATACTCAGACATGTGCACGGTATAACAAGTTAGGATTTCAATGGTTAATTCTAACCTAGAAGGGAATCACTGGCTTGCTGCGCTCCAGCAGGTCCTGGCTTGAGAGAGGGCGGGGGATGGTCGACACCTACAGGCCCATACTGGTACTGCAGTCCAGGTGCAGGGCTCCTCTGCTCAGGCACAGTGGCTAGGTACTAAGGCAGGAGTATAAAAAAAAAAAAAAAATATTTAAATAAAATTTGGAATATGTTCAAGGATCAAATATAAAGAGGGCTTCAAGGAGGGGGGCTGGCCACGTCACTTTGCGCACGCAGCCGGGCCGCCCGTAAGCCCATACGGTCAGTCAGGGGGTTGGTTCGGGCGCAGTCACAATAATCCGGTGGTTAGCTAGGGAGCGGTGGCATGAGTGAAGTGTCGCCCAGCTGGCGTGCGCTCACTCACACGTCTGTTCTTGGTTGTTCAGGTCCACAGGTGGTGGGCTAACTTACGATATTGTGGGGTTCGTGGCTGTCATGGCCGCCAGGTGAGTCAGGAGTGGTGCATGCGGGGGCCAACCCCCTCTTTTCTCCTGCATAGGCTTGGGGGACGGGGGATGGTGGACTATTATGTCCAGGCCTCTGGCGCATCTCTTACAGGGTGGCGCCTACAGTCGTGGCCTTTGGTGGGGGGAAAAAAAAAAAAAAATAATAATGGTATAGATAGGAATGTTGCTTTGCCAGGTCTGTCACGACTACAGACTCCTTATAAAGCCCTGCCACGACTGCATGCATCAGTCTGTCACGACTACAGACCCGCTCTAAAGCCCTGCCACGACTGCAGGCAACAGTCTGTCACGACTACAGACCCGTTATAAAGCCCTGCCACGACTGCAGGCATCAGTCTGTCACGACTACAGACTCGTTATAAAGTCCTGCCACGACTGCAGGCATCAGTCTGTCACGACTACAGACTCGTTATAAAGTCCTGCCACGACTGCAGGCATCAGTCTGTCACGACTACAGACCCGCTCTAAAGCCCTGCCACGACTGCAGGCACAAATCCGTTACGACTACAGACTCATTATTAAGACCGGCCACGACTGCAGGCATTAGTCTCATGTCAACAGACTCACGAGGTAATACTACCACGTCTACAGGCGATGGTCCGTTACCGATACTCTCGATGTAGGGTCCCCTCACGACTACAGGGGCTAGTCGTCACATCCACAGACTCGGTCGCACTCCCGTTAACTACAGGCACTGGGTGGGCATCTACGGGTAGTTGCGTCACGACTACGCACGTGGGTCAGCCACGGCCTGGGAGGTCAGCCTTCACGGTCACAGGTAGGTCCAGTTAGGCTTCAGTCTCCCAGCGGGTTCCAGTCACAATAACCAGCCCCTAGGTGAGGGGGGGCACTCCCGCACCGGCGCACAATGCCAGGGAGCTGTGCGGCTCCTCACGTGGCACACGGTTCAAACCAGCGGGGGCCGGGGCCCACGGTAAAGGAAGGGCTCCCTCTGATCCGGTGCACATTGCCAGGGAGTGGCGCTGCTCCCCACGCGGTACGAGTGTCCAGCCGGCGGTGGGTCGGCCCTAGCTGAGGAGGGGGGCTCCCCCGCACTGGTGCATTCTGCCAGGGAGCAGCGTGAGCTCCCCACGCGGCTGGGGGGTAAGGCTCCTCATCTTCAATAAAGTCTGGCACGGGCCGCCGTGCCGTTAGGTAGGCAGGGATCAGGGGAAGGAGTACTAGGCTCGGTCAGAGGGAGCAGATCATAGGCGGTGGCTGGCTTCCTGCTGCCGGCCGTATATAAGGTTCCAAGGGGGTTATTTAGGCACAGGATGTTAGTTAGTCCGTGCAGGTGATCTGCGTTATACCATGCTCTTCATGCTCGTACTCAGAGCTGTGCCCATACGAGAGCTGCTTAAGTGGTTGATAGTGAAGAAAAAAATAAAAAAAATTTTTTAAAAAAAATACATTTTTGAGTCTCTCACGCATGGCTTCTCCGTTTTAGGTTTACACATATGACTCCGCCATCTGAGTCTCTCACGCATGGCTTCTCCGTTTTAGGTTTACACATATGACTCCGCCATTAGAGTCTCTCACGCATGGCTTCTCCGTTTTAGGTTACACATATGACTCCGCCATTAGTCTCTCACGCCTGGCTTCTCCGTTTTAGGTTGGCACATATGACTCCGCCATTAGAGTCTCTCACGCATGGCTTCTCCATTTTAGGTTACACATATGACTCCGCCATTAGTCTCTCACGCATGGCTTCTCCGTTTAGGTTCACACATATGTCTCCGCCATTAGAGTCTCACGCATGGCTTCCCCGTTTTAGGTTACACATATGACTCCGCCATTAGAGTCTCTCACGCATGGCTTCTCCGTTTTAGGTTTACACATATGACTCCGCCATTAGAGTCTCTCACGCATGGCGTCTCCGTTTTAGGTTGGCACATATGACTCCGCCATTAGAATCTCTCACGCATGGCTGCTCCGTTTTAGGTTTACACATATGACTCCGCCATTAGAGTCTCTCACGCATGGCTTCTCCGTTTTAGGTTTGCACATATGACTCCGCCATTAGAGTCTCTCACGCATGGCTTCTCCGTTTTAGGTTGGCACATATGACTCCGCCATTAGAATCTCTCACGCATGGCTTCTCCGTTTTAGGTTACACATATGACGCCGCCATTAGTCTCTCACGCATGGCTTCTCCGTTTAGGTTCACACATATGTCCCCGCCATTAGAGTCTCACGCATGGCTTCCCCGTTTTAGGTTACACATATGACTCCGCCATCTGAGTCTCTCACGCATGGCTTCTCCGTTTTAGTTTTACACATATGACTCCGCCATTAGAGTCCCTCACGCAGAGCTTCTCCGTTTTAGTTTTACACATATGACTCCGCCATTAGTCTCTCACGCATGGCTCCGCCATTAGTCTCTCACGCATGGCTTCTCCGCTTTAGGTTTACACACAGGACTCCGCCATTAGAGTCTCTCACGCATGGAGATTAAAAAAAAAAAAAAGGGGGGGCCTATCACTCACCTATTGGGCTTTGTCAGGGTTTTTGCCACTCTCAATTAAACTTGTCCTATAGCATTGTTAACTATACATGGCAGGTATTCAGCACCATTGGTACAGGCTACATCCGGACCTACCGTCACTCTTCTCCGCCCACCCGATCAAAGCGGCGTTGAAGGGTTTGCGCAAGATGTCTGTTGTGAAACGACATGGGCGTCAGCCATTTACCGGTAGCTTGTTCAGGCCGTGACAGGCAAACTGCAGGGGCAAACCGTTCGGGCCACAGGTTAGCGCTCTGGTAGAAACAGCCTTGTACCTGGCCTTCCATGGATTCCTCAGGTCAGGCGAGCTCATGGGCACCAATACGCTGGCTGGATGCCTGCGGAAAGGTCAGCTCATCCGGCGCGGGTCCATCTATGTCCTCACCTTGGCCTCGTCCAAGACGTCACGGCCGGGGCAACCAGTGGCGGTCAGATACTTTCCCACGGACAGCAGATGGTGTCCGGTGCAGGCCTTGGAGGCTTGGCTGCGTAGTATTTAGTCCAAGCGGCATGTTCTCCCGTACTCGAACTAGGCAATGCCCGGCTAACCACCGCGGCCTTTCTTACGTACATTCAGGTTAGTTGACAGGTTCAGGGGTCGGTCCTCGCTGGATCACAGGACATTCCTTCCGCATGGGCGCGGCAGCGGCGGCGTCCATGCATAAGGTGCCAGTACATGTCATCAAACGGTTGGGTCGTCTCAGTTCCGCGTGTTCCATGCGTAATATCCCGGATCCTTATACGAAATATCATTGGCTTTCGAGTTTTGGTCTGTAGTTTCTGTTATCAAGTTTTCTAACTCCTATGCATGGTTCTTTTGGCCCCTTTAGGCTACCCTTCAATAAGCAGTTCCGGCATAACTCTGCTGCTTCTAGGTTGGGGGAGTGGAGTATAGGCTTAGGTAGGGTACCCTCTCAGCATGAGCCGATCCGAGCACAAGTGGTAGGCAATTAAGAGTGCCGCATTTGTGTGAGGGGAGGCGGGGCGTTCACTATTTAAACCTGGCCCTCCTCCCCCCACTTGTCGGTTCGAACGATTTCAACCCACCCAGGAGCCCTCCCTTCTTTCAGGTCTCATCATTGGGGTAGCCCCCTTTAGGCTACCCTTCAATAAGCAGTTCCGGCATAACTCTGCTGCTTCTAGGTTGGGGGGGTGGAGTATAGGCTTAGGTAGGGTACCCTCTCAGCATGAGCCGATCCGAGCACAAACTCATCTTATACCTAAGGTTACTTTCACACTCGCGTTTGGTGTGGATCCGTCATGGATCTGCACAGATGGATCCGTTCAGATAATACAACCGCATGCATCCTTTCAGAACGGATCCATTTGTATTATCTTTAACATAGCCAAGACGGATCCGTCTTGAACATCATTGAAAGTCAATGGAGGGCGGATCCATTTTCTATTGTGCCAGATTGTGTCATAGAAAATGGATCCGTCTCCATTGACTTAAATTGTGTGTCAGAACGGATCCATTTGACTCAGTTTTGTCAGGTGGACACAGAAAAGCTGCAAGCAGCGTTTTGGTGTCCGCCTCTAAAACTGAATGGAGACTGACCAGAGGCAAGCTAAGACATTCTGAGCGGATCTTTTTCCATTCAGAATGCATTAGGGCAAAACTGATCCATTTTGGACCGCTTGTAAGAGTGCTGAACGGATCACACAAACGGAAAGCCAAAACGCCAGTGTGAAAGTAGCCTAAGGGTGCGCCACACGTTCAGGTTTCTTGATGCAGTTTTGGAAGCCAAAACCAGGCAAAAATTCAAAAAATGAGAAATTGTCCTGACCTGTATACTTTTTTTCCTTTAATAATTCACTAATTTTGTCTTCCAAAATGGCATCAGGAAACATGACCATTTGGCCGTACCCTAATATTGCTCATACCATACATTTTGTAAGCAAATTAGTTGAACTCTTATATGTGCATTTTTTCATTTCATGTTACCACAAAATGTGTCTTACATACTCTGGGCTCCAAAAGAGGTTGAAATTAGATTTGTTTTCCCATCCTATTTTATAATGGGAAAGTTATACTCAATTTAAGATAATTGAAAATCATTAATTCAGTGAAATACCTGCACATAGAGAATTCTAGCTGTAATTCTGGGAAACCATAGAACAGCTTAATGGATGTGGAGACACACATACGTCTTATGTCTGTGCCCTGGTTAGAAATGTGCTATTTAGAGCCATCAATAAATGAAACGCAGAGTGAGGTTTCTTACCCAGCATGGTATAACATTGTGCACTTCTACAACTGTGATTATAAAATATCAGCTTGTTAAGTAATATTGAACTAAACAATAAGACCTAAGCTAAAGTGCAAATTGTATCGCAGTCTATTTCTTAATTTATTCTTGGGATTTTTATTCTTTATGATGCCCTTTTATCCCAGTTAAAACATGCTGTTACAAAGGAATAGGTTTTCTAAAGGTTTTCCAGGATTTCACATTAATGGCCCATCCTGGGTCTCTAACACAGATGCAGTACCAGACAAAGCCAGACCAAATAGTCGTGTTGTTTAGTAGTAATGTAAATTGTCCATGGTGCACCTGCACCCCTTGGTTGTTTAGGTTATGGAGGGCCCTGGGATTGGGTCCTCTTCATTCACAATTTGATTGTTTCTTTTATGGATTGGGCATTAGTGATGAGCGGCATAGGCAATATTTGTTTTCGTGATATTTCACAATTTTTTTGCATAATATTTGCAATAAATTAGCTAATTCTAGAATTCATGATCTCCAGTCATTATTTTTGTGATTGCGCAAATCGGCACTAATGATGCGCATATTTTTAGTGCAATACATGGAACTTCACATTTTATCAGATCTGAGTAGATATTACTGATTGGTGCACTAAGTATTGTTGTGACATCACAGCACAATGTCTTTAGCATGTATGTATGGACAGCAGGGAAACAGTAATTCCTATCACACTACCTAACACCCTGCACTGGAACCTATCAGCTACACTATATCACTATCTAACCTACACTGACTATCTGTATTATATATATGAGCTAACTATCTAATGTAATTGGATAAGGAATAGGATCCAGATGAAAGGACAGAGCACAGCAATGTCACTGCTCTCTCTCAGAACCGCAAAAAAAATGCAGAAAATGGCTGCTGGGGAGTTTCTTATATAGTAAGGGGTAGGAAACTTTCCTATTGGTTGCTATGGATGTTGCTAAGTTCAGACAAAGATATTGCAGGCTTCTCTTTGGTCCACAAGTAAGAAGGGAGGTAACTGATGAAAAAAAAAAATCTAGAATATTCACGATTACGAATATACAGCACTATATTCTACATCTTCTCGAATTCTCGAAGTGCCGAAATTCGCGATAAAAATGTGCAATTAGAATATTCGCGATCAACACTATTGGGCATCAATTATAAAATCTGAACAATTACCCTTCTATTATTCATCATTAGTTAAAAAACATTTCTTACTGAATCGCATGGCACAGGAGCGAGATTTACCATGCACTTAGGGGCGGCAGGAGGATGCAAACGCTGCCTGGCCCTGTCAGTCAAGACTTGGAGGGAGGTGACAGAGGTGGGAGAACGGAGCCTCTAGGAGCAGGAACAACACCCCTCTGCTCCTAGAGAATAATTTTCATATTATAAAAGGTACATTGATGGAGTAATGGAGGCATGGGTAAAACTAGGAAAAGGCTAGTTAGGTTCAGCTGACATTAGCACATCGCTAATATCAGCCAGTTTAATTTAGGTATTTCTGGTGACAGAAACTCTTTAACTAGCTGGGTGTTAGGGGCAGTGATAGTGAAGTGTCTATGTAACTAGCTAGTAGGAGGAGCTATAAACTAGCTGGGTGTTAGGGGCAGTAATAGGGGAGTGTCTATGTAATTAGCTGGGTGGAGGAGCTATAAACTAGCTGGATGTTAGGGGAAATGATAGGGGAGTGTCTATGTAACTAGCTGGGTGAGAGGAGCTATAAACTAGTTGGGTGGTGTTAGAGGCAGTGATAAGGGGAGTGTCCATATAACTAGCTGGGTGGGAGGAGCTATAGACTAGCTGGGTGTTGTTAGGGGTAGTTCGGGAGTTGTGCTAAAAAAAACGGACACAGAGCTGTTAATAAATTCCACCATAGCAATACACACACAATTTACTGACATAAAATACTATGATGCAACTAAAGTGGAAATACAAAATAAGTTTTATCAGTTAATATGCAACTAGCTTCATAAATAAACAAGCAATAGCCTGAGCAAACAGCCTCCATTAAGTAATTAAAATAACTTCATAATGATCCTTCTATATATATGGCTATATAGCTAATCTAATTAGAATGAGTCTCCCCCAGTCAGCCCTGGGGAATAAACTCTAATTTCTGTTTCCATGGTTTGCATGATGCCCATTAGCATTTTAATTATTTCCTACTACTAACTGTTTATGTTGTATATTGCTTTCCTTTTTTTGTATAGAATATGACTAAAAAGAAATTCTAAATGTCCTTGTCATGATCAAGAGTCACTACAACCCCTGAACATATCACAACTAAGAAATGATCATGAGAACCCATGAACATATTCTTTTTTTTATCCCCCATTATATATTTATTTATTTTGTTTTCTTCATGATACAAAACAGCACATATTATAATAGTTAAAAAAAACAGCCAATACAGGGTAGCCACTATACAACAGTAATCAACTATCCCATAACATATAACAGAATCCTATAAAAATTATAAATAGGACTGTAAATTCACAATTACTACATACAATAATACTTTAAACACCCACCCCTTCCCACCCTATTGGCTGTCGTCACTTCAACTCTGATAGAAACCGACACGGTTTCACTAATGACTATGTCTGAACAGTCATACGTGCCGCTCTCCGTTTCCTTTCCATATCCTCATAAACTTTGATTTGTTGGAGGTACAGAGGTACAGCCCATGAACATATTCAGTATTCGCAGAACAGACAAACAACAACAAAGGAAGCCAAACAAATGTTTAATAACCAAAATTACTGAACACAAACAATCAGACTAAAGGAGGATCAGAAGGAACCATAACTAAGATAACTAACATATATAAAAGCAGAGCAAGCTGTACGGATCAGGCAGATCAGTATCAAAAGTCTAACCACTGTGTAACCACAGCATCTAAGGGGTTTTGAAGAAGGGTGCTTTCTCTCTCAAGCATCGACACCGCTGTGAACGAGATCATAGGTTGCCGATGCAGTATGAGTATAAGGAAATTCTGTTTATAAAAGCAGAATAGTGATTGAATGTTTAATAGCATAATTAATTACTAAAGGAGCACTCCAAGAAAAAAAAAATGTATACCCTGTGCTATTGTCACGCTCTAGTGTGGGAGGGGAACCCCACACCGAACATAGGAGGGAAAGGGGAAAGGAAATAAGGCCTGAAAACTAGGGAAGGAAGATGGACACCAAAGCCCTGACTGACTACCAGTATGAATAGACCCCAGAGGTAGGTGAGTTCATAAACAGGAATACCTAAAGTCCTTTCTAACCCTAAAGGACCCTGGTACTAATGACAGGAATGAGACCACCTGTTCCTCCAAAAGGAAGGATGAACGGGAGTCTCCCTAAGGCCTAATACAAAATGACAAGGAAATGCAACACACAGAAAAGCCAAAATACAAAGGGAAAGGTAACACTTAACTTCCAAGATGCTATGGCAGCACCAGGAACTCAGCCGAGATCCAAACACCAGCTATCCACAGGTCCAACTGAAGTTATAAACCGCACAGCATTGTGGGAGAAACAACTATAGGGAAAGTTGAATGACCACAATAGCAACACCTGGAGGTTAAGGGTGTGGCAAGTACCAGTAACAACACAGACGCCTATTGATTCACAAGGTAAACATGTCAAATCAAACCATGTGTTGCCAGTCTCAAAGATCTCCTGCTACTCACTGTCGCGAGGATGTCCATATGTCTCGGTACGTCCGTGACAGCTATGCCCAGTGCACAGCAGGAGTACACATACATAACTTCTCTCTTTGGTGTTCTATAAAGGTGTAAGTCAAACACCATCCCCTCGTGCTCTGCAATAGGCATTACACAGTGTATACATTTTTTCCTGGAGTGCTCCTTTGAGTGTTATACATGACAGATGAACAAAAATCCAGAACTGGAGTGTACCCTACAGCTTAGGTTTCCAAGCAGCTATATAGACATTTTTGCTCTGATTTATCAAGGTGAGTGTGTGCTACGCTGGCCTTGATAGTGCCCGTACTCGCAACACCCTCACTCTGTCCTCACAACTCACCCTTTTTTTAGATTTGGCAAGTGCGGTGTAAAATGCAGATTGCTACTAGAAAAGGTACAAATGCATTGAAAAGTTGCAAGTTGTGGATTTGCGGCTTTTCTACAACAAAGAAAGGAGTAAGGAAAATGATGAATTTCCCCAATAGTATATTATTTTGGAAAGTGTGTTAAATGAAAAGATAAATCAAGGAATCTGTTCTAGTTTGATATTTCTTGTTATCACTGATCCCTTACATCTACTTATATCCCTGTTTAAAAGTACATTATAATTAGTCTTTTGCTGTATGTAGTGTATTGTTGTCTTTAATATAATATAGACAAAGGCAGGAGATAAAAGCCCTTTTTTGTGCTGACAAATGCCTATATTGTGTGCATTCTATACAGAATTTATTTCAGGAATGCTATAATCCTCTTTTGTTGAAAAAATAAAAATAGACTGGTGGGTGAAGACTAACTGCTATGATATCTATCAATAGACTACACATAAGGACAGAATATTTTGCTTATTAGCTCTTTCTTACTCAGAATTTCTCAAAAGCTGCATATAAAACATTATAGTAAAGTATGGAGCAGTAGTGACGTGAATAAAGCACTTGGGGAGAGATAGAAAATGTACTATTAGCTGCTTAATTAAGTCTGCCAAACTGCTTGCTTCTCCCTGTACTTCCTTCTTCCTCCTCCCCATTTTATAAACTGCTATGAGATTATGTAATTTTATCCTTTGTTGAAAAGGCAGCCTGTTTTGCTGTTAACAAGAGGAAGTTAAGTTATCAGAAAATTCTGAGAGAAAGTTAATTTAGAAAGATGGGGGGGGCAGCTGATGACTCTAGAGTGTTTCTTATATTTGCTTGTACTATTGATTTATGCAGAATTGTGTGAAATGACAAGTCTACCCCTTCTTCAGATGTTACTCCACTTTCTTTGCTGTCCCTTTCTAGACTAAAATGACAACAATTTTTGTAATTTTCCCACTTCCCTGTCCATTTTTCATAACTAGAATTAGTGGTATAAAAAGGTAAAATGTTGCAATTTATTTTGCAAATCAGTCCAAAAACATCATAAAGACCTTTCTTGCAAATTTTTTAAGCCAGTGCTTGATAAGTTCTCACCATAGTGTTTTGCTTTAAAGGTGTTGGTTCAAGTTTTCAAGTTATCCCCTATCAACTGATCTGTGGAGGTTGGACTGCTGGTACCTCCACCTATCTGAAGACTTAGGGTCCTGTTCCCCTGTCCTGATGGCTCAATTATACAATATGCAATAAAAATGAAAAAAAAAAGTATAACCCCCACAAACAAATTAAAAAAAGCAGTAGTGTAAATATGTGTAACCAGCCATACAATCATCTGTGAATATTGGGTAATGATCATACATTACATTATTCCGTTGTGAGTGTAGAGTTAAAGAAAATCAAGAAATCTGAAAAAATAAAAGTTGGTGAATGGCTGCAAATTCTGCAGTTACAACATGAATGCTTCATTTTCGTGCTTTGAATAATGTATGTAAAACCTCTTGCTTATTAGAAACCTTTGTTCAGAGCAACGGTTTGCATTCAGTTTGAAAGAAAGAAATCACCACAGACTTTATTTCCTCCAAAGTCATCAAGACAATGGATTTCTACTCAGCACTAGGGATTTAAAAGGCACTGTTGAAAATGATAAGACTTGAGGCAGATTCTGGTAAATTTCAATTTAGTTCCATTGTATTGTCTAAATAATGTGTAAGGTGTAAATGAACAGCATTTTGTACTGTGGCAAAAGTGATTAGATTGTGGTTCATTTGTATTATGTTTCCTATTATGTAACTGCAAGTTGTGTACCATTCCATGCAATGTTACCATATTGTGAAGGTTTCCCAAGACACCAATGTAAATATATGTTCATTTATTTGTTATTATGATACATAAATTGTGAGGTTGTATTTTTATCTTCTCGTTGCACATTGTTTCAGATAATAATTGCATTATGATGCTTAGAACAACAATTACCAGAAAGACGGTGCGGCAATGACTAAACAGGAAACAGTTATTTTTACTTGTAATTATGGACCACAATTTGAGTTCTTAACAATGTACGTTCCTTGCTTCCTATTTAGAATGCTTCATTTCAAAATAATATCGATCATAAATGACTGAATAAGAAATTGAGGAAGCATCAATAAAAAGATTTTTACAAGAAATTGAGGAAGCAAAAGCAGTGAAAACTGACAAAATAAAAATCATGTTATACATTTAAAGCACACGTTGACCTCTAGACAACTTGAGGCCACTATAACATATAAATAAGTACTACATTGCAATATATCTTCAGCAAGTATTGTGTCTCCCTAGTGCTGTTTCACTGCTGTACTGTATATATTTACTACACGTGTAGATAATCTGGTGGTTAACTAATGGATCCTGACTACAGATAGTCTCCTCTGTAGTCAGGTTCTATCCACAGCAGTCAATCTTTTGGCTCCCCAGAACACAACTTTCTATCGATTGATTCTGCAGCTGCATGAACTAACTGATAAGCCTCAGGCGGATACAGTAACTGAGAAGAACCATCTGAGCAGTAGAGTGAAAGGGAAGAATGGGGTGACTTTACATCTTAGAAAGATGAGTATATTATGAAGTGGCTGCCTTAGAAGAGAATAGTCTCAAGCAGGAGGAAGATGGAGAGAGTATAGTACATATGATAATGTAGTTTGCTGTGATGAGACAGTGGAGAGTGAGACATGTTTGCAAAAGAGTACAATACATGACTTATTACAATACATGACTTGATTACCATCTGTGTGGTGTAGACCGGCTGCCCATTATCTCACTTTTGAGGCCATTCACTATATTTCTCAATGTGTTGATGCCAGGAAACTAGTCATTGCATTCATATAATTTTCAACATGCCATGCAATTCAATCAATCAGCTTGCACTGGTGTGGAAAATATTTTGGAGATTTGCCACAGCTAATGCTCATTGAAGAACGCTTCCCCTTTAATTGATGCACCCAAAAATGAGTTGCACACACCTACGGCTTTAAATGTTCCGACCATCCAGCTAATGCAAATTGTAATATTTAAGAATGAATATGTTGAGTAGGTGTTACTGCTCCCTCCAAACCAGAATCACTGACCATGCTCTCTGGTTTGCAAAGAAGAGGAGGATCAAGAAACCCCTTCATTGAAAATTCCATTCACACTACTGTATTTCTCGGTTCCAAGTTTTTTTGGAATGGGTGCGGACCCATTAATTTCAATGGGGCCGCAAAAGTTGTGGACAGCACACCTTGTGCTGTCCGCATCCATAGTTCGGTTCCGCGGCCCTTGTCTGGACAAGAATAGGTATTTCTATTATATAGTCGGCCATGTGAGGTCGCAAAATGTGGGACACACATGACCAGTATCCATGTTTTGTGGATCCACAATTTGCAGACTGCAAAACACTTGGGGACGTGTGAATGGACTCTAAGACAGGGTCTGAGCAGAGGGCATAATTAGCACATACTGTCTATAGTGTTTCCACTATATGATGAGTCCGTTTTTTTTACAGAAAAGTGTCAGTATTGTCCATGGGCTGTGTCAGTCTGTGTCTAGTCTTGTTTAAAGACAGCCTCTCATCACCACTTTTGCCTCTAAGCTGTGATCTCTGAAATTGAAAGAGTTAAAAATCCCAACGTGTGCAGCAGGTAAAGCTGTTATGGGCTGCGGGAATCACGCTCCCTGTGAGAGAGGGATTGTGCGGTCTGGACTACAGAAGTTCACGGCATTATCATGATTGATGATGCTGTGTGCCTCTGTGTGACCTTACTGATACAGAATCATACTGACATCTTTATGTCAGTATGATTCCGGTACAGAAAGGTCGCACAGAGGCACACAGCATCATCAATCATGATAATGCCGTGAACTTCTGTAGTCCAAACTGCACAATCCTGCAAGGGACATGCCCATGTGAAAGAGCCCTTAACTTTCTCATTTCCAGCTTGCAGAACTTAAAGGGAACACTGGTCACCATTCCTGTCGAGTCTGTTTTAGTAAATATTTTTGTTCCTCATGAAATAATTCTGGAACTTTGCATTGTAGCAATCCTCTATCATTCCTTCAATCCAGTTATATACAGTAAATAACAGCAGGTCATCAAAACTGTCTGATCTCCAGGCAATCAGTGTTTCTGTGATTGAGATCAATAGTAAGTGGTTCTGATATATATAAATATGATACTGTAGAATAGCCAGAGCAAATTTTCATGAGTATATACATTTCTCCATAGTAACATTTTTATTTTCAGAACTGCAAGCTTTTTACGTGATGTGTTTTCCCTTCCATAAAATTCAATATGCATCCAGGCAAGCAGTGAACCATAGGGACACTTTATTTCATTTCTATTTGTCACCATTCAATAATACAATATCTGTAATAAATAAAGGAAAGCACACTATAAGTGAACCAGAAAAATAACTTACTTCAGTATTATTGCTGTGTGCAGAGGTGTATACAGCACTCAAAGGAACGGTGGCAATGAGAGACAGAATGCCGGAAATGATCAAAAAGGAAAACAATTTACACAAATTACACAGGAATTATTATTAGCATTAAGTCAGCTGCCATTCTAATTATACGTACAGCAGATATACACAGTTTCTCCCTCAGTTCCATTTAGGCATGTTCCTTTTGAAGTAATTTTAATACTTTAATATTTAATATCACAATACTCTTTCATTCTTGAACTCCCTATTAGTGTTGAGTGGACTTATGTTTTCAAGCTCGGTGTACAAGGTTCAGATTCGGGAACCTTGTACGCAGAACTTAAAAACACAAGTTCGCTCAACACTACTCCCTATACATCAAAGCCATTTGTCCATATAATTGTCTACACTTATGATAACATTAGTAGAACGGTATTTTACATTTTTTGGCAATTATTCAGAAATACCAATATTTGCCAAAAATGTGTATATACTTATGTAATCCTCAAAGTTCTATGTAATACAGTTTACAAATAATAATTGAAGAAACAAGGTAAAACAATCATTTGAATATAAAAGGATTGTTTTTCCCTCAACTGTTAGAAACAGTAGAGAAGGGCTTCAATAGTGGGGCAGACTTACATAGGTTATCTAGATAAATCTGGTGCAGGGATAGACACCTTTATCTAACTGTATGCTGGTTGGCTTAGTTTGAGATAAAATTGTATATGCAAAACAGCACCTTAGTACATTTTCTTTCCCTGTGAATCTACAGTAGCTGGTAGAGGCTAAAGAGAACATAGTTGCACCAAACTGCACCAGTTTGCATCACCTTTAAGATAGATTGTAGGCACAGACACATTAGAACAGTAAATCTGGGCTATTATCTCTCTTCCTGGAGGACCTGGCACATCAGTGCGTTGCATGGACAGTCCATTGACTTAGGAACTCTTTAATTCTTGATTTTCCTTACAGTGACTTTACCAGACACTTAACATACAGATGGGTAAAGTCTTACCTTTCCTTGAATTCAGTTAAAGTGGTTTTGCCACTTCAGAAAATAGCATTTATTATGCAGAGAAGTTTCCATGGTTATGACCACCCTGCAGTCCAGCAGCAGTGGCTGTGCTTGTACACTATTGAAAAAAGCACCAGCCTACATGAGCTCCCATGGTCCCGGCCACCAGAGAGGCTATCATTTTTTCTTATGGTGTGCAAGCACGAGGACCGCTGATGGATTGCAAGGTAGTTGTAACTAGGGATGAGCGAATCGAATCGCACGAAGTGGAATTTGATCCGAATTTCAGGATAAATTCGATTCGCCTCAAAGCCGAATTTCCTCGTGCTTCGTGTAAGCGAATCGATTTAACCTGAAATAGCATAAAAAAACAAAAGTAATCATTCTTACCTCCTCCATTTGCTCGCGATGGGCCGCCAGCCACCATCCTTATTGAAGATCTTGGCCTAAATCCTGTGTGTGGTGAGGTATGATGTCACCACGTCAGCCGGCGTGATGCGCCGAATCTTCAAGCAAGATGGCGGTGGCCGGCATGTCGCAGGCAAATGGACGAGGTAAGTTTGATTAAAAAAAAATTCATGTTAATTTCACACTGTTTTACACTCAGATTCCGTTATCATGTTTGAACGCGGCATCTGAGGAGGACAATTACGGAGGCGGCGCTATCTCCGCTTCCTATCATTGCACCCACTACTTACAAAAAAATTCGCTTCATGACAAAGTAATTCATCACATAGCGATTTTTTTTGTAGAATTCGGCGAATCAGCCGAATCGAACTTTTGAAAAATTTGCTCATCTCTAGTTGTAACCATGGAAACGAGCAGTGTATAATGTGATGGAAAAATTAACCAGGCCAGGACCAAGGAGACAATATGGATAATAACAATACATTAGTAAGTGCCTGGTATTAACTTTCTCCACATGATAAATTGATGCGGACAGCACACATACAGTATATAATCGGGTGCTGTCCACATAGAAATTAATTTGATAATAAAAAATGCAAACTGAAAATACGTTTGTGTGCATAAGGCCTACGTGTGTATACATATGTACATAGTTTTCAGTCACTGATAGTTGACCGTGGGCGGTCTTACTTCAGCAAGTGGCATTTATTATGTTAATACAAGGCACTTACTAATGTATTGTGATTGTCCATATTGCCTCCTTTGCTGGCTGGATTCAGTTTTCTATCACAATATACGCTGCTCGTTTCCATGATTACAACCATCCTGTAATCCATCAGTGGTGGTCATGCTTGCACATTATAAGAAAAAATGCCAGCCTCTCTGGTGGTCGGGACCGTGGGAGCTCACGTAGACTGGTACTTTTTACTATAGTGTACAAGTACAGTCACGCTGCTGGATTGCAGGGTGGAAACTTCTCTGCATAATAAATGCTATTTGCTGAAGTGGCAATACCCTTTTAAGCACTCCAATTTCTCATGAAACAAATTCGATACAATATCACTACAGTCTAGCAAAGCCCACGACAGGCAGCGATTCAAACCCCAATCACAAGTGGCTGAACATAAACTTATATAGCATAGACATTTCATGGCAAAGTATCATGAAATCACATTTTTTTTTCAAAGCTATTATCTCTTGCAACACCTTGGCTTGGCACATGATAAGCCTAAAGAAAAGTTAAGGAAGGAAACATCTGTATGATGTTTGTCAGAGGATCCTTCTAACAAAAGGACTTGACTTAATCATATGATCCATTTGATCAGCACTAGTATTGACTTCTGAAAAATAATGTTGAAGCCTCTCACGGCAATGTAATTTGTAAATTATGCTGTGTTGACATAAAAGGAACCAAAATGCCCTCCACAGAACTGTTCAGGAAAAATTAGATTTGCCACAAAGCACAAGGAAATTCAGCTTTGTGTCTAATCAATTTTTTTCTGAAAAGTCAATTTGTTTTACTTCAATTTGCAAATATCTATGAATGAGGATGGAAAAGAGTGATGAGGTCAATGAATCTATTTTTCCTGAAGTGGTGGTTAAAAAAATAATACATACTCAGCTCACCCATTTGCTCATGGAGATGCTGTCATGGCCCTCTTTATTGAAGAAACCATGCAAAATATTACGTGCAGTAATGCCGACCAGGTGCAGTGATGTAATCAGTAATGACATCACCATACCTGGGCAGAGTGGTGACGTGGTGACATCCCACGTCACCCCACATGAGACTTTGCGCGGTATCTTTAATCAAGATGGCTGCAATAGCCTTTCTGCAAGCAAATGGATGAGGTGAGTATGTATATTTTTTTACCCTGATTTACCCCTGAAAGGCCTCAATTTTAATGTCAGATGCCACGTTCAGCGATGAACGTGACATTTGAGGGGTATAATGATGGGGGGCCGGCGCGATCTTCATTCCCCGTCATTGCACCCGCTACATACAATGGAATGCGTTTCATGACGAAGTAATTCGTAATGAATCTAATTTTCTTCTGAAATTTGGCGAAGCAGCCGAATCAAATTTTTGATAATTTCATTTATCACTACCCATTTATGGCATTGCGGCTGTTTAATTTCTGTTTCTAAAGACACTAAAAAAATATTCTTTACCAGCCTGCAAAAATTTGCAGTACCCAACTAATTAACCCAATGATAAAATCTTGTTTTTGAATATAGATCCCATATTAACAACCTGTGTATGTACCTTTTCCTCTCTGGCATTGTTACATCATATTTCTGTACCAGTTTGATGTGCTAATGCCAAAGCGAGTGTACAGAAATTGGGTTTTTATATAATTTATGTGATTTCCAGCCAAGGTTCTATGCATTGAAAATGAAGACCAGACTCACACAATGGGGTTCCGGTGCATTTATCTCAGACATGGTGCTTGTTTTAGTCATTCCCTTTATGCTTCTCCGTTTTAAATTCGAAGTCAGTTTTGGCTAAAAACACATTTGGCAACCAAATCGCAATCTGCTCAGTGAACTTTGGAGACATTTGCATGTGATATTGAGAAATACAGGCATGAATGTAACACAAGGTTTTAATTTCAATTTTGTGATTTCTCCTCAATTTTGGTCTTGGTTCAAAAGGTCATCTACAACTACAAGTATCCAGCTGCTTGAAGCTTTGCTCGGTCTTAAATATCAATGTTCTTAGATCTCGGCTTCTTTTTAATAAATGTAAGAACACTTCAAATATGAAAGAATCCTTACAGTCTTTGAATCAGCTGTAGGCTATGTGGATTTCACGCCTTTCTTTCAAAGTAATTCCCTACAATTCGGGGAAACCGATTCTTGTGATCTTTTTTCCGTTAAAGTCATACATGAGGATTTTTTTTTTAGGTCTAAATAAAACATTTTACAATTTGCACAGCATACCCGCAATTTTCTGCATGTCAAAATAATAAAAAAAAAGGAGCAAAAAAATCATATTACAGATTTTAGGTAAATGAATGTCCTAGTTAGTTGAAGTCACAACTTTTCTACTTTTCCATTTCTTTTTACGAAGAAAAGTCATACATGTTTGCATGATTCTGACTATGTTGAACCATTTTTTTTCATTGAGATTATACATTTCTTGATGTGCTGACATTGATAGCCAAGTGACTCTAAAAGTCCCTTTACACTGCTCAACAGAGCAGACAATTGTGGTGAAAGTGCCTTCCTGAAAGTTGGCTGCTCTTCAAGTGAAGGAAACCGCTCATTTACATGGAGCGATCTTCTCCAGAGTATGAGGAGGAGCGATCACTAATGCCATTGCTCGTCCCCATAAAGAATCATTGTTTGCAGGCAGCAGAGTGCTGTTTAGATGACACGATCTGCTGCCGGCAAACAATGATTAAGGTGCCCGCACAAAAAATCATATTAACCAATAAAAGAGCATTTTGCTTGCTCATCAAGTAATTGGTGGCACTTTTACACCCGCAGATTATCGTTAACGAGCCTTACTATGAGTGCTTGTTAGCAATTATCTGTCCAATGTTTGGCCCGGGTAAAGGGGCCATAAGTCTTTAGCTTATTGGCAGTTTATGACTTTATTATATGATGTAATTAGTGATAAGGAACGAGGTTTGGAAAGCATGGACCTTCATGACTAGAACCTTCCTTATAGCATATCAGCATGTTCCCACCTCTTATATAACTAGGCTTTCCTATAAAATCTTTGTGGATGTCCAGAGAATATTTCTTTTATAAATATGTAATTTATATTATTTTCTAAAATATTTCCCTCAGAGTTAATTATGTAAACCGGGCTTAGGGCTTTCTGTCTCCCTGGATTCATATGAAATGTTAAAGGCTTGAAGCAAGCTATGCTTTGTTGCTTTTGTGAGCAAACAATTAAACCACTGCTGACACACCAGGAGATCAGAGAATTACAGGAACTGTTCAACTTACACAGCAAAATGCATTTCTCCAGTCAAAATACTAAAATACCAATTGAGATCAAATTGCAAAAGGGAAGTATTTATTACAGGAGAAATGGTGCATAGCTCCATAGTTTCAGACTTCTAGCTGCCATCTTTTTTAATGACAACTTTTCTTATATCTTTTCTTTTATAAGTGAATGATCAGTGATGCTAAACCTATACAATGTAAACACTTGGGGTTGTGTCAAGTTTTAAAATCATCCTCTATCCGCAAAAATAATCTGTCTCTTTAATGTTCAGCTATCTCCAGCAGTAGAGAATGAATGGAGCAGCATTTATATGGTGGACATCGGACCACGGATCATGTGAAAGAGAAAGGGGATATCCCTTTCTGTGATCGGTGGCGGTCACATGGCATGTATGAATGCCGCTAAATTCATTCTCTATGGGTCTGCTAGAAATAGCTGTGCATTAAAGGAGGACGGATTGTTTTCTAGGCAGAAGTGAACATGTCATGTGCTACTCTCTGTTAAAATTACTGCAAAGGGTTTAATACAGTGTAAAGAGAGAATCTGAGATCCTGACTTCTTCTTAAGAAAATGCCCTATAAAACCCTAAACCCTCATCCTCCGCAGTCTCCGCCATTGTCCTGTGAGCTGACTATAGGGAGAGACGTGGCGAGCGCTCATGCACTAGGGACAGTGTTGTGGAAAATGATTAATAGTATTCTACATCAGTTTTATTTATTTATTCCTACATCAGCCGTAAACTAAGATGTAATTCAATACCAATAAGATGGAAGCCTTTATTATTCCAATGCCAGCATTCCTACCAATACCATCCAGTCTGCACCCATTAGGGGGCCAAGTCTTAATGATGACCATCCTCATATTTTTCTGGATTTACATCTTCAAAATCATCCTTCAAAGTCTCCATGTCCTAGAAAAGTCAGCAAGATGTAGAAAGAGGAGCAGTAGAAGGAGGGCTCCCACCTATAGGGCAGGAGAGCGCTGGGGTTGGAGAAGTGGGTATGCCAGAGCTGATTATTATTCAGTGTTTACTGTCAAATAACCTGCAGGAGATTGCAGGCCAGAACGACAATAATTTGCATATTGTCCCCTTGATTTGTAGTGATCCGTGGCAAATTAATTCTGAACATATCGAATTTCATGGCGAACTTCAGCAAAGTTGCCGAATCTAATTTTTCAAAACTTTTCTCATATCTAGTTATAATCTATAATGATCTGTTATGATCTATTATGGCTTGTTTTCCACTTTGGCTTAATGGGTACATCAGGATTATGTTTTTTTATTGTTTACTGAGCTGCTCTGTTTTTCTGACCGTCAAAAATTTATGGAAACTTGATTAAAAGAAACTAGTCCAAGATGTGAACAGAGTTTAAAATATAAAGCAATGGAAATTATTTGTAAAGGACAAGTACTGTATAATATGCTGTAAACCAGTGGTGGAAGGGCAGTGACAATATTATAACCCTTCAATCTCTTCTTACTTTCTATTTAACCTCACCATAATGCCTTGGGTATAGCCATTTTTCAGTTAAAGTGTTTTTCTGTTTACACAAAAAATTAAATAATACCAGCATTTAACATTAAGCTGCATTTACATGAATCAATAATCGTCCAGAATATCGGGAATGACCATTCCTGCAAACGGTTATTCTTGACCATCTGATCATGTAAATGTGCCGCAGATCACCCAATGAACGAGTGAAACGCTCGTTCATTGGGTGATCCTGTTGTTCATGCAGGCACCACTAATCATAGTTTCTGGGCAGCAGATCATGTGGTCTAAAGAGCGATCTTCTGATCAGAAACCATGAATCTGCATGTGGACGAGTAATTGCAATAGCGATCCCTTGTCCTCATACAGTGAAGGAGATCACTGCATGTAAATGCGCAGTCTCCTTCAATGAATAAGCATCCGAACGCTTCCTTCCCAACAAACAGCTGCAGAATCGACCCGTCTAAATCACGGTCCGTGAGGTACCAGACTTGCATCCTGCTTAGTGCAGGAGCGCACGGCATCATTAGTTGCTATGAAACCATGCGCTTCGTGCTGCCGCTGCTGTACAGTAATGCACTCGTATAGATCATACGAGTGCATCACTGTACTGCGGCGGCAGCACAAAGCGCACGGCGTCATAGCAACCAATGACACCGTGCGCTCCTGCACTAAGCAGGATGCCAGTCTGCTATCTCACGGACTGTGTTCCACTTGCGTGTGAATTCAGCCTTACTGTATTTAAGTCAAATGGTGAAGCTCTGAGTGCATTTTACTCCTCCAGCGTAATTGTGATCTGTGACCCACGCCCTAGGTTTACAACCCAGAACAAGACTCATGGGGAGTGTCTGTAGCATCAGGTCTCTGCCTCTCCTTACCCTCCCTGCTTAAACATGACAGATCCAAGCATGCTTGAAGCCCTGCTGGAAAAATCAGTGCCCTAAGACACAGTATAATTGCTGACATCACATCTACAGGGCAGGATCCAGGAGAATGAGCAGAACACTTCCTTGAGAGGCAAGGTCACTGATGATGTATTGTCTACAGGGCAAAGCCTTGCAAGCCTTGCCACGCCTCACACTTCTTGTCATCGGGACAGGGAACCAACGCAGCTGAAAATGTCATGTCACCACTATGGAGTGCAGGAAAATGGGACCTTACAGATAAACATTCACTATTAGTAGGTGATAACGTGTTGTTTCATGTCAATTAATGATGAAACTTGCAAAGCTGGAATACCTCTTTTAAACAGTATGGTTCTAGTATAGTTCTTGATAGAAATTCCTGGTGGTTACTTAAGAATTTCCATGTCATCTTATATATGATGAGGCATGAACTACAGCATTACTTTGTTCCACAAGAACACAATCAATCAAGAGCAATATTTGACACAAATGCAGACATTTTTTCAGTGACAGATACTGTATATTGAGCACATTTAGTTGTGTTTCCAGCTCAGATGTGAAGTATGCTGTATTCTTGGCTTTGTTGTGTGAATTCAGGTCAGTGAGTCTCTGCATGAAAATGATTTCCTTGAAATATTACATATGTTGATATGTTAATTACTAGTGTTGGGTGAGCATGCTTGGCTGAACACTATTTTCACTCGAGCATCGCGATGCTTGGTACATCGCGGTGTTCTGCCGAACACCGCGTGTGCTCGAGTGCGATGCTTGAGTCGCCTCCCCACACGTTTCTTGGCTGCTACGCAGCCAATAAACGTGCTGGTAAGTACTGGCCCTCACTGTAATGCTGTAGCCATGTTGGTTACTGGCAATACAGTTATTGGCAGACCGAAACGCGTCATCGGGTGCTATATAGCACCTGATGACATGTGGTTCAGCTCAGTCTTAGGGAGAGCTGCAGCAGAAGGGAGAGATTGTGTAGGGACAGGAATTGTTTAGTGTTGAAAGCTGATAGAGACCCAAAAGTCCTTTTAAGGGTTATTGTTTTACCTGGCCACAATATATATTATTAGCGCAACCTGCGCTAAATTGCATGCAATTGTTTGGCCGCTGCTGACAGTGACACAACCTCTGCTACATCTGTTGTGTCACATTAGCGCAGGCAATCTCAAACTGTGGCCCTGCAGCTGTTGCAAAACTACAACATCCAGCATGCCCGAACAGCCTACAGGTATCAGCCTAGAGCAGGGCATTGTGGGAGTTGTAGTTTTAGGATGCCTGCATTAGCGCATCCTAAATATCTGTGACATTCAGTGCAATTGTTTGGCTGCTGGTGACAGCGACATTACCTGCGCTACATCGCCTGTATAACATTTCCGCATCCTAAATATCTGTGACATTCAGTGTCATTTTTTCTTAGCCGCTGGTGACAGTGACATTACCTGCGCTACATCTCCTGTACAACGTTTGTGCATCCTAAATATCTGTGACATTCAGTCAAATTTTTTTGTTGCTGGTGACAGCGACATTACCTGCGCTACATCTCCTGTATAATGTTTACGCATCCCAAATATCTGTGACATTCAGTCAAATTTTTTTGCCGCTGGTGACAGTGACATTACGTGCGTTACATCACCAGTATAAAGTTTGCGCATACTAAATATCTGTGTCATTCAGTCTCATTTTTTCCCCGCTGGTGACAGCGACATTACCTGCGCTACATCTCCTGTATAATGTTTACGCATCCTAAATATCTCTGAAATTCTGTCAAATTTTTTCGCTGCTGGTGACAGCGACATTACCTGCGCTGCAATTCCTGTGTAACGTTTGCACATCCTAAATATCTGTGACATTCAGTCAAATTTTTTCACTGCTGGTGACAGTGACATTACCTGTGCTACATCTCCTGTATAACATTTGTGCATCCGAAATATCTGTGACATTCAGTCAAATTTTTTCGCTGCTGGTGACCGCAACATTACCTGCACTACATCTCCTGTATAACGTTTGCACATCCTAAATATCTGTGTCATTCAGTCTAATTTTTTCCCCGCTGGTGACAGCGACATTACCTGCACTACATCTCCTGTATAACGTTTGCGCATCCTAAATATCTGTGACTTTCAGTCTAATTTTTTTGCCCCTAGTGACAGCGACATTACCTGCACTACATCTCCTGTATAACGTTTATGCATCCCAAATATCTGTGACATTCAGTCAAATTTTTTTGCTGCTGGTGACAGCGACATTACCTGCGCTACATCTCCTGTATAACGTTTGCGCATCCTAAATATCTCTGACACTCGGTCTAATTTTTTCGCTGCTGGTGACAGCGACATTACCTGCGCTACAACTCCTGTATAACATTTGCACATCCTAAATATCTGTGTCATTCAGTCTAATTTTTTCCCCGCTGGTGACAGCGACATTACCTGCACTACATCTCCTGTATAACGTTTGCACATCCTAAATATCAGTGTCATTCAGTCTAATTTTTTCACTGCTGGTGACAGTGACATTACCTGTGCTACATCTCCTGTATAACGTTTGTGCATCCTAAATATCTGTGACATTCAGTCAAATTTTTTCGCTGCTGGTGACCGCAACATTACCTGCACTACATCTCCTGTATAACGTTTGCACATCCTAAATATCTGTGTCATTCAGTCTAATTTTTTCCCCGCTGGTGACAGCGACATTACCTGCACTACATCTCCTGTATAACGTTTGCGCATCCTAAATATCTGTGACTTTCAGTCTAATTTTTTTGCCCCTAGTGACAGCGACATTACCTGCACTACATCTCCTGTATAACGTTTATGCATCTCAAATATCTGTGACATTCAGTCCAATTTTTTTGCCGCTGATGACAGCGACATTACCTGCGTTACATCTCCTGCATAAAGTTTGTGCATCCTAACTATCTGTGACATTCAGTCAAATTTTTTCGCTGCTGGTGACAGCGACATTACCTGTGCTACATCTCCTGTATAACATTTGTGCATCCTAAATATCCTAAATATACTGGTAGAGACCAGTTTCATGACACCCCACCAGCATCCTCACCCTGATGCGTTGTCTAGTGTCACAAGGAGGGAAAAGTTTTGGAAGATGGTGAAGGACACATTGCACGAACTGGCGCTGTACGCCTTGGAGGTGCTGGCCTGCCCTGCCGCCAGCCTTTTTGTCAGAGCGTGTATTTAGTGCTGTTCAGGGCATAATAACTGATAAGCACATCTGTCTGTCAACTAAAAATGCTGACAGGTTGACTCTTATCAAAATGAACAAGGCCTGAATTGCCCCTGACTTCTCTACTCCACCAGAGGAAAGCGGCTGAACATAAAGGCACTTTAAATGTGGCTTTTATGGTGTATTGAATACACTGTATTCCCATGCAACCCTTCCACCACAAAAAAGGGTATATGGTTCAATCTTCCTTTTCTCGTCCTCCTCCTCTTCCTCCTCCTCCTCCATCATATCAACGTGCTTATTAGGCTGCCTCGCTCCTAATGTTTTAGATGGTCAGATCAGCAGCAGGCCCTCGCCCCAAATGTTTTAGTGGGTCAGCTCAACAGCAGACCCTCATCCCTAATGTTTTACATGGTCAGATCAGCAGCAGGCCCTCGTCCCAAATGTTTTAGAGGGTCAGCTCAGCAGAAGACCCTCACCCCTAAGGTTTTAGATGATCAGATTAGCAGCAGGCCCTCGCCCCAAATGTTTTAGAGGGTCAGCTCAGCAGCAGTCCCTCACTCCTAATGTTTTAGAGGGTCAGATCAGCAGCAGGCCCTCACCCCTAATGTTTTAGAGGGTCACTAGTAGGCCCTCGCCCATAATGTTTTAGATGGTCAGCTCAGCAGCAGACCTCACCCTAATGTTTCAGATGGTCAGATCAGCAGCAGGCCTTCGCTCCTAATGTTTTAGAGGTTCAGCTCAGCAGCAGACCCTCACCCCTAATGTTTTAGATGGTCAGATCAGCAGCAGGCCCTCACCCCTAATGTTTTAGAGTGGTCAATTTTTCAAGGGTGTGTATGATTCCCTCCTTTATGTGTAATAAAGGATGTATTGGAGTGCCGGTTCCTTGTAATTTTTGGCAGCCCTTTCACTTAGTGCATAGGCTTTATGAGTGTAGGAGTCCCATTACCTGAACAATTGTACCACAATGTGAATGAGGCCCTCCTTTATGTGATATACAGGTTGTATCGGAGTGCCTCTTCCTTGTAATTCTTGGCAGCGCTTGCACTTTATATACAAGTAAATATACAGGAAAGAATGTTTCCTAACAATTTTTCACGGTTTTGTGCACATTGTCAGTCTGTAAAATTGGCATACTACTCGGACAACATCGTTCCTAGCAGCGACCTGGGATTCCAAGATGCATCCAGACATCCTCTCCATGCTGTTCCCGAACCATTTCAGTGGTGTTTCCATCAATTTATGACCTTTTCCTATGAACCAGACCCCCTCCCCTCTTCAGAGCAAGGGGTACCTGGTTTAATGCTCAGGTTCTCCCATTGACTTCCATTGTGCTCGGGTGCTCTGTAGAGCACTTGAGCATCCCAAAGTGTTCTACTTGAGCACCCGAGCACTTTGGTGCTCGAACAACACTATTAATTACATCACATTGCTACTGTAAACATAAAATAGGAATATGGCTCGATATCCTCAAGAATATGCCTGCCACAACAGGCTATGCTTCCTGTAATACAACAAAAGAGGGCGGAGATGACATTGCTAAAAGAACATGCATTGTTAAATGAGAAAGAAATTCTATAGCACATTTATAACTAAAGAAATCCAAACTAACACACTTCCCTGTTTTGAGCTGGGCATACACATTAGACTACATTTGGCCGGTTGGCAGGACAAAGTGACCATCCAATGAGTAATAGATGTTTAGCCAATGTTCATTCCGCAGATATCAAGGGGAAAAGAAAACATTGGTCATGTTGAATTTCCACTGAACCAATCCTATGTTCTCAAGGGAAAAACGCCATCAGCAAAGTTGTCTGGCTTCCCATTAAGAACACATACAGGTGAAACTCGAAAAATTTGAATATCGTGCAAAGTTCATTTATTTTAGTAATGCAACTTAAAGGGTGAAACTAACACATGAAATAGACTCATTACATGCAAAGTGAGATATTTCAAGCCTTTATTTGTTATAATTTGGATGATTATGGCTTACACCTTATGAAACCCCAAAGTCTCAATTTTAAGGTACCCTTTGCTCAGGGGGTATGGATTAATTAGCTGACCAGAGTGTGACACTTTGAGCCTATAATATTGAACCTTTTCACAAAATTCTAATTTTAAGCTGCATTAATGCAATTCCTTTTTTTGCATTACTGAAATAAATGGACTTTTGCACGATATTCAAATTTTTCGAGTTTCACCTGTACAAACATGACCAAACAGAGTGTGCTTGTAAATGTGGAGGTCCAGAGCAATAGCTGCTGGCTAAACAATGGATCACGACAGCTATTGAAGGCTTATGGCCACCTCAAGAACCATTATATTTCAGGGGTTTCTAGGAATAATTAGCATTGCACTGTTTCTTGCTAGCATTGAAAAATTTATATTTCCCTGGCTTTTTTCTTCCAGACTTTTTGTTTAATTCGAGACAGGAATGCACATGGTCACATTCACCACTGCAGCCAATGACTGACTTCAACAGGTGATGTGTCCCTAAGCAGTCATTGGCTGCAGCGGCGCTTGTGACTATGTGCATCCCTGGCCAAAAGTAAACCAGCTGGGGACTGGGAGATGGTGCTATTGGACCTAGGACCCAGGAGAGAAGCGGCAGGGCTCAGATAACTATAAATCTTTCAATAGGTCATAAACACAAGGAGGAATCAACAAAATGTTCCAGGAAAACCTCTTTAACCCTTTTACTACCGGAGTTTTCTTTGTTTTTGCGTTTTCATTTTTCTTCCATATCTTCCTTGAGCCATAACTTTTTATATTTCTGTTCACATAGTTGTATGAGGCTTATTTTTTGCGGGACAAGTTGTACTTTCTAATGCCACCATTAATTATGGCATACAATGTAGTGGGAAGCGATAAAAAAATTCCAAATGGGGTGGAATTGGGAAAAAAAGGCAATTCCTCCACCGTTTTACGGGTTTTGTTCTCACGGCATTTAGTTTGCGGTAAAACTGACCCATGCCTTTCATTCTCTGGATACCCCATATGTATAGTTTTTTTTATGTCTAAATAGTGCAATAATAAATTTCAAGCTTATTTTTTGCGGGACAATCTTTAGTTTTTATTCATACCATTTTGGAGTGTTTGTGACTTCTTGATCACACTTTATAAAATTTATTTGGTTAGGAGAAGCAATGAAAAAATGGCAAATTGGTCATTGAGACCCTTTTTTCTATCACGCCATATATATTTGAATAGTACAGGCGTTTTCAGTCGCAGTGATAAATGATCTTGATGCCCTACTTTCATTTGTGAAGCGCACTGACAGAATGATTCTACTTGGCGATTTTAATGTGAGAGTGGGATCCAATCACTTCACCTGGGATGGCGTCATTGGCAAAAACGGAATCAGCACATGTAACAGCAATGGTCTGTTACTATTGAAGACATGTGCTGCTCATGACTTGGTCATTACTAACACCATCTTCCGCCTACCTACTCGCAAAAAGACATTATGGATGCACCTATGTTCCAAGCACTGGCATCTAATTGATAATGTCATAGTGCGGAGGAAAGACATACAGGATGTAAGAGTAACTAAAGCCATGCCGAGTGCTGACTGCTGGACTGACCATAGACTCATCATTTCTAAACTAAATATGAAATTCAAAAGTTTGCTGATAGAAACGATGCCAAACAATTCTGCGAAGCCATCAGATCCCTGTATGCACCTCAGTCTTCAGGAAGCTCTCCTCTACTGTATTCGAATGGCACAACTCTCATCACTGAGAAAACTCTGATTCCACAGCGTTGGGCTGAATATTTCCACTCTGTGCTGAACCGCCCATCTACCATCAATAATGAGGCAATTGACAGAATTCCTCAGGTGGATATTAACTATAGCCTGGATGTCCCACCATCAGAGGCTGAAACCTTACAGGCCATCAGTCAACTGTCCAGCGGTAAGGCGCCAGAATCTGATGGAATTCCAGCAGAAGTCTATAAGGCTGGTGGTGCAGTGCTTGTTTAAAAACTCACCCAATTGTTCCAGTCTTTCTGTAATCAAGGTTCCATACCACAGGAACTGAAAGATGTGTCCATCGTATACTTTCATGAGAGGAAAGGAAATAGACAAATCTGCGAGAATTATAGAGGAATATCACTTTTATCAATTGCAGGCAAGATCTTGGCACGAATGTTGCAAAATCATCTGATTGATTATCTGGAACGGGGTCTGCTACCTTTGACACAGTGTGGTTTTCGCAAAGAGCGTGGCACGATGGACATGATATTTGCAGCTCGACAGCTTCAGGAGAAATGTCAGGAGCAAAATCGTGAACTATACACCACCTTCATAGATCTTACCAAGGCTTTTGACACAGTTAGTCGCCAAGGCTTATGGCGCATTATGTTGAGTATTGCTTTTATTGCACTGCTGCCCTTTGCACTTCTGATTAGATGCAAACTGTATTTCGTTACCCTGTATTTATACATGTGTAATGACAATAAAGTTGAATCAAATCAGTTAAGTACCACATATATATTAAAATTTTAGAATATGATCAGGTTCTATTGGACTTTGTTAGGATAAAACATCTAAAAATGTTTCTCTTCCTTTTTGCAGAGAGCTCTTTGAAACCTGGAATAGTATTATTGTATCACATCTAACTTTATTTAATGCTCATTCAGATGACCATATGAATGGGTCCGCATCTATTCCACAATTTTGCGGAACGTGTGTGGACCCATTCATTTTAATGGGGCCGCAAAAGATGTGGACAGCACACCATGTGCTGTCTGCAAACGTAGTTCCGTTCCATGGCCCTAAAAGAAAGATAGATCATGTCCTTTCTTGGCCGCAATCGTGGACAAGAATAGTCATTTTTATCATAGTGCCGGCCATGTGTGGTCCACAAAATGCGAAACACACACAGCCGGTATCCGTGTTTTGCGGATCCACAATTTGTGACTGAAAAACACTACGGCCGTCTGAATGAGCCCTTAAAGGTATAATTTTTTAGTTATTTTATAAATAAGGGACCCTTTCAAATTTCTAATAAGCATAGTAGACTCCTGTCCCCAAGTGCAATAGATGAGATCTGTACAGACATGGACAAATTGAATAAAAATGAACATGACTCCCATGTGCCACTTGTCTCTGGATCAAAGCAACAACAGTATATCACCTTGAACTTATTAAATAGATAAAGATATTGCACTAGTGATGATAAGCTGATATCTGCAGTTAGATTTACCGTTTTAAAATACTAACAGTGCATTTTTAATAAACAGCAGTGTCTATATGGGTTTTCTATCATTCATCGAGAGAGTTGTAGTACAATTTGTTCTAAGAGATAAGCAAGGAAAGCTTTAAGTAAATTATAACTTATATTGGCAGTCTAATGAGGCAAGACGTGGTATGACGTGGATGGTACACTGCTGGTTAGTTATTAGACTAATTGGTATATTCTGCACCATCTGTTATTGGTACAATCCCATGTCTGTAAATGTTGAGAATTAAACTAATCCAGCCAAAAGAATACAAGTGTGAATTACTGTAGCCCTTCTGGAGCATCAAGATGCTTGTGGAGGCTGTATATAAGGAAAAAAACATGATGCATTATATCCTGAAGAATACTGGTTGAAAGTGTAACTACTTCTCTCATAGACTTCAACAAAGAAACTCTATTGCTCCTATGTGCCCTTGTAACGTTGCCTGCGTATAATAGAAAAGTGTATTTCCTATGATTTACCTGCTATTTGCAATTCAGCAATCTAAAGAATACAACTGTATCCACTAGTATTACACTTAGACCTTAAGGTCATGTCGCCACACAGTGGTTGTAGTGCAGTATGGCATGTTTGCAGTTCACATGGTTTTTTTTTATTCAAAAATTGATCCCAAGGAGTAGAGGTATACGGTGATCCATCATGCCCCTCTTGACAGTTTTTGAAAAAAATATGTAGACCCAAACATATTAGTTTAGCAAGGCAAGCAGTTATGACATTGCATCCAACATGACTGGCTTATACAGGGTGGCCCACGAAAAAGTAGGCCGTCTCCAGCAATAGTATGACAAGATGAACAAGCAAGTGGATTTAATTTTTTTTTAATTACCCACACGTCACAAAAGATGCTGAATGTGGTCCCCATTCACATCTATACATTGGGCATGTCGGATTTTGTTGGCTGATACTGCTTTCAGTGATGCTGCAGAAGAAAAATAAATTCCTGCTTTTTCCAACAAGATGCCTCACAGAACTCACTGGCCTGGGTTCATGAACTGTTTATAGAGGAGCGAACTGTGAGCAAGGCATTATGGCCACCACGTTCCCCAGACTTGTCCACATGCAATTTTTATCTGTGCAGAAATTTAAAACAGAAAGTGTACGCTAACAATCCACATCCCCTGGATGAACTCAAGGTAAACATCACAAACACCATCCGCAGCATCACTGCTGAACAGCTGGAAGCAGTATCAGCCAAAGTAATCCAACGTGCCCAAAGATGTATAGATATGAACGGGGACCACTTTCAGCATCTTTTGTGACGTGTGGGTAAAAAATCCACTTGCTCTTTCATTTTGTCATACTATCACTGGAGGCGGCTACTTTTTTGTGGGCCACCCTGTATAATAGTCAGCCATATCTTCTGTATAACCAGTTGATGCTACAATGATATGATACAATTGACCAGCAGTATGACTTTGACATTGAAAAAGTTTTTAGCCAACATTGTCACTATGGAGTTTAGATAACCTCAGATGAGGTGAGAAGTGAGAATTCACTTCAAAGTACTAACAAATACATACAAGGCCGTCCATAACCTGTCCCCTCCCTACATCTCTGAGCTACTTTCCCGATACATCCCCACACATAATCTCAGATCCTCACAAGACCTCCTTCTCTCCTCTTATCACCTCTTCCCACAATCGCCTCCAAGATTTCTCCCGTGCATCCCCCATACTCTGGAACTCGCAACCCCCACACATCAGATTCTCACCTACAGTGGAATCCTTCGAAAGAAACCTGAAAACCCACTTCTTAAGACAAGCCTACAACCAGTGACCCTGCTGCCTCTATACCGCCATGACCAACTTCACCCGCACCTACTGTGTCCTTCTCCCATACCATGTAGATTGTAAGCCCTCATGGGCAGGACCCTCTCTCCTTCTGCACCAGTTTTTAACTCGTCTTTTTCATGCTTAGTACAATTGTCTGTATTATGTATGTATACCCCTTTCCAACGCTATGGAATGAATGGCGCTTTAATAATAAATAATAATAATAATGAGTTTAGATAACCTTGAATAATTATTTCACTAATTAAAGCAGTCTATACCATAGATTTTTGGAAAATAATGCCTATGTTATACAGAACCTTGCCTACAATGAAATACGGAAGATATGCAGTATGATGAAAGTAAAATGTAATAGCGGTAATTCAGCTGTTCCTGTTTGGTAATATTTCTCAATAATACAGTCTAGTCCCTGTCCATGGTGCTGATTGCTCATGAAATGTGCAGGGAGTTTGTATTACATTGTCTCCTTGCCTGTATAGTCTAACATAAGTGCTATTTGAATATATTTTCTCACCAATTTTAAAAGAATATTGTACGGATAAGGTAAAATCATACTCTGCAATTCATATTTCATTTTAAAATAACATTTTTTCTATAACTATTCTTTGATTATAGGAGTTCAGTGAACCATTCCCAGGTTTTTACAGCAACTAAATAAAAATGCGCCCAGATTAAAAGCAGCCTTAACTTCTGTTAACTGGTACAATAGGAAGATGGCCTCTGGCAATGATAAAAAAAAAAAAATTTGAAAAATGTATCCTTGAAATGAAAACAATGGCAAACTGGTATCTTGTGGTTCCCATGTTTAGCTTGATGTATTAATTGCACAGCAGTTCAGGAACAAATGTATGGAAGGAGATTCAAGTGTGCAATTACAAACAGCTTAAATTTAGCAAAATTAAAAATGTGGCCTCCAATGCTGAAATATTATTGTACCAACAAAGTCACATTCAGTCATTTTAGAAGATGGTGTGGAGGGATGGAGCTCTGATGTCTAGTTCTGCTAGGCATGTTGTTAGGGTCTTAAAAGTTCAAGGGCACAAGCCCCAAGATATATGTGCACACACATCTCTGATTGTAGTCATATACCATGACTTTTCCATCTGGCAAGGATCACCATGAAGACTTCTTACAGCCATGACTTGTTTCAGCAGAATTTGCTGTCAAGTCATCTTTGGTTCCTCACTTTTCCATCGCTTTCCCTACTTTTGAAACCTACATAAATTCTCCATTCATCTCCTACTCTAACTGTTTCTTCTAATTGCCCCATTACACTACCTGTTGTGTTACACAGTGGCCCGTACAAGTGAAATTCTGAAATAATAGTGCCATATCTATAGTCACCCCAAAAAAACTATTCAGACATCCACTGTTGAAAACAATAGTGTCTGATAGATAGTGACCTCAAAAATAATAGTGCCAGGAAAATATTGTGACACAGACAGTTGCCCATTGGACAGTAAGAGTATACCAAATAGTTATAGTTTTATAGACCAGCTTTATTGGCAAAACAATTTTTTCATCTAGCCAAGATTTTCAGTGACTGATTTTTTAGTTCTAGAGATAGATATACTAGAGACCACCTGTCTAAGTGACCATTTTTCAATGTCATTTTGAGTTGTCATCACAATAAAGTTTCTCTGCATTTGTACTGTATTGAGAATTCTGCATACATGTTAGTTCTTTTTAAAGAACTGTGCAGTTTATATTGAAATTATTTCCAGCTGCCATTTTTAATATATCTTCCTATGGTATGAATCTTTCATAAAAACTATATGAGGCAGAAGGCTCATGTGTAACAGCCCAACCTCTAAGAGAGTGAAAAGGATGCATTTATTAGATCATGGTACTAGTGTCTGGCAAACGTCCATGGTGGTTTGTGCTACCTGATTAAAATGTATTGAAACAGACAGCAGCAAGATCATATACACTAATAATAACTTGATGAAGTAAAATTGAGGCTTATTAAGGACTAAGACACTCCTAAGTGAATTGCATTATGTTAATTGAATATGTAATACAAGCATTGGGCTCATTTCCAAAATGACCAGTGCTAATGATGAAAGCGTGTCAGACTTTCCATGCTAAACCTTCTGATCTGAAAAGACTTATTGTGACTCTAAATATCACCGCAAAGGTTTCCATTGCATTTTTATGTGGCTGTGGCAGATGTATGATTTTGCAGATGAAAATGTAATCAGAAGGAAAGGATTGCTTTATTCTGTCTCCTGCTTCCTTAGCTTTGAAATATGGGACTTGTTTGATTGAAGTGCTCAGTGCTAAAATAAGTTCATCAAATCAGAGGTGCTTCTGCTGTTCATTCTTTATGTCTACCATGCCTGATAACTTTTTCAATGTTTATTCGTTATTTTGTGATTACTAGTTGCAAAAGTGGGAAAGAGAAATGTAAAATAAGCTGAAAATAAGCTAAAAAAGTATTATCCGGTGCTCTGCATTTCAAATCAAGTCTGTCATATAAAGTAGATTCAGTGTATCTTTGGCAGCACTATGTAGAGTTCTCAACAGTATCATTAAATAACTAATTTAAATGTTAGGTGGGACAGTGGGGCATGTGTCCAGGGTGCAGCAGGGGTTCATAAGAGAGTTTTAATAATAGTGGGAATACATATTACGGTATTCTGTCAAGTGGAGGAATGTGCAACCATACAGCAGTACCAGTGCTGAGGCGCAGCAATGTGTATATGTTACTTTGTGAAGAGGAGCACAAAATGTAGCTTAGGCCTTGCTTCATCCAGAGAAAGATACCCAAATAAAATGAAAATCTTTAGTCATGTTACATGACTTACTAGCCTTCCAAGGCATAATATTGACTTGTTCTGTATACTGTATTTACCCCCCTTTAAATGTGCTAATCAGAATTCTGTATAATTTGTATCAGGGCTACTCCCATTTTGTCCAATTTTAGGTGGGCATCTCAAAGAGGTTTCACTGTATTCAAAATGCTTCATATTAATCTTCACTAGCTATGTTTTAGCTTTCTTTAATCGTATCTGTATCTTAGACTTTAGAAGGTCACAAATACACAGTCATGCTTGACCTGCACGCTCTCATGTTAAGCTTATAAAAGACTTAACTTCTGTCCAGCAGACCTGAACTCATTTCCCTTGAGTGAAGACATCAATAATGCCTCCCATATATTTATATAACTATGCTCTGTAAGGTTAGTACAAGGTTATTGTGTTCTACAGAGAACCAAAAATGAGAATATGGATTTTGATCTTGAAGGAATTACTGTATGTTATTCTGAAGCTGTAACTGGAGACAATTGTTCTTTTCATTAATGATTAGTGTTGGGGGCGCGAATATTCGAATAGCGAATATTAATCGCGAATATAGGCACTTTGAGAATTCGCGAATATTTAGAATATAGTGATATATATTCGTAATTTCGAATATTCTAGATTTTTTTTTCATCAGTAACCTCCCTTCTTGCTTGTGGGCCAATGAGAAGGCTGCAATGTCTTTGTCTGAGCTTAGCAACATCCCTCCCACCAATAGGAAAGTTGCCTACCCCTTATTATATAAGAACCTCCCCAGCAGCCCTTGTATGCAGTATTTTTAAGATCTAAGAGAGACAGTAGTGTCATTGCTGTGCTCTGTGCTTTCCTGTGTCATTACATTAGATAGATAGTTAGATAGATAGATAGATAGATAGATAGATAGATAGATAGATAGTTAGCTTATACATATGATACAGATAGTTAGTGGGAGATACTCAGTGTAGGTTAGCTAGTGATATAGTGTAGCTGATAGGTTCTGCTGTCCATACATACATGCTACAGACATAGTGCTGTGATGTCACAAGTTAACAACAATACTTAGTGCACCAATCAGTAATAAGTAGTCAGACCTGTTAAAATGTGAAGTATTGTGCCAAAATATTTGCACGATTAGTGCCGATTTCGCAATCGCAAATATATTGGAGCACTCTATCTGCATATAAAGCCATTGCAATGTTCTGCCGTGCCAACCATTTTCTCCAGTCTCAGGAAACCCGCATGGACATCACTCAACACGAGACTGAATTGCTATAGGCGACTTAGAAGGTGAGATCCGCCTTAATGATATAAAGGACCTCCGACAGGAAGCGCTCGTGTTGATAGTAGCTCCATTTCCCCTGAAGACGCCGCATCTGCGGTGAAACATGTCGGGGAGCTGCGTCTTTAACAGTTTTAAGAATTATGGCAGGGTAGAAAATGGAATAGGAACAAGGCGATCTGCAGACGCCGTATGTATCTGGTGGACAGTGTAGATAGATATGTACAAGTAGTACAGCCAGCGAGAGACTTATAGATAGGGGTATCACACAAGCAGAGAAGCACTCTGTAGGGTGATCAGCTAATATAGTGCGGCTTTGATGATAGAATGCCTGGTGTCGTGACATTACAGGCATCAAAGTACAGTAATATAGGTCAGATTACAAACTAGCCTGCACGCAGCTTCAGCGAGATATGGAGTAATATCCCTTTGACTCACTAATAAAGTAGAGACACTGCACCCCCAGTCCCAAATACAGTAGCCTCCATATGTATTTTTAATGCTTTCACTTATGTTTTTCGTGGCATATATTGTTTAATAAAGAAAGAAATAAAGGTTATATTTTAATGATAAGACCAGAAACAGGAATTTATAGTCTTAGACTATTGGAATATTAAATTTGACCTCCTGGGTTCAGTGGGTCATCTGAAATATTACACTGTATAGGCATACACTGGCACAAGGCCGGTTTTAGACCCTGTGCAAAATTGTGTGACCCTGGGCAAAATTGAAAGTGGTGCCCCAAATCCTGAAATATTGGACTAGCAGCTTGACAGGACTTTGTAGGCACGGACAGAGGTTGCAACCACAGCAGCTGATTGTAGAATGTCACATAGCCTTTCCACTGTAAGCTGCTGATCCTGCAGCCTCTTTGGGTATGTTCAAACAGAGTATTTTCTGTGCTTAAAAAAACCTAATGCAGAATCCACATCAGTTTTTTTTGGACGTGTTTTTTTTCCGACAAATTTTATAAAACACTTTTTATGCAGTTTTGGCGTGGATTTTTATTCCTTCCCATTTTCAGTGGGAATTCTGGACATGAACCCCGCATTATGAATGGCCAGGGCACTTATGTTTTTCCGTGGTGCAGTTTATAAAACCACAAGCTGAAAAAAAGTCCCATCCGGGCCCCTGAAGTGAAGGGAAAGCAAAATGTGCATGCATGGTACTATGAGTGTTCTGAAAATAGCTGATCACTGACTCTCTTATTTGTTTGAAATTCCATAGCAATGAATGGAGATAATGCTGTTATAGGGGATCTGTGGAGGACACACTGTTATGGAGGACCTGTTAATGACACACTTGTATGGGGGACCTGTGGATGTCACACTGTTATGGGGGACCTGTGGATGACACACTGGTATGGGGGACCTGTGGATGTCACACTGTTATGGGGAACCTGTGGATGTCACACTGTTATGTGGACCTGTGGACAACACACTGTCATGGAGGATCTGTGGATAACACAATGTTATGGGGGACCTGTGGATGATACACTGTTATGGTAGACCTGTGGATGACACACTGTTACGGGGGACCTGTGGATGACACACTGTTACAGGGGCCTGTGGATGACACACTGTTACAGGGGACCTGTCGATGACACACTGTTACGGGGGACCTGCGGATGACACACTTTTATGGGGGACCTGTGGATGACACACTGTAGTTGAGGATCTGTGGATGACACAATGTTGTGGAGGATCTGTGAATGACACTGTTATGGGGGGGGTCTGTGGATGACACTGTTATGGGGTTCCTGTGGATGACACATTGTTATGGGGACCTGTGGATGACACACTGTTATGGGGGACCTGTGGATGACACACTGTTATGGAGAACCTGTGGATGTCACACTGTTATGGGGGACCTGTGGATGACACACTGTTATGGGGGATCTGTGGAGGACACACTGTTATGGGGGATCTGTGGAGGACACACTGTTATGGGGGACCTGTGGATGTCACACTGTTATGGGGTACTTATGGATGACAAACTGTTATGGGGATCTGTGGATGACACCCTGTTATGGGGGATCTGTGGATGACACACTGTTATGGGGGAATCTGTGGATGGCACACTCAAAAAAGAAAAAAGTTGCAGCACTTACAAATCTTTAGCAAAAACTCTCTATGGTGGTGGTTCCCGAATTGTTGGATACCAGTCTGTAGTATCCCTAAATCATCCAGAATAAATCAAAACTAAAACTGCAGCACTCGCCGGTCTTCAATTCATGCTGGTTTATTCACCAAAAATTATGACGTTTCAACCTCCCGGTCTTTCTCAAGACCGCTCTGCTTGAGAAAGACCGGGAGGTCGAAACGTCGTAATTTTTGGTGAATAAACCAGCATGAATTGAAGACTAACGAGTGCTGCAGTTTTATTTTATATTTATTCTGGATGACACACTGTTATGGGGGAATCTGTGGATGACACACTGTTATTGGGGATCTGTGGAGAACACACTGTTATGGGGGATCTGTGGAGGACACTGGTTAAGGGGTATATCTGGCAGTGATACGGCCACAATGTGTGACATAGCTTTACAGATTCCTTTATTAGCAGTCCTGGTCTGCTCCCCCCAAGTACTGAAAAAAAATAGACGCTGCTAATTTGGACTCAGGTTCTTAATCTATACTCCAACGCCTCCTCCACCATTAACAATGCACAATGTTGTCTTCATTAGTTTAACTAGAGCCCTCTAAGGCCCAGACAGCCATGTGGTAATTAAATGCCATGTCAGAAGCACCACATGAGTATGTCATTTGGTTGTGACCCGGAGTCACACGGAGCCCACAGGACACGAGGAGCTCACATAGAGGCACAGGGAGCTCACACAGTGGGGTCACACAGGGGGGGTACAGGAAGCACACACAGCGGGCATAGGGATCACACACAGAGGGGGCACAGGGAGCGCACATAGCGGGTACAGGGAGCTCACACAGCGGGCTCACACAGGGGGGGGAACAGGAAGCATACACAGCGGGCACAGGGATCACACACAGGGAGCACACAGAAGGGGCACAGGGAGCTCACACAGCGTTCACAGAGAGCACACACAGTGGGCACAGGCAGCACACACAGTGGGAACAGGGAGAACACACAGTGGACACAGGAAGCAAACACAGTGGGCACAGGGAGCTCGCACAGGAGGGGGCACAGGGACCACACAGCAGGGGGCACAGGAAGTGCACAGGGAGTACACAGGAGGGGGGCACAGGGACTACACAGGAGGGGGCACAGGGCTGACAGTGGAAACTCACAGGTCAGAAGTTGAGGGCAGTGCATGGCTGCTACAATGAGAGTGAGCCCTTCACCCCCTCCACAGACATTGCTGCATGCTTCTTACTAGATGGACTTACCAGGTGCTTTAATAGGAGGGTCCTGAGAGCTCCTGGAGTCCAGCAGCTGAGGTCAGAGCCTGTGGGTTGGACACAGCAGAAGGCCCAGTCATCCCAGTCTGAGGTTTGGGCCTTGCAGCCTAGAGCAAGTGCAGGCAAAGGATGGGGATGGAGCTATGTTAGCTCCGCCCACACAGAACGTCTTGATGCGGGATTGTGGCATCAGGATTGTGGATAATGCTGGCCTGTCACCAAGCTCTGGTGAGATGGGGAGACTGTGCGCGGGGGGGATACTTAAGTATCTAACAGCAGGGGGCCGCTTTTGGAAAGGGGGCCCTGGGAAATTGCCCTGTTTGCCTCCCCTAATACCGGCCCTGACTGGCATCTGTCATCCATAGGGGTTTATGTGAAAACATATACCACCTAGCACTCTTTTTTTACATGACACCTCTGCACAATAGTCTATGCTATTCCATGAGCAAAATAAAACATTTGTAAAGTCTACTGAATGGGGGGCTTGTAGATATGTTTGATATATGCTATGCACTGGGAGCTCTCCCAGTATAAAGTAGCCTAACCGTATAGTTTTTTTTGTTTGTTTTTTACCTCATTACAACATAAGAATAGCAGATTAACATTATTTCTTTCTCATAATTTAAGTACAGTAACAGTATTTGAAGCTCTTGTCCATATCACTTCTGCAGTAGTTTATTAGTAAGGCCCGGGCTCCATGAAGACATGTGACCTTCACGGCAACATTCCCTCCATAGTTATCACATGGCCTCCATAGTTGTGATCACCAGTAAAACAGTTGTGGTATGAACACATAACCAAAAGCCATAGCTTAAGGTTGTATCATGTCTATCAACCACACCCCACACGAGAAATCTAGGTGTCGAGTACACACAGATTTCCCATAGTTTTACAGCAACAGAGCAGTCTCAAGGGAAGAGAAGGACTTATCTTCCCACCTTATCCACCTCTTGATCTTACAGATGAAGCCAGCATTATTTTGACACCAGCCACACCAGGATGGTCATTTTAATGTGACGTGTTGTATTAATGAGTTAAACCATTCAAAATGGCAGTGGCTATGTCTGTATTACCACTCTAAAGTGGTGGGATGCAATTAAAATTAACCTGTTTTAAAAGTTTCACCCCTAGTGAACAAACATATAACCATAGCAAATCATTAATATACAGCCATGTGCGTGTTATGAAGGATAGCAGCACTATCGCATTCAAATCTACAGTATAATGTCGATATACAGAATGACATTGTTTCCTGTATTGAAGCCCCTTAATGTCTTTTGAATTGACTTGACAAAATACCCTGGACAATACCCTGGACAATTTGTTTTTCAGTCGCTGCAGTTCAAATATAAACCCTCTGGATGTGACTTTGAAGAAATGGTGATAGAAGTTTTTGAAAACACCCAACAAATGTTTCGTGGTTACATCCACGGCATTCTAAGCAGAACTTCTCAGCGATTTATTTTATCCCTAAACGAATCTGTTAAGCTAAAAAGAAATGGCAATTTGCTGTTTATACAATGCTATTGCTATTTTTATTCCCGTGATAAGCAGGACAATTGCTCAGCTCCAGATAATTGGCTGATATCTTGCTCTAATTCTAAGTGAAATCGAGGCTTTCAAATTAGTACCTTCACATAATTATGGACCCTATTCAGCAGTCATGGTTAGAATGTTAACTAGAATTTATATTTTGCTAATGTTAGAATTGCTGCCGCATTTATCTGGAAAAACATTGCTTGCTCTCGCTGTCAGTGCTCAAGCGGGAAGAGACAACACAGATCCTCAATTTAGAAAAAAATAAAGAAATGTAGGCAGTGGTTAGGTCTCAAAATACACAGTTTAAACTCTAGAATAACTATAGAGAAGATAGTTCTGACCCAGGAGATGCAGAAATGTTGTCCTCATTATCAGTTCAAATCAACTTGAATCTTTATTGCTTCTATGCATTACAATGGATCTCATGCTTTAACCCTTTCATTGCCAGAGGTGTTTGGATATTTTGCACCAGTGGTAGCCAGGTGTATTTTTGCAGTTTTGACTTGTAACAATAAAACCTAAATTCCAAAATAGACTAATCACATTAACCCACTTTACCCATATATTTTCTGAAAGTAGACACCTGGCACATTGTCAAAATGCTGCTCAGCCCTTCTTGCAACTTTGTGTCAAAGTGTAATTATTCATAAAAAATTGCATTTGGGGCGATACTATATCTGCTTATGGAGAGCGCCTATTCAACAAGAAGAGTCTTGTAGGCCAGGGAAAGCTCCTCTGAAAATCTGGGAAGAGGCTATGCAAATGAGCTTTTAGCAAGCTCTCCCTCTAATACCACCAGATGTAAGGTAGCTATCCTATAAGTCAATGTTCAACCTTTTAAACAGGCCCTGTGACATGACTAATAATTAGGCCACCAACCCATCTGCAGACAGCTGTTTTGAGGTTATTACCCCCCTTATTAGTGCAAACAGAGAGTACTGGCTTAACTGGGTGAGAGGCCCAGGTCAAGATTCAGGGGATTCTATGTCTTCTTATGCATAAAAAATCAATACTAGTGGGTAAAAGTATAACCCAAGCAGAAAGTTATGCACCACACCTCTAAAAATTAAACATTCAACTTGAGCAGAGTTCTTGCATACTACTTAGAACATGCGCATATCTTCATAAAATCGCCAGAACTGAAAAGATCAAAAATCTGGGTTTAAGAAGAAAACAAAACAACCTGTAAATGCACAGCCTTAATGCACCAACCAGGTTTTGCATGCAACTATTGGAAGTTACGTAGTATATAATTTTTAAATCACCCTACACCCCTGTAATCTTAATTAAAAATGATAAAAGCCTAATATAAAGTATTAACTAAAGTTTCTTTTAGACAGGTATAATATAGGTGCTTTATTACTCCCATATTATGGACTTCCTCTAGTTCATGGATGGCCAACCTGCGACTCTCCAAGTGTTGCAAAACTACTACTCCCAGCCTACAGCAGAGCATCGTGTGAATTGTATTTTTACAACAGCTGGAGAGCCAGAGGTTGTCTATCCCTGCTCTAGGTCTTTAGAAAATGAGTTACAGTACCATACCTCTGGTTCTGATGAACCACATGAGGTTGTATGCATAATATATGCACAAAAAAGCCCCTTTATTACACCTCCAAAAAGACAAAGTTATCCAGAAAATCCTTTAAAATGACATCAATGCGCAGGTGTGTGTTGGCATGCTGAAAATACAAAAATAAAAGTAAACACAATGAACGGGGAAGAGTGCTGTTATTGAGTTTGCTTTTACCCCTGTACTACACCCTTGTACTTCAGCAGTTTCTTCAGTGTCTCTACTGAAATCCTGTCTCACTCTGCTCCTGCTCACTCCTCCTCCTCCCCTCTCCATAGACTTGTATTGTCAATTGTAATATGATACTTCAGTGGAGCTAATCTGTCCTGAACAGGTTTAAGGGCTCCTTCACATATATATGGTGATCTAGTTCAGTTCCCCACCGGCGTGAAGCACAAAATGCCATAGGGGAAACTGAAGCCAGAACTGATTACATCGTTTTATATGGAATCTTTTCTTACATCCGGTGCATCAGTTGTAATGCTGGCTATCAAGTAGCGCCAGACAGAACACTGCATGCTCAGCTTTTCTATCTGGCACCATCAGTGCATGGATGGGCACAACTGATATTTCTCGCTGATAAGACATATTACAAAGTTTCTTATCGTCGCTTGTACTATTGATTTATTCAACGTTGTGAACGTTAGTTACCATTTAAGGAGATACTCAACTGAAAGATTCAGGTTTTCAGTTTTGACCTCTACCTTCATGAGTAACATAGTTATCAGTCAGCTATTTTTCCATTCAAATTGAGGGCCTGTATTTATATAGATGACTTACATTAGCATACAGGGTTAAAGCTTTGCACTGAACAAAGGTCTGACATATGGACCAAACATGCAGAACCCATACTGATGTGAAATTAAGTCTGCATTTATACTGGACTGAGGGATTAAAGTGTTTTCTTGTGGAGAATACCAAGTCTTCATGGTGAGAAAGTCTTATTAGCTAGGCAGTGCTGGGAAAATAATTATGCAAAGTATCTGTCCTACAGGAAGAAGTTAAACAGTAAGCAGCAAGCAGAAAATACGATAGAATGTATTCAGGGAACATTTCTATTTAACTTATTAAGAAATCAGTGTGTTTAAAATAGTTTATCTTTGAGATTTTTCATTCCACCTGAATTTGTAAGAGTGAGTTATTCTCTTGTCACCTACTGTCTAAATGTACTTCCTGGCAAGAGCCCATGCTTTCTATAACAGAAAATCTGGTAAAATACACTTACTGTGAGTGTTACTTTTGTACAGCAGTTTTTCTAATATGCGTCATTGCTACATTTCTGCATTTTGTGATAATAGTTTCCAAAGGACTATTTTATAGCTGTGTATGCTGCATCATTTATTTCGCTATCACCTTTCCTATCGTGAGCTGCACCGAGCCATACTATAAATCACTCCATCTAAAATCAATTGTTACCTGGAAAGAATGAAAAAATATGTGGGAGTAACAAAGCAGATTGTTCTAATGCAGATAAACACATGAGCAGTTTAATATTGTAGTTCTAGAGAACAAAATGTCTTATGAACAGTCTGTAAAAATAAGATACATACAGTATTTGTACCAGTATTTGTACCATGTTAGCCAGTAAATGGAAGATAAATAAATAGACATTCCTCAGTGCTTGACACCTTGTATTGCCATTAAAATGTATCAACCACTGATAATTTTTCTATTCTTAAATTGTTATTTTCTATTACAGCTCTATACATTGTCCAAGTTTTATGGCGCTACAACCATTGAAGTCTGTGGGGTCCTAGTGTACTTCCATCCAAGACCATACGAAATACACATTCTCCCCTAGAAGCATCTCTTTGAGGGTAGAATGCTTAAGTAATACGTGTTGTATGAAGGCACCATACGTTGGTACATGGAGTGCCTACAACTTATGGCTGTGGGTAGTACAGAAACACATGGTTTCAGTGTGACACCTCACAATCTATGTGCTCACTGCTATGCCATGTGTATGAGGCATATTTAGTCATGATGATACATATATTGAAGGAGGTCAAGACAGGGTATCCAAGGGGTGGTACTGAAGGGGAAGGGTTTAGTTACCTAAAAGTACAGTAGAGATTACAAATTGACCATACAGGAAGGGGTGTTTGGCAGGGAGAAGCAGAGTGTGGTGGGGGATTGAACCATGCCCATTACCAGCAATATTTACTAAATGACCCCAGTTTTACCAGGTCTTAGTTTATTTATTTAGAGATTTATCAGTAACTTGTATCATCTATATTTTACAAATTAAACCAGATGGTACAATAAAATGATTTGCTTCAAATCAGTTTTTATTTCCTACTAGTTTGTAATTTTTTTGTACTTTACTATCTGTACAAGAATATGGGGACAGCCATCTTGTTTTAGTTGTTCTTAACAGCTTTTAGAAATATTCTTTATATAGCATTCACAGGCACAATAGAAAGGTGATGCTAATTGACTTATATGGGGGAATTCTAGAGGCATACTCTATGACATGTACAGAGATCATTGTATAGGGAGGGGGTGTAGATTAGCTGTGTATTTCCTATTATGAATGGTGGATTCTGTGTTACCTATACAAAGGTGTTATGCTCTATAGTAATCCTGCCTATGATGATAATGAGATGACTACTGAAAAGTAATATATACACAACAGGAGTTGTCAGCTTATTCTTATGCTTACTTGCTATTGTGAGAAAAACTCACCATAGCAGAAGGACCCGGCTTCGCACGGGTATATTTTATCTATTTTATTTAATGTTTGTGTGTGTCGTTAAATGATATTGACAGTATCCACTATAACAGTGACATCTACAGTACCCTGCCCTTTTAACAGTGACCTCCACAGCTGCCTGCCCCCTTAACAGTAACATCCACAGCACCCTCCCCTTTAACAGTGAACGCCACAGTGGCCGCCCCCTTATTAGTGACCTCCACAGTACCCCATCTCGTTAATAGTGATTTCCACAATAACCTGCCACCTTAACAGTGACCTCCACAGAGCCCATTCCCTTAAAATGTGACCTCCACAGCACCCAGCCCCTTATCACTGGCCTCCACAGCGGACCGTCCCCTTAACTGTGACCTCCACCATTCCCTGCCCCCTTAACAGAGACCTCCACAGTGCCCGCCCCTTTAACAGTGACCTCCACAGCATCCCGCCCCTTAACAGTGACCTAAACAGCATCCCGCACCTTTAACAGTGACCTCCACAGCATCCCACCCCCTCAACAGTGACCTCCAAAGCAGCCCACCCATTTAACAGTGACCTCCACAGTGGCCGCCCCTTTATTAGTGATCTTCACAGTACCCCCTCTTCTTAACAGTGATTTCCACTACACCCCGACCTTTTAACAGTGGCCTCTACAGCAATCTGCACCTTAACACTGATCTCCATAGCGGATCCTCCTCTTAACTGTGACCTCCACAGCAGCCTTCTCCTAGGGTGGCCAGAGGTCTGGTTTTAGGCTGGACAGTCCAGCTTTCAGACTCCTTGTCCTCCATCTGGTGCAGGGCGGACACAGGGATGTCCTTTTGAACAGCTCACTCTCAGACAGCAGCACTGTGCTGTCTGAGCGTGAGCTGCAGAGAGAAAGTCACCCTCTCTCCCACCCCTGCAGCTGACAGAAGTTGATTTTTACCTTCATTTTTTCAATCCCCATCGGCTGCGGGGTGGAATGGGCTTGGTCTAACCGGGTTGGTGCGTGGCTTAGTGTGGCCTGGGGGCAGGGTTTGTGACCTCCACAGCACTTTGCTCCCTTAACAGTGTCATCCACAGCGCCCTGTTCCTTTAAAGCTGACCTACAGCAGTGAAGAAAAATGGCTGGGTTGTTATAGAAACCTGGTGTAAAACTGTGTGTATGTGGAGACTAAAGGCCTGCAAGCTTCTATTGGCTAAGAAGGGTCATGTGACCAGGCTTCTATTGGCTAATGCATTTTTGGGGAAAATCTCAGGAACGGTACATTCTAGAGAGCTGAGACCCGGTCTAAAACCTTCCCGGACACCTGATGTACCTGTGTGCCAAATTTCGTGATTGTAAATGTGACGGTGCTGATTCCTTTAGAGGACATACATACATGCACACATACATACACTCAGCTTTATATATTAGACTAGCTGAAGGACCCGGCTTTGCTCAGGTATATTTAATCTATTTCATTTAATGTTTGTGTGTGTTGTTGAAAGATATCAACACTATCCACTATAACAGTGACATCTACAGCACCCCGCCCCCTTAACAGTGACCTCCACCCCTTAACACTGACCCCCCCATAGTTCCCCGTCACTTAAAATTAGACCTCCACAGCAACCCACCCCCTTAACTTTGACCTTTACAGCAGCCTTCCCCTTAACAGTGGCCTTTACAGCAATCTGCCCTTAACACTGACCTCCATAGCGGACTATCCCCTTAACTGTAACCTCCACAGCAGCTTGCCCCTAGGGTGGCCAGAGGTCCCGTTTTAGGCCGGACAGTCTGGCTTTCAGACTCACGGTCCTCTGTCTGGCGCATGGCCTGGGCGGACACAAGGATGTCCTTTTGAACAGCTCACTCTCAGACAGCAGCACTGTGCTGTCTGAGTGTGAGCTGCAGGAAGAAAGTCACCCTCCCTCCCACCTCTGCAGCTGACAGAAGTTGATTTTTAACTTCATTTTTTCAATCCCTGTCAGCTGAGGATGGGGAGGGGGTGTGGCCTAACCAAATCGGGGGCGTGGCTCAGCAGGACATAGAAGTTGATTTTTAACTTCATTTTTTCAATCCCTGTCGGCTGAGAAGTGGAAGGCGGCATGGCCTAACCGGATCGTGGGCATGTTCTTTTGAACAGCGCACTCTAAGACAGCAGCACTGTGCTGTCTGAGTGTGAGCTGCAGGGCGAAAGTCACTGTCCCTCCCAGCCCTGAAGCTGACAGAAGTTGATTTTTAACTTCATTTTTTCAATCCCTGTCAGCTGAGGAGTGGGAGGGGGGGGTGGCCTAAACAGATCAGGGGTATGGCTTAGTGGGACCTGGGGGCAGGGTTTTAAATTTGTCTTTTGAGGGTGGACACATTGTGGCAGAGGGCGTGTCTGGGCTCCTTCCAGCAAGAGTGGCACCTCTCTGGGCACCTTACTGGCTCATTTGCATACCAAATAAACTGGATTTTCAGAGGATAAGAACATATATTGCTGAAACAAAGGCGCATCTTGAAATAAGGTACTAAGTGCTATTAGGCCATGGCTTTACTTTAATAGTGATTATCCTGGTGAGAGATTTCCTTTAAAGCTCACCTACAGCAGTGAAGAAAAATGGCTGGGTTGTTATGAAAAACCTGGAGTAAAACTGTGTATGTGGAGGCTAACGGCCTGTGAGCTTCTATTGGCTGATAAGGGACATGTGACCAAGCTTCTATTGGCTAATGCATTTGTTGGGAATATCTCAGGAACGGTACATCCTAGAGAGCGGAGACCTGGTCTAAAACCTTCCCGGTCACCTGATTTACCTGTGTGCCAAATTTCGTGATTGTAAATGTGACGGTGCAGATTGCTTTAGCGGACATACATACATACATACACACTTACACTCAGCTTTATATATTTGATAAAACCTGATTTAAGCAAAAGGTTATTGTCTCATGACATATTCCTTTTAAAACATATATTGGGACACCAATTTCAAGATTCAGCTCTGCCATGTTTACTTAGAATCTTGTGACACGGATCTCTTGGATTATGATGTGAAAAGCATTTACATGGCTCCAAATCTAGTGAGCCATCCCCTCCTCTCTCTTGGCTTGTATGAAGACAGTAAGCCATCTGTTCCTCTGTGTATTTGTGCTTTCTTGGTCTCTAGAGAAAAATGTCTGCTGGGGTGTTTTTATGTCATGCACTTGATAGACTCCCTCATGCTACATTGGTTATGAAGACGGGCAGCATTCTCCGCAGTTACCAGGCTATACATTTTTTTTGCTTAAAGTACGCGCTTCCAGGTGTCTGAACAATCAAACACAATTTAAAATCAATCTTTTTTTCCAATCATCTTTCTCTGATTGAAAGTGTCTTTGGCAGAATTTTATGTATAGAGCCTGTAAAACTGTCACCAGCACCAGGAACATTGCCTTTATCAACACTCCATAAAAATATTATTGTATACTATACGAATCACAAAGAATGATTCTTTACTATTTCAACATGAAATAACATAATTTATATTAAGCACAAAATAAATCTTTTACATATTCCAACTAGCTAGTTGTGAATTCTCAGCTGTGGTGACACATTGAAGTGGGCGTAAAGTTGTAAGGTAGCTGCATAAACTGTGGAAGGTCATATCCATGCATAGAAGAATGCTACTAATACAAATATATGGCCAGATCATTGTATTAGGAACCTGTAAGTCCACCTATTAATATAATACAATCAGCTTGTGATCCAATGCAGGACCTTGTGGATGTGCATCTACTGCAGAAAGCTACACCTCTGTATATCTGCTTGGGAGATAGCAATGTGTATAAAATGTTATTCCAATCTCAGACATTGATGGCATATCACCATCAATGTAAGAAAGGTACGGATCCCACCTCTGGGAACTGTTCCTACCTCCAGAACGGGGTCGACAACGTTAAGGAGACTACACCGCACATGTGTGGCATGATCTCCATTCATCACTATGGGAGTTATGAAAATAGCTAAGCCAACATATGCTTGACCATTTTTGGAAGTTTCATAGAATGGATTAAAAGAGCACCGCGCACGCGCAGCCATCTCTCCATTCACCACTATGGGACTGCCAGAAATAGCCAAGTGCATGCTCCCTTTTTTTCGGACTCCCATAGTGTTCAAAGGAGAGTAGCACGCATGTGTGGCTGCTCACCCTTCACTTCGGGGGACCGTTCTGGAGATAGGAGCAGGGCACAGACATGGGACCAGCACCTATCTATCATTGATGGCATATCCTAGCAATATCTGAGATGGGAATACCCTTTTAATAAGTGTATTTTTTATAGCTGAAATTCTATATTTTTCTTTGTATACTGTAATACCCTGTGTATTCAATGGACCTGCAAATAGAGATGTCGCAAACATAAAATTTTCCATTCGCGAACGGCCATAGACTTCAATAGACAGGCAAATTTTAAAACCCGCAGGGACTCTTTCTGGCCACAATAGTGATGGAAAAGTTGTTTCAAGGGGACTAACACCTGGACTGTGGCATGCCGGAGGGGGGTCCATGGCAAAACTCCCATGGAAAATTACGTAGTTGACGCAGAGTGTGGTAAGTTGAATTCGCAATGCGATTAATATAACCTGTATTAATCACATTGCGATTACAACTTAGATCTGAGTTCCTAATGGTTGTATTGCTAGAATTGACGAATATAACGAATATAGCACTATATTCTCAATCTTCGTTATATTCTAGCAATACAACCATTAGGAACCCAGCTCTAAGTTGAATTCGCAATGCGATTAATATAACCTGTATTAATCGCATTGCGATTACAACTTAGATCTGAGTTCCTAATGGTTGTATTGCTAGAATTGACAAATATAACGAATATAGCACTATATTCTCAATCTTCGTTATATTCTAGCAATACAACCATTAGGAACCCAGCTCTAAGTTGAATTCGCAATGCGATTAATATAACCTGTATTAATCGCATTGCGATTACAACTTAGATCTGAGTTCCTAATGGTTGTATTACTAGAATTGACGAATATAACGAATATAGCACTATATTCTCAATCTTCATTATATTCTAGCAATACAACCATTAGGAACCCAGCTCTAGGTTGAATTCGCAATGCGATTAATATAACCTGTATTAATCGCATTGCGATTACAACTTAGATCTGAGTTCCTAATGGTTGTATTGCTAGAGTTGACAAATATAATGAATATAGCACTATATTCTCAATCTTCGTTATATTCTAGCAATACAACCATTAGGAACCCAGCTCTAAGTTGAATTCGCAATGCGATTAATATAACCTGTATTAATCGCATTGCGATTACAACTTAGATCTGAGTTCCTAATGGTTGTATTACTAGAATTGACGAATATAACGAATATAGCACTATATTCTCAATCTTCATTATATTCTAGCAATACAACCATTAGGAACCCAGCTCTTAGTTGAATTCGCAATGCGATTAATATAACCTGTATTAATCGCATTGCGATTACAACTTAGTCAAATTTGTGACACTGCAGCTTCAGAATGAATCTAAGATGGATGCTGTCCTTGCTTTTTGATAGGAGGTGGGAGGGTCTGGGAGGGAGGAAGGGTATGCTGATTGGCTGGAATGTGTCTGCTGACTGTGAGGTACAGGGTCAAAGTTTGCTCAATGATGATGTATAGGGGGCGGACCGAACATCGCATATGTTCGCCCGTCGCGGCGAACGCGAACAAGCTATGTTCGCCGGGAACTGTTCGCCAGCGAATAGTTCGGGACATCTCTACCTGCAAACAGGTTTACATATTGGACATTCATTTTTTCCAAATCTATGTGCAGCCGCTTTAACATGCTCAGTATTTGGTAGCATTTTGTAAGTCGAAACCAGGAGTGGTTCCAAATTAACAAGAAGTGCAGATCTTTCCATAATACTCTCTAGGTTCCACCCCTGTTTTTGGCTTGCAAACACTGAAGTAAAATACTGACCAAAGACTGACCATGTGATAGTGGCCTTAGACTGAGGATAAACAAAGTTGAAAAAGCCATGGTTTTGCAATGTACAGGTATAGCAGGGTTAACACACAAACTATTAACTCAAATTTCTTAACTCATTGTGTTATCTTGAAACAAAAGCCATTGAAAAGCAATTGAAGGTGTTTGCTTAACGCATTTAGTTCAGATAACACGTCTCATAATGCATGTGTGTTAACTCTACTACAGCCGTAGTTTTTGACTGTGCCTTTTTGACAAGTAAAATGTGTTAGAAAATGTGTTTCACCTTTAAAAAACCACTGCATTTCATCAAAAATGTGTTGCTTTTTTAAATTAACTTGCAGTTTAATAGCACTGTCAGAAACGCCACCTAATTATTTCAGATTGATTTACCATGACCATGTGTTCTGGTTCTTTCATGGTAACATTTGGTTACTGTATGTAACTATAGTGTTACGTTTACATGCTGTGGCTCATTACAGAGTGACAATATAAAGTGTGTTTTATCATGAATTGCTCCAGTATGGTCATGCATTTAGGTGTTTTGATGCAGTTTTAGAAGCCAAAACCAAGAGTGGATTCAAAAAACAGTTTTTCTTTTATGATGATCCACTGATTTGGGCTTCAAAAACTGCATTGAGTGTGTGGCCGTAACCTGAAACTAGCAATCAATTTGCCTCAGGCACCACTTGGCAAAAAGATGCTGCCATTTGGCATGTGTGAAAGCACCCTTAGAGGGGAATTACTTTTTTACATAGATGATACTTATATAAATCCAGTAATAATTTGACATTTTTTAAATGCATTTTCTTCGGTTACCTTTTCGTACTACTGTATTTTAGGAGCTCATGCACACAACAGTGTTACAGATCCATGAGGTATGCATGTGATTTGGTACTAATGTCCTGCTGTGGGTTCATACTGTACCTCAATATGCCTTCACTTGCCACATCATGAAGATTTTCTCCCAGAGAATCTCCCATGCAAAGCCTTATAAAGGTGGTATTCTGGTTTCAGAATACTAACCTGTGGGGAGTACTTACTGCACCCATAAAGGGTGCACAAGCTGCTGCCATTGTTGTGAGCATTAGCCCTTGAGGGAGTTATCTGAGATTTTGATATTGATGACCTATCCTAAGGATAGATTATGAATATCAGATCGTTGGGGATCCAACTGCTGGCACACCCACTGATCAGCTGTTTGAAGAGGCAGCGGTGCTCGTATAACGTCACATTCATTGGACAGTTGGTCTAGGTGCAGCTCAGTCTCATAGAGTTGAATGGGGCTGAGCTATAATACCAAGAACAGCCACTGTCCAGCGGATGGTGCTCTGCTTGATAAGCTCTGAGGAGGCTGCGCCTCTCATTGGAGTGCCCTGGTGTCCTCAAGCAGCTGATCAGCAGGAGTCCCGGTTGTCAGACCCCAGCCGATCTGAGATCCTGACGATAGGTTATCAATATCAGAGTCTCAGAATACCCTTTTAAGATCATAAAAAATCTTTTTCACTGCATTGTATTCTGTTCATCAGAACATGTCTAAAATCTTCTCACCTATCCACTCTGGTTGAAATACTGAGTCCACTGTGATGTTCTATGTAAACCTACCTCCTTTAGCATCCTTCTCAGGTCTTCTTGCAATGGGTTAATGTTATGAGAAATCCTCAGCCTTATTACACACAGCCACCTACACCAACTGTTTGCATAGAAATGTTAAATACCATTTTATAGAGCTTTCTATTCAGCATACTTACTTCTAATTAAATTTAAATCTTTCCAGATCCCTATGTGAAAATTCATCTCATGCAGAATGGCAAGAGACTGAAGAAAAAGAAGACAACTATTAAGAAGAATACACTTAATCCATACTACAATGAGTCTTTTAGCTTTGAAGTACCATTTGAGCAAATTCAGGTAGTGTGAAACATCACCTTGGAGCATCAAAACATAGTTCCTATCTGTTTCTGCTTTAGAAAGGATGTAATGAGGGTTGTAATTACTGCATCAGCTGTGCTTTCAGACCACATTTTAGATTGCTGAGCCTTTCTATATACTTTTTAAAATTGTATTTTAAGAGCTAGATAACAATGTGAAGAACAAGCATGAGTTACCTGGTCATGCTTTTATTCATACCTTTTATTAATTAGGCAGTGTTTTATCTGCTGCTATGTCCAAAGATAGGTGGCCTGGATTGGAACTTTAGAACTTTCTCATTACATAAGTGCTGAACTCATGAAGTGACATTATGGTTAAATACCAAGCGCTCTAATGGAAACACCCCGGACTGAATAGCAAGAGGTAGCCAGACAAATGTTATACAGATAAGAGCAAATGAGATTTTGCTACTTTTCCTCCCATCATTTTTGACAGTTATCATAATTTGTCTCATGGCAGGCTGTCACGAGGAGTACATATGTAATGCAGAACCACAAGTGCTCCTTTGAGATATGAAGAGTACAGTATATGCAATAACTACACTCCTCAACATTGAAATTGCAACAGCAAGAAGGAAAAGCCATGGAATTATGGAAATCACAAAATCAATAGACATGTTAATGATATACAAATGATAAAAAAAATAGGAACTATTCAAGGCATCTCAATTTTCCCAGTATCAAGTATTAGTGTGACACACAGAAATACACTCACACACCTTGGAATGCTATCAATGAGGTTATCAATGGTTGAGGAATGTTCTGCAATGCTGAATGTACTTTGGCACGCAAATCATTAAGTTCCACTGCTGGCAGCTCCCTTTGTAATTGCTGACCAATGACGTCCCAGATGTGCTCGATGGGAGACAAATCCGGAGATGCTGTAGGCTATAATAGCAAATTTGGGCCATATAGGATGCTTATAGTAGTCCTGTTGAAAAACAGCTCCTGGGACACTTTGGAGAAATGGCCATACCAAGGATTCATCAACCAAATCAATGTAATGCCGATCTGTTAGTGTACCTGAAATGAAGGCTATAGGGGCCTGGTTACAGCATGCCACCCCACGCCATAATCACAGGAGTAGGATCGGTGTGATGTTCCCTTGTGAAGGCCTTTTCATGTTATTGCCTATGTGGTCTCCTGACCAATTTCTGACAATCATTACATCCTAGACTCCATTACCATTTTGCTCTGCACCATGATAGCCTTTGAGAGCAGTGGTGTGAGGTCAATGGACACCTGTAGCTGGGCATCATGCAATAATGTCATGCAAATATCTTCTGATGGTTTGTGTACACACTGCCATCCTAGGCTTTGGATGTGATGTCCAATTTCACTTGCAGTATAGAATGAATCACTATGTGCTATTCTTCTAATCAGACAATCTATCTGTGCAGAGGTTCGCCACTGTGCACCTCTTGCTGTCATTCCAGTTCATGATTGCTCTCAAAACCAAAAGACTTGCAACGTTGAACAGTGCTGACATCTTGGTATAGGCACGTAGCTATCTGCCAGAGGGATAAAACAAGGTTCAAAGATTATGTCCCTCTCAGGCGATAACTGCCACGTCAACTAACAGGAGGCATTTCTCAGTCATCCCACGCAACTTAATCCAATTTTTGAAGTTTTAAGTAGCTAAAAGAACTTTCCTTTCAATCTGGCTTTTACACTCCTCTCACACACCACAGATTGGAACTACAGTGCTTGAAAATTTGATCATCTGCAGATATTAGTACTTCCTTGATTTGCCTACCCTTATGGCTTGTCCTTCTTGGTGTTGCAATTTCAATGTTGAAGAGTGTATGTAGTGTATTCTAAATACTCTTCAATAACAACATGCTTCTGTACTAGAGTAATCAGAATCTAAGGTGATAAGTTAACACATATTTCTATTTCCTATTTGATTCACTTATTCTAATTTGATATTCAGACCATTCATTTCTCGTATAAAAGAGGTTAAAATAAATTATAATACTTTGGTGAAAAATATTCTCATCCTGTATACTTGCAGCAACATATTCATGATATTGTGTAGGTTATTGCCCCTTTTAGTTTATATTAAAGTGTAACTGTCATGTCAGTTTATTTTTATTATTGTGTAGGGACAGTGATGTTAAATATTTTTTATAATATACTTTATTAGGGAAAGATGTTTCTTTGTACTAAAAAATACAGTGTATAGTCTTCCTAGCAAAGCAGTAACTGAACGTTGTTAACGAGAGCTTGTCTTCAGTGTTGTACTGAGCGCTGAAGACATCTGTGTGTAACAAGTCAGATAGTCAGGGAGATGGACAGTGATCGTTGGGCCACATGTCCATAGTCATGGACTGGGATAGTGGCGAGGTGCCTAGAAGCTTCTGTATGTTACACACAGGTGTCTTCAGCGCTCATTAGAACTGAAGACAGACTCTTCTTAGTAATGCTCTGATAGAGCTTTGCCAAGAAGACTATTTACACGCTGTTTTCTAGTAGAAAGAAATATCTTTCCCTAATAAAGTATATTACAAAAATGTTTAACATCCCTTTCACTACACTGTATTAAAAATAAAGTGAAATGAAGGATTTTCTTCATAATTCTTTTAGCTGATTCACCTGCAATCTTTTTATAATTAGTTTTTGGAGAATTTCAGAAAGCAATGGCCAAATAGACTTTCCAGTTGAACCAGGGAAACAGTTAATCAGTACAGCTAGCTAAATAGGCAAATCAATTCACTTATCTCTATGTCTGTTATTAAGGATATATATATATATATTTGTGTATATTATTTAGGTAACTTTCAGTCGCATCTTAGACATTTATGGTATATTCATAGGATATGGCATAAATATGTTATAGGTGAGATAACAAGAGTTCCATTGACTCCTCTTCCTCTTGGAAAGGTATTTGTCATCCAACAAAAAGTGGCATAGGGTGAATGGACATACATAGAAAGAATGTGCAAGCAATTGTTGCAGGGTATTCAGGCACGTATGACACTTTACATACAATGTATAGCACTGGAATCCTCTGGTGTAGAGTAGGAATTATTGGTTCACATCAGGCACAGTTTTCCAGGTGCAATGACAGTAACAGTTATGTCACAATGCAGGGATGATGGACCCATGATTATGGCCACAGTGTAGCACTATATAGGAATAGTATACAATGTAATGTCACAAAATTGCAATTAGAAACACAATGATGTTACAGTATTAGAATAATGTACACAGTAATGTGGTACATTACCACATTACTGGTACATTACCACATTGTATTACCATACAATGTGGTATAATTAACATAGTGATGTTAAATTGGAATAATAGACATAGCTTCATAATATAAGTATAATGCATGTAGTGATGTCACAACATAAGAATAGCAAACACGGTGATGTCAGAGAACAGGAATGTACATAGTGATGTCACCGCACATAATACTGACTAAATTCCGAATGCAATTATGTCACAACATAAAGTTAAACACAAAATTAAAATGCCTTGCAAACAGTTATGTCACAGTACAGAGAATAAACACTGGTATTCCTCTATATTTGCAAGTGGCTATTGAATGCTGGCAGGCGGGGGGCCTAAGAAAATAGATACTCACATTTCATGTACAGGATCACCCTTTTATTACTTATTAAAATACCTTTTTTTTCATCTATTCTTTTTTTTTTCCTTTTCAGAAAGTGCAAGTTGTTGTTACTGTTTTGGACTATGACAAGATTGGAAAAAATGATGCCATTGGGAAGGTGTTTGTGGGTTACAACTGTACTGGTGCGGAGCTTCGACACTGGTCAGACATGCTGGCGAATCCACGACGACCCATTGCACAGTGGCATACTTTACAGCCTGAGGAGGAAGTAGATGTAATGCTTGGGGTCAAAAAATAAAGAGAACCTAATCTGCAGTTGCCCATATAGTGCTCTTTAGCCAGTATGTAAATACCTCAGTAATATGGGTCCTTTCATGTCTTTCCATGCATTCCTAATCCAGGTCATTCGTACCTATTCATTTAATTTGCACAAATTTTAATGTCCTTACTTCCCTTGAAAAGAAAACATATTGTGCGCCACACAACTGCCCTCTTACTCTTCTTTTAAGCAATATGATGTGTAGATAGAGCATGAATCAATTTATTATCACACTCTTGTATATAACAGTATGCCAACATTTATTTCTAGTCTATGTATTTGTATGTTGTACGCGTTTCTTATTCCGTGTATACTTTGATGTTTTTAATACGATGTTCTATTTTAAACTATGTAAATTGACTAAATATAGAAGAGCTGATAATATATTACAGGTTAACTATTGTACCGTCCGCATTCCAGAAGAAATTCCAACTTCTAAGGCACTAGTAGAGTTGCATCTGACATCTTAAAGGACAACTTAAATCTGAGCTCGACCAGATCCATTAGATTACTAAATAGGTGTACATTGCATATTTTCCGTGAGCAAATTAGTTCATATGTTTAGGTTTCAGTCAGAGGCAACAGCTACGATCAGAGGAGACGTGTAGATGTTCACAACAGGTCTGGTCACTAGATGCCAAGCTATTACTTTGTATATATTTATGTGTTCCAAAAAAAAATATCAAAGCTAAAATTGTGGCATTTTTCATTCCGGACGATGAGGTAATAACAGGGAATACAGAGATTTTATATATATATATATATATATATATATATATATCCAGGATTACTCCTATATCCCAAAAGATTTGCTTGTGCAAATAGCACTTTTTGCTCGTCAGACGCAGTCCTATAAATTTTAGCTTTAGATAGAATGTACATTTTGTGGTTTATCTGTATGTTTCACCTGCCATATTTCATATACTCTTTGTGTGTATGCTGTACTCGCGTACTCTGCTTCACGGACAGATTGTGAGGCGTATGAAACATTGTTGAAAAGCATTGTGCCGAGTACACAGTCACCTACGTCTTCATAGTTAACAAACAGTATTGTGACCCAATATATAAATATATATATAAAGACTAAACTGATTTAGCCATAATTCTGAATGCACTTCAAGTAAGCCAAAACAGCTAGTGACCTTTTTTATATATACTATTTGTATAATGAGTTTTAATTTGTCCTTTAAAAATGGTATAAAACAATGAACAAGTGCTAGCAAACTGGAGCACCCTCTTGTGTATACTAGATGCTCATTTCAGGAGGAGTTTTTAAATGTTTTCAATGTTATTATGTAGTAAATGGCACTATTATGAAGCTATTAGTCATTCCATAAGAGTCTTAAACGACTGCTCTGTGTATCACTGTGACTGCCGTGTGTGCTTAGATGAAACTTAGTTTTCTCAGTGAATAGCAATCAATTAATTCTTTGTGATATTGTACTGATACTGCCATCTCTTTCTACTGCACTGCTGCAGGAGAGCATAGCACAAATAGGTTACTACGGACCAATTTGAAACTGGGAGCTATGCTGGATCTTGGATACAGAATAGGTAGATCACACAGCAATGTATTGAGCACTGTGTAATATAATCCGTAAATTATCTATATTTAAATATATATGAATATATATCAATAAGCATTGTTGACTATATCTAATTATCCTGTAAGCATATCATTTGGGAAAAAGACTTTTAGTGAAAGCATATTGATATATTCACCTTTATTTTCATTGCACAGATCAGGAATAGGAGACATTTATTTTTTTACTTGTTTTTTTCTCAAGACACTGGATCATATATACACAGGTCATAAATGACTTTATGGGCAGGGTACATCAGTGATGTCCTTGCCTCTGTACAAGTGGCAGCATTATCTAGGTGTGCAAATGATTGCTAAGAAATGTGATCATTGTCAAAGGGAATCTTTCACTACAAAATGCAGCGCAGTCTGCAGGCAGCATGTTATAGAGCAGGAGGAGCTGAGCAGATTGATATATAGTTTCTGGGAAAAGATTTAGTATAATTGATCTAAATCTCTTCTCATTCTGAGTCTAGGAGTCATGTAAGTGGTCCTACTCTCTCACTGAGTGAGTGTGAGTAACAGATAGCTGTCAGTCACTGATAAGACCGCCCACATGACTCCTAAGCTCAGAATGAGAGGAGATTTAAATGAATAAAATACACGTTATACTGAATCTTTCCCCACAAGACTATGTATCAATCTGCTCAGCTCCTCCTGCTCTATAACATGCCTGCAGATTGTGCTATATTGCATAGTGACAGGTTCCCATTAACAATGTATCTCGTATAGAAATGACAGATCTTTATTCTACCAAACTATTGGAGTAACCCTACTATGTTGGATCTAAAATAGCATGAATAATATAGAATGGGTTTAGGCCTGTATGCTGCCTAATTTGAAATAGTAAGGTGATATAGATACTTACAATAATGACGTTCACCAAAATTTATCATACTATTTCAGCTTCTAACTATTATTATTGTTTTCTTGTTTTTTTCTCCCCAACCTTTGTGTATATGTCTAATGGACATGCTCAAAATGTAGGTTCATAACTGCCGAAAGTGCATTCATAGTACATATCAATGCATTTTTACTGCCTAATCTTAATATTAGAACATATGTACGGTATGTACTTACTGAACCTGCTGTTTGATCAGAATAGGGTAAAAACCATAAACAGCCACATCTACCTTTTGGACAAAAGCTGTGTAAAGTCTTAGAATCTGATGCTGTAGAAATCCTAGTTGCCTTTGTCTATACTTACTGCCTGCTTGAGTGTTTCTATGTGTGAGTTTCTCTCCTGTATCTCGTAGAAATGTTTGGGTGTTTTCTCTTGCCATATTGCTCGTGACCCGCGGGCTAACAGAGTTTGCTGTGTATACCTTCATTTTTGATGAAGTGGTTACAATTTAGTTTCACTTTGTGTAGTGATTCCCACAGTAGAGTTTTCAGATTGTTGTTAAAAACCTTGACATATTCAGCAAATATTCAATAAAAATATTTTATTTCCTGTTTCAGTCTCCCTTTTTCAAATGGCGAGTTATATCATACACTTTATAACTATATACATCTAATATACAAAAGGAAAGAAGAATTACTCATTACTATTGCTGTTGACTATTGCTGTTTCACAGAGAACACACGGTCACTGCTTATGGGAAAATGAAGTCAATTTCATCATTGGAAAGCACACACCGTAAAGTTATGGAACATGCTCCCACAGGAATTGGTAATGGTTGAACGTGTAGCTAGTTCAGATGAGCGAATTGATTCTACACAAATCAAATTTCTTCACAAATTTCCTAAAAAGATTTTCATTTAGTAAATCTGAAACTTTTTGATTCACCCTGTGCAAATTGCTAAAAATAATAGACACCATTCACAGAGAAGAAGGCATGTGACACCAAAAAGGGATAATTTCTGGACCACTTTTAGGCTGTTTACCACCTGCTACCATCAGTTTACCCATAGGCATATACTGTATGATTCTATCACTTTGATATTACTAGCAGTGATGGTCAGTTCGCAGTGTTCGCAAGCGAACACATGCGGGCTGCCATCTTTAGTAAGGTTAGACTCACCTGTCCGGCGATGCACAGTTAAGCCCTTACCTGTTCCGCGAGCCGGTCTGAAATCAAATGCAGTCACCGGGAGCAGGCAGTTCCGAGAACAGCCCGATAAAGGCCCCCGGCGGCTGTTCTCGGAACTGCCTGCTCCCGGTGACCGCATTTGATTTCAGACCGTCTCGCGGCACAGGCACAGGTAAGGGCTTACCTGTGCATCGACGTACGTGTGAGTCTAACCTTACTAAAGATGGCAGCCCGCATGTGTTTGCTGACGAACACTGCGAACTGACCATCACTGATTACTAGTGCTGTCTTTGCATTAACAAGCTTGATAGGGGTTGGATACAGTCCTTTGAGACCTCAGGGTGACATACAAGACTAATCAGGACCAAATTTATTTGTACCGAAAGAAATCTGATGGTCGCTTCTACCAAATCGGAACCAAAAGGAATCTTTGTGAAATACAATTTACAGGATTACTGGTATTAGTACAGAATGTTGCTCCAAGGATCTTTGCCAGCAGGGGACAGGAAGATATGTTTTCCACTTTATGGTGAATTGGGTCTCTGGCATGATTTTTTGCTTTCTTCTGGTTCAACTTGTGAATTAAGTATTAAATTGTTGAATTTAAAAAGGAACATTTACTACTCCTGGCATTCCTGTTTTAATAGCTTCATGCATTCCCCATGTAATAACAATTCGGGAGCATCTTTTATTATGACTCTGTTGTGCCATTACTTTATTATTTCTAGTAGACGTTATGAATGGATTTCTAGCAGTCTACAGTAAGGGTACAGAGGAGAGGGGAGGTAACCAGTTGGGGGGGGTCCCTCACATTCTGAAAATGGCAGCACTGATTGGATAGAGTGAGTATGTGCAGGTACACCTCCCCAACTTGTTACCACCTCTCGGTACCCTTACTGCAGACTGCTAGCAATTCATTCATAACTTCTAGTAGAAATAATAAAGGAATGGCGTAACATAGAGCCATAAGAATAGATGTTCCAGAATTGTTATTACATGGGGAATGCACATAGCTATTAAAACAGACTTGTCAGGATAGGTGACAGGTCCTCTTTAATAATATAAAGAATGTTAAACATTTTAAAGTAATGAACTACAATGTGTATCCTGTAGTTCAGAATTTTAAAATGGTATCAGTTTTATTTTTTGAAACACAACACACTGAGGTTCTAAAAGAGATCCCAATATATGAAAACTATTAATTTCATTCCATGTTGATCCAGAAGACCAAAAAGTAGGTGTCAATTTATTTTCCGGGTACGGTATATAAATTGGAACACATCAGCTATGAAAAATTACGAGTTTGTGCAAGTTTTCAGTCTTTGGATATAATGTTCCTGGATCTTTAAAATGGTAGGGAATTGCAATACATAGGGGCAGCTATCAATGCATTTAAAGTGGTTGCCTTATCAAGACAAAATAATGTACATATGCTCTACTAGGGAATATAGATGTCATAAAGAGAAAGTGCTCTATTAACAAGAGCAGAAAGTGACCCATCCTGATGTCATTCATTTGATTAACCATCTTGTAATAATACTTCTGCTATAGCTGTCTATAGATTCTTGCACTGATTGCAGTTGAACTCTATAGATTTCTGAAGCAAGGAAAGCAGAATATCATTTGATGCTTGGCTGGCTTCAATCTAAAAAGGGTTGTCACTTTATGCCACTTTTATTCATACCGGTGAATTGGCACCCAGCATACCAAACCGGCATTTGAATAATAGAGGAAATAGTGAAGGAAAAATCAGTGAGTTATAGTTGTGGGGTTCTGAGATGTCTATGCTGTAGTGTCATTACCCACAGACAAACAGAATTTCAATCTAGCACTAATAAAACAATTTCTTCTATGAAACATCATCTAACATGCCAATCTAGACGTATATACCTAAAAGAATGCAAATGCCAGCTTACAATCTAAAGGAGAGAGCTTACAATATAAGGGGACCAAAAATTACTGGGTTGTGTCCACAAGATAATAATTTCTTTTTTCGATTTAGTGTTAGTTCAGGCATTTCAAATAAAGTAAAGATGCAAACGACAGATGAAATATCATTTTATTTATGTATTCAATGATTCTACAGAGGATATGACGCATCCGCAGGAGCTTTCCTGATAACTTTGCCTTCTGGATTGTATTCACTTGATTCCCAGCTAACTGTATGACAAATTCAATCTTTTCAAGCACCTGGCACTTACAGCTTGCAAAGGCTAGAAGTGAGGGGGCTGGAACAGAGGAGCAATTTCTTTAAAGTACAAAATAAATTTGTATGCAGAGACTAGAAAACAACAATTTGTCAAGTTTTCAAAACTATCTTAAATTCTTAATTAAGGTAAAAGGCTATGAACATAAAACAGTAAAACATAAGGGGTCATGTAAACATATAATGTATATTGAGTAAAAAGAGAAATGAATGTGTATCACACCGTATACCACACCTCACATAGCATGTGTGCCTGGATGATACCCTAACATATGCAGATTCTCAAGACGAATCAGTTATTTGACTGTACCCTAAGATCACTTGAATGTGGTGTCAGAGGGATGATCTGTACCTCAGACTATTATCTTTCATATTCTGTTGAATAAACAAGAAAGGTTTGATAAAATTTAGACTCCATGTGTATGCTATGTTGGATATGTCATAAATGTATTTTAGATTATATAAACAGCCAGTCTCATCTCTCCTCTCCTTTTGTCACAACTTCTTTCTCTTTTTTTTTCCTTGTCTTTTTCATTTGTTGGGGATGATAAAGTAATTATTATTGTCATATTTTTGCAGTGGATTTCATGCTTTCTAAAATGAGGATTTGTCATTTACGGTATGTTGTATGACAATATGTCAAAATTTATCTGCCATGTCTTTTTCTCGTTGATTGGGATATACAGGTGCATCTCAATAAATTAGAATATCATCAAAAAGTTAATTTATTTCATTAATTCAATTCAAAAAATGTAAACTCATATTCTATAGATTCATTACACACAGAGGGATCTATTTCAAGAGTTTATTAATTTTATAGTTGTTGATTATGGCTTACAGCTAATGTCAGCATCTCAGAAAATTTTAATATTATACAAGATGGCCCACGAAAAAGTAGCTGCCTCCAGCGATAGTATGACAAGATGAACTAGCAAGTGGATTGTTTTTTTTAATTACCCACTAGTCACAAAAGATGCTGAAAGTGGTCCCCGTTCACATCTATACATCTTTGGGCACGTCGGATTATGTTGGCTGGTACTACTTGCAGCTCTTCAGCAGTGATACTGCAAAGAGTGTTTGTGATGTTTTCCTCAAGTTCATCCAGGGTATATGGATTGTAAGCATACACTTTCTGTTTTAAATTTCCCCACAGATCACATGTGGACAAGTCTGGGGAATGTGGTGGTCATAACCCTTTGCTCACAGTTCGCTCCTCCATAAACAGTTTATGAACCCATGCCAGTGAGTTCCGTGCAGTGTGGAATGTTGCCCCATCTCATTGTAAAAAGAAGGACATTTTTTCTTCTGGTGTTAATCGGTTGTAATACTGTTCAAAGATGTCCCAGTAAATTGTGATATTCACAATTCATTTGAAGAAAATTTGGCCCACTATTTGTGTTCCTGACACTGCGCACCAAATGCCTAAGACAGATTTACTATTAGGCAGTTTGATTTGGAGATATTTAAAGGGACACTGACAGGCCAAATCAGCATATATAGTTAGATATATGACATTACAGGTCTTATAGAGTCTTTTAAAAGCATATAAGTATCCCCCCTGTCCACCTTATAAAGAGCAAAATATAAAGTTTTATAACCTGCTTGTCCGGTCAGCAATCTGCCCAAGGGGCGGCGTTTCATGTGAAAATGCACCCAGCCAGCCTTCCCAACTGCCGTTCTTAAGCCCCGCCCAGCTCATCATTATTCACTTCGCTGGGCGGCGGCTAGAACTCTCCCCAGTCCCAATCCTGCGCATGGGCAATTCAATCCTCTGGGCATCGTTCATGCCCAATCTTCTGCGCCTGCGCCCCGCCGTGGTTAGATCGCGCATGCGTACACACACAGCCTGCCTGCGTCTTGGAGGCAGCTGCAGCCTCAGCCTCAGCCATGCACTGTTCAGAGCAGCGCTTGAATGGTGGTGGGTGCTTGAATAACTTTTTCTACCATACCTTTTCCTACCACACAACCTTTCAATAATATGCTTGGATACAGCACCCTGTGAAAAGCCAGCTTCTTTAGCAATCATCTTTTGTGGCTTACCCTCCTTATGGAGGGTGTCAGTGGGTGTCTTCTGGACAACTGTTAATTCAGCAGTTTTCCCTATAATAGTGTGGCGACTTCAACTAGACTGAGCAGCCATTTAAAGGCTTAGGAAACCTTTGCAGATATTTTATGTCGATTAGCTGATTAGAGTGTGACACCATGACTCTACAATATTGAACCTTTTCACAATATTATAAGATACTGACTTTTGGGTTTTCATTAGCTGTAAGCCATAATCATTAACATTAAAAGAAATAAATGCTTGAAATAGATCACTCTGTGTGTAATGAATGTATAGAATATCAATTTCACTTTTTGTATTGAATTGCTGAAATAAATACATTTTTCAATTATATTCTAATTTATTGAGATGCACCTGTACTTGCATTGCATTTATTACATTTTTTTTAAATAAAAAATCTATAAAAACTTCTAAACACAAATTGCCAAGCCTTGCTGCTCTTTGTGCAGAAGATGTAGCCATGAACTGGCCCACAGGGGAACAGTCCTGCACAAGTGGCACATGGCACAGTAGAATGACTGTCCTACATACAAATAAGCAGGGTCTAGCATCTCCACCAGCCTATGGGTCTAAATAAAAACTGGTTAAATTATTTAAGAAACTATATCTATTATTATAGATACATCAGGAGGCTGAGAAGACTTCTCAGTGTGCAGACAGAACAGTCTCTTTCCCAGGGTCCTGCCTTTCCCAAAACTGTTGCTAGGACCCCCATAAATCAATAATTTTGCACTGTCTTGTCGCAACTTTTTGCCCATGCCCCACTTGTGACTTTCTGCCCTTTTCCTGCTACCGCTTTCACTAGAGACCTGGGGCAATGTAATGAAACTGGGGGAGGAATGGAGGGAGGGACTAGGACAGTTCATAAGGAAAGTTGTAGGGTAGAAAATATGCCAAAAACCTCTTAATTGTATGTATACTAATGCAGAAGACTGACTAATAAAACTGGTGAACTGGAAGTAGTAATGTGTGAGGAGGACTGTAACATAGTGGGAATAACATGGCTGGATGATAACTGGGCGGTTAATATACAGGTTTACAATCTGTTTAGAAAGAATTGTCAAAATGGGGGCAGTGAAGGGGTTTGGTTTTATGTAAAATCCTGTCTACAGCCCACACTCTGGGAAGATATAAGTGAGGGAAATGAACATATGGAAGTCATTGTGGGTAGAAATACACGGAGGCAAAAACAACAATAAAATACTGATTAGTAGTGAGCAAAGTTATGAAAAATTCGATTCGACTGCTTCGCGTCATTTTACCCCTCAGATGTTGTATTCATCGTTGATCGCGGCACCTGACTTTAATATTACAATTTGGAATAAAAAAAATTATAAAATCATACTTAACTCATTCATTTGATTGCGAAGAGCCCATCGCTGCCATCTTGTTTCAAGATCCATCATGAAATCTCACGCATCCAGTGAAGATGTCATCACGTTGGCAGTCGTGGTGACATCATACGTCTCCGTGCATGGGATTTCCTTTGGGATCTTCAATCAAGATGGTGGCAGTGGGTTCTGTGCACTCAAATGGATGACGTAAGTATTTTTTTCTACCCCATTTCAGGGAAAATTTTAATTAGTTACTCCAAAGCATGAGGAAATTTGGCTTTGCATTGAATCGAATGTTCCCTGAAATTTGGATTGAAGTCCTCTTCGTGAACTTCGATTTGCTCAACACTACTGATAGGAGTTTGCTATAAGCCACCTAATATACCAAAGTCCACAGAAAATCTTCTACTAAGGGAAATTAATGAGGTGGCAAATCATAATGGGGTAGTTATTATGGGGGATTTCAACTACGAGATATAGACTGGGAAACTGAAAGCTGTAGATCTCATAAAGCAAACAGGTTTTTGGCAATAACCTTTTCCAACTGGTTCTAGACGCGAATAGAGGGACAGCCATACTGGACTTTGTACTAACCAATAGACCTGACAGAACAACAGATGTGCAGGTTGGGGGACACCTGGAAAATACTGAGCATAAAATAATAACCTTCCAATTGTCATTCAAAAGAGTGTTTCTTCAGGGAGGCACAAACATAACAGCTAACAGATGCCATTGGCCTCACTAACTAGGACAATGTCCTCAAAAATAAAAAACTATGTGGATAAATTGATATGTAAAGGAGTAAATAAACGACAAAAAGAAAGAATTTAAATCACTAAAACAGGAGGATAGCAAAGGAGGATTGGAAAACTATAAGGAACAAAATTGAATATGTAAAAAAACAAATAGCCAAACTGGAGACAAAGAGATTCACTGCCAAAGAAAGTAAAACTAATCCTAAATGTTCTTCTACAGGTATTATATCAATGGTAAAGAGTATATATCCAAAGGTGTTGGCCGTTTAAAGAGTGATGAGGGGGGAGTTGCAGAGAGCGATGAGGAGAAAGAAAAGCTATTAAATATTTTTTTCTCCACTGTATTCACTAGAGATGAGCGAATTTCTCAAAAATTCGATTCGACAGGTTCGCCAAATTTTCAGAACAAATTTGGTTCGATCCGAATTTATTTGTGGCGAATCATGTTAAAAAACTGTTATTTACTGGCTGCAGAGAGCCTTTATAGTGGTGTAGAACACTGTGACTTGCAGTAAGATGCATAGGGAGTCTCCTGTGGTAGTGAAACAATACTGTGGGTCAGTATGACATGTACATGAAAGGCGTCGCTCTTAGAATCAATGCACACTTCACTTATTTGGGAAGTTACGGTGCCAAAACTGACCAAATAACTCAAGTGTAAAATCAGCCTTACAGGTCAATGTTAAAAAAAATCACAGAAAAAACTAAGATAAAAACATCCTGCACGGTATGATATACAAATCACTGGCCATATTATTGAAAAAAATCACAGAAATAAGATATTAATGCACTTAGTAAAGTAGATGCAAGCATTACAGGTCAATGTTAGCCCCAGGTATATATAAAGAACCATGCAGAGGCCCAAGATCCAACTATAGCGTGAAAGAGCTCACTCCTTTTACACCAATTCACTGATTCCACATAGATTTCTACAGAACTTGTTCTATTAAACCCTTATACCAGTAGAGCCCCCCGACAGAGTGGAGTGGGTGTGAGCAGTAAGTTTGTGTTGAAGTCACTGATTATTTTGCCCTTCCTCTGATCCGTCAGAACAATAACCCACAGATCCTGTCTGTGGAGCATCCGCCTTCACTCGGTCAGCATTTGGTCAGTAATCCATCAGTATTGCTAAAGCCCAAAAAAATATCTTCTGTGTTTTTTCTACCCACTCCTGCTTTTGGCTACCAAATCATAAGCCAATTCTGATGAAAAATAGGGACCATGTCATGCAGGTCGTACAGCTGTTACATAGACAGGATCCGTTGTGCGTCTCATTTTTCCTTCCTTCTGACAGATCAGAAGAAGGGTCAAATAAATGATGATGTCAGCGAGGCCAAAAGGCAAAATAGTGGCGCAGTCATGAAGTGGGGAGGGTGGGAACAGCATGAGAAGTCCGCAGAGTGGCCCTATGACATAGTGGTGAGATGAAAGCAGCATGAAGAGACCACAGAGTGGCCCAATGACAGAGTGTTGATGTGGCAGAAGCAGCAGCATCAGGAGGAGGCCACAGGGTGGCACAATGACAGAGTGTGGAGGTGGCAGCAGCATCAGGAGGAGGCCATCGTTTCGGTGATTTGCTGACGGAATGACTGACCAAGAATAGGAGGAAGAGCAGGAACATCAGGACCAGCAGATGATGGGAAGGACAGACAGTTTCATTTGGCTGAGGTGGTGGAGCCTCGACTGCCTAAAATCTGGTGCGTGCCACTGCGTGATGCAGTGGTTGCTGAGACAGGCTTGACCACCACATCGGAGCCACAGTTCTTCCAGACCACTTTATGGTAATGCTGCATATGTTGACGCAGGGCCGTGGTGCCAACATTGGCACCCTGGCCACGCTTCACATTTTGCCCATAGATTCTACAAATGGCCATGTTCACCTCCGCCAGCAGCTTAACAAAAAACTACCACACCGCCGAGTAGGTGATTTTACCCCCAACACTTCGCACTGACTGACTGCTTGCGCCCTGCTTCCGTGAACCCTTGCACCACTACTTTCCGGGCAGGTAGGCTCCTGCGAAGCGGGTGGTCTACCCCGGGGCACGTTTTGCTCCTGACCTCCCACTGCTGCCACTCTGCTGACTCCCGGCCACGCTAGAGACTTGCTGGCACCGCCGCTGCCTCACTGTCAAGTTGCCACCCTCTTCTACCGATGATGATGAAGCCCCTAATTCACCAAATGCGATCATCTACAACATCATCATTGAGTACTGTCTGCACGTCACTGCTGTCCTCCTCAATGGTCTCTGGGTCAGGAGCCTGACCGCTCGCAACACCAGCTCCTACGCAACTCTCCTCATCACTACTTGCCCACCTACCAGAGGAAGCGGCAGATGTCTCCTCTGGATCTTGGCTGGGCAGTAGCTGCTGACTGTTCTCTAGTAGCTCATCCTCACTGTATAGTGGAGCTGAGCCCACAGCATATAGTACTTCTCTGGCTGAGGGAACAGAAAAGGAAAGAGGCAGGTTGAGGACAGGTGAGGGCATAGGGCCCGCTCCCAGGTCATGCCAACTAAGGGTTTGATGTCACTTGGGACAAAGTGGATGACCGATTCAACTATTCAAGAACTGCTTGGTTGCTGGTCAAGACACGACCGCTAGATGACACCAGAAGCTCAGGCCTCTCGCTGCGACTCCTGCTTCCACGCCCCCTTATTCTGCTGCGACCTATGCCTGCGCCAGAAATATTTAGGACTCTGCCACTCCCCTGTGCAGGGCCTGGCACTTCTCTGTCTGACATACAGTTAGATCAAATAATAAAATAAAAAGAAAACTAAAATACCCCAAAAAGTCTGTAATTTTCTCACTTCACACAATGGCTAATAAGCCCTTTTATTTGTGCCACTAATACACGACAAAAAGGGCTTTAGAACATATAACTGCAACGCTGAACGGCAAATATATATATTTTTTGCCACTAATACATACTAAAAAGAGCTGTAATTTTCTCACTTCACCACACAACGGCACATACTTTTTTTTTGTGCGACTAATACACGCCAAAAAGTGCTTTAGAACATATAACTGCACCGCTGAACGGAAAATATGTATTTTTTTGCCACTAATACATGCCAAAAAGGGCTTTAGAACATATAACTGCACTGCTGAATGGCAAATAGGCCCTTACTTTTTTCCACTTATACACTCCACAAAAGGCTTTAGAACATATAACTGCACCGCTGAACGGCAAATAATATTATTTTTTTTACCACTAATACACTCCAAAAAGGGCTGTAATTTTCTCACTTCACCACACAAAAAATGCTTTAGAACATATACAGTTGCAAGAAAAAGTATGTGAACCCTTTTAAAAGATATGAATTTCTGCACAAATTGGTCATAAAATGTTATCTGATATTCATCTAAGTCATAACAATAGACAATCACAGTCTGCTTAAACTAATAACACACAAAGAATTAAATGTTACCATGTTTTTATTGAACACACCATGTAAACATTCACAGTGCAGGTGGATAAAGTATGTGAACCCTTGAATTTAATAACTGGCTGAACCTCCTTTGGCAGCAATAACTTCAACCAAACATTTCCTGTAGTTGCAGATCAGACGTGCACAACGGTCAGGAGTAATTCTTGACCATTCCTCTTTACAGAACTATTTCAGTTCAGCAATATTCTTGGGATGTCTGGTGTGAATTGCTTTTTTGAGGTCATGCTAAGGCATCTCAATCGGGTTGAGGTCAGGACTCTGACTGGGCCACTCCAGAAGGCGTATTTCTGTTTAAGCCATTCTGTTGTTGATTTACTTCTATGCTTTGGGTCATTATCCTGTTGCAACACCCATCTTCTGTTGAGCTTCAGCTGGTGGACAGATGGCCTTAAGTTCTCCTGCAAAATGTCTTAATAAACTTGGGAATTCATTTTTTCTTCGATGATAGCAATCCGTCCAGGCCCTGATGCAGCAAAGCAGCCCCAAACCATGATGCCCCCACACCATACTTCACAGTTGGGATGAGGTTTTGATGTTGGTGTGCTGTTCCTCTTTTTCTCCACACATAGTGTTGTGTGTTTCTTCCAAACAACTCAACTTTGGTTTCATCTGTCCACAGAATATTTTGGCAGTACTGCTGTGGAACATCCAGGTGCTCTTGTGCAAACTGTAAACATGCAGCAATGTTTTTTTTGGACAGCAGTGGCTTCCTCTGTGGTATCCTCCCATGAAATCCATTCTTGTTTAGTGTTTTACGTATCGTAGATTCGCTAACAGGGATGTTAGCATATGCCAGAGACTTTTGTAAGTCTTTAGCTGACACTCTAGGATTCTTCTTCACCTCATTGAGCAGTCTGCGCTGTGCTCTTGCAGTCATCTTTAGAGGACGGCCACTCCTAGGGAGAGTAGCAGCAGTGCTGAACTTTCTCTATTTATAGACAATTTGTCTTACCGTGGACTGATGAACAGCAAGGCTTTTGGAGATACTTTTATAACCCTTTCCAGCTTTATGCAAGTCAACAATTCTTAATCGTAGGTCTTCTGAGAGCTCTTTTGTGCAAGGCATCATTCACATCAGGCAATGCTTCTTGTGAAAAGCAAACCCAGAACTGGTGTATGTTTTTTATAGGGCAGGGCAGCTGTAACCAACACCTCCAATATCATCTCATTGAGTTGGCTGACACCTCACTCTAATTAGCTCTTGGAGATGTCATTAGTCTAGGGGTTCACATACTTTTCCACCTGCACTGTGAATGTTTATATGGTGTGTTCAATAAAAACATGGTAACATTTAATTCTTTGTGTGTTATTAGTTTAAGCAGACTGTGATTGTCTATTGTTATGACTTAGATGAAGATCAGAATTTGTGCAGAAATCCATATCATTTCAAAGGGTTCACATACTTTTTCTTGCAACTGTAACAAAGGGCACCGCACAAGGGCAAATAAGACGTAGAAATATTTCCTTGTAATAAACCCTGTTAATGACTGTATCAAACAGCACTTGCACCCCAATAACAGGAACAGGTTTCTGGACTTACAGAGCTGTATAATGGCAATTTGGATCCACAGTTAGTGCAGCAAGGTGTAATAGGATTGTTCCTATTACCCAGGCTGTAAACTGCCCTACTGAACCCTGTTCTGCTTCAATACTGTGGAATGATTCCTCCCTATCCTTTCCCTGAACTTTAACCCCTTAAGGACTCAGCCCTATTTCACTTTAAGAACTTGGCCATTTTTTGCAAATCTGACCAGTGTCACTTTAAGGCCTCATGCACACGACCGTATTTTTTTGCCGTGATCCGTGACCGTTTTTTCGTCCGTGGGTCTTCCTTGATTTTTGGAGGATCCACGGACATGAAAAAAAAGTCATTTTTGTGTCCGCCTGGCCGTGCGGAGCCAAACGGATCCGTCCTGAATTACAATGCAAGTCAATGGGGACGGATCCGTTTGACGTTGACACAATATGGTGCCATTTCAAACGGATCCGTCCCCATTGACTTTCAATGTAAAGTCTGGAGTCCCTTTTATACCATCAGATCGGAGTTTTCTCCAATCCGATGGTATATTTTAACTTGAAGCGTCCCCATCACCATGGGAACGCCTCTATGTTAGAATATACTGTCGGATATGAGTTAGATCGTGAAACCTCATTTCCGACAGTATATTCTAACACAGAGGCGTTCCCATGGTGATGGGGACGCTTCTAGTTAGAATATACTACAAACTGTGTACATGACTGCCCCCTGCTGCCTAGCAGCATCCGATCTCTTACAGGGGGCCGTGATCAGCACAATTAACCCCTCAGGTGCCGCACCTGAAGGGGTTAATTGTACTATCATATCCCCCTGTAAGAGATCAGGGCTGCCAGGCAGCAGGGGGCAGACCCCCCCCTCCCCAGTTTGCATATCATTGGTGGCCAGTGCGCCCCCCCCCCCTTCCTCCCTCTATTGTAATAATTCGTTGGTGGCACAGTGTGCCCCCCCCCCCCCCCCCCTTCCTCCCTCTATTGTAATAATTCGTTGGTGGCACAGTGTGCGCCCCCCCCCCCTTCCTCCCTCTATTGTAATAAATCGTTGGTGGCACAGTGTGCGCCCCCCATTGGCCCCCTCCCTCTATAGCATTAACAACATTGGCGGCCAGTGTGCGGCCTCCCATCTCCCCCCCCCCCCGATCATTGGTGGCAGCAGGTTACTAGCAATAGTACAATAGTAAAAGATTCATACTTACCTGGGAGCTGCGATGTCTGTGTCCGGCCGGGAGCTCCTCCTACTGGTAAGTGACAGTTCATTTAGCAATGCGCCACACAGACCTGTCACTTACCAGTAGGTGGAGCTCCCGGCCGGACACGAACATCGCAGCCAGCAGCAGGTAAGTATGAATCTTCTACTATTGTACTATTGCTAAGTAACCATGGCAACCAGGACTGTAGTAGCGTCCTGGTTGCCATGGTTACCGATCGGAGCCCCAGCGATTAAACTGGGACTCCGATCAGAACTCCGCTGCCACCAATGATGGGGGGGGGGAGATGGGGGGCGCACACTGTGCCACCAACGAATTATTACAATAGAGGGAGGGGGGGGGGGGCGCACACTGTGCCACCAACGAATTATTACAATAGAGGGAGGGAGGGGGGGGCGCACACTGTGCCACCAACGAATTATTACAATAGAGGGAGGGGGGGGCCGCACTGGCCACCAACCTTTTATTACAATAGAGGGGGGGGGGGCCGCACTGGCCACCAATGATATTCAAACTGGGGAGGGGGGGGAGGGTCTGCCCCCTGCTGCCTGGCAGCCCTGATCTCTTACAGGGGGCCGTGATCAGCACAATTAACCCCTTCAGGGGTTAATTGTGCTGATCACGGCCCCCTGTAAGAGATCGGGTGCTGCCAGGCAGCAGGGGGCAGTCTTGTACACAGTTTGTAGTGTATTCTAACTAGAAGCATCCCCATCACCATGGGAACGCTTCTGTGTTAGAATATACTGTCGGTTCTGAGTTTTCACGAAGTGAAAACTCAGCTTTGAAAAAGCTTTTATGCAGACGGATCTTCGGATCCGTCTGTATAAAAACTAACCTACGGCCACGGATCACGGACACGGATGCCAATTTTGTGTGCATCCGTGTTCTTTCATGGACCCATTGACTTGAATGGGTCCGTGAACCGTTGGCCGTGAAAAAAATAGGACAGGTCCTATTTTTTTCACGGCCAGGAAACACGGATCACGGATGCGGCTGCAAAACGGTGCATTTTCCGATTTTTCCACGGACCCATTGAAAGTCAATGGGTCCGCGAAAAAAAACGGAAAACGGCACAACAGCCACGGGTGCACACAACGGTCGTGTGCATGAGGCCTAAGTGGTGATAACTTTAAAACGCTTTGACTTATCCAGGCCATTCTGAGATTGTTTTTTTCGTCACATATTGCACTTCATGACACTGGTAAAATGAAGTAAAAAAGATTCATTTTTATTTATAAAAAAATACCAAATTTACCCAAATTTTTTAAAAAATTGAAAATTTCCAAGTTTCAATTTCTCTACTTCTATAATACATAGTAATACCTCCAAAAATAGTTATTACTTTACATTCCCCATATGTCTACTTCATGTTTGGATAATTTTGGGAATGATATTTAATTTTTTGGGGATGTTGCAAGGCTTAGGAGTTTAGAAGCAAATCTTGAAATTCTTCCGAAAATTTCAAAAACCCAATTTTTAGGGACCAGTTCAGATCTGAAGTCACTTTAGGCTTACATAATAGAAACCACCCAAAAATGACCCCATTCTATAAACTACACCCCTCAAGGTATTCAAAACTTATTTTACAAACTTTTTTAACCCTTTAGGTGTTGCACAAGAGTTAATGGCAAATGGTGTTAAAATTTCAGAATTTAGATTTTTGGGCAAATTTTCCATTTTAATCCATTTTTTTCAGTAACAAAGCAAGGGTTAACAGCCAAACAAAATGCTATATTTATTGCCCTGATTCTGTAGTTTGCAGAAACACCCCATATGTGGCTGTAAACTACTGTACGGGCACACAGTAGGGCGTAGAGGGAAAGGTGCGCCGTATGGTTTTTAGAAGGCAGATTTTGCTGGACTGTTTTTTTTGACACCATGTCCCATTTGAAGCCCCCCTGATGCACCCCTAGAGTAGAAACTCCAAAAAAGTGACCCCATTTTAGAAACTACGGGATAGGGTGGCAGTTTTGTTGGTACTAGTTTAGGGTACATATGATTTTTGGTTGCTCTATAGTACACTTTTTGTGAGGCAAGATAACAAGAAATAGCTTTTTTGGCAGCGTTTTTTTTTTTTTGTTATTTACAACATTCATCTGACAGGTTAGATCATGTGGTATTTTTATAGAGCAGGTTGTCACGGATGTGGCGATACCTAATATGTATATAATTTTTTTATTTATGTAAGTTTTACACAATGATTTCATTTTTGAAACAAAAAAATCATGTTTTAGTGTTTCCATAGTCTGAGAGCCATAGTTTTTTCAGTTTTTGGGCGAAAAAACTTAGGTAGGGTCTCATTTTTGTGGGATGAGATGATGGTTTGATTGGCACTATTTTGGGGTGCATATGACTTTTTGATCGCTTGCTATTACACTTTTTGTGACGTAAGATGACAAAAAATTGCTTTTTTTACACCATTTTTATTTTTATTTTTTTACGGTGGTCACTTGAGGGGTTAGGTCATGTGATATTTTTATAGAGCCGGTCTATACGGATGCGGCGATACCTAATATGTATACTTTATTTTTATTTATGTAAGTTTTACACAATGATTTTATGATTTTACACAATGAGCCATAGTTTTCTCAGTTTTTGGGCGATTATCTTGGGTAGGGTATGATTTTTGTGGGATGAGATGACGGTTTGATTGGTACTATTTTGGCGTACATGCGACTTTTTTGATCACTTTTATTACCTTTTTTGGGAAGTAAGGTGGGCAAAATTTCAATTTTCTCATAGTTTTTATTTTTTTATTTTTATGACGTTTACCGTGCGGGGAAAGTAACATGACAGTTTTATAGATCAGGTCGTTACGGACGCGGCGATACCTAATATGTGTAGTGTATTTTATTTTTTAAATTTTTATTCAGTGATAAATGTGTTTTTTTTATCTTTACTTTTTTTACTATTTTTTAAAAAATTTTGGACCCAGACCCACTTGGTTCTTGAAGATCCAGTGGGTCTGATGTCTGTATAATACAGTACAGTACACTATATAGTGTATTGTACTGTATTTTACTTACACTTTAGCACAGATCTGTTCAGCACCATGGACAGCAGGATGCCTGAGAAGGCGTCCTGTTGCCATGGGAACCTTCCCCGTCTGCTCAGTTTTGGCCACAACTTCGCAGACGGGGAAGGGTAAGGAGGGGGGCTCCCTACCTCTGTGACCCCATCCTGTCTGGGGGCTGCAAAGGCACAGCATCCCCCCCGATGGGAGAGGAGGGAGCCCCCTGACCCTGACAGTTAACCTTTTCCATACAGCTGTCCGTACGGACCGCAGTATGGAAAGGGTTAAACGGCTGACATCTGCACAGATGTCAGCCGTTTATGCCAGAGTGTCAGCAATGTGCTGACACTCTGGTATAATCACTGGCCACCAATGATTATTCAAGAGGAGGCCTCCCGCACCGCCCGCAACCCCCCCCTGCACCACCCGCCGGGGACCGCGGGGATCAGAAACTGCAGAAAGCGCAGCAAACCGCAGGTCTGAATTGACCTGCGGTTTGCGGCGATCGCCGATACGGGGGGGTCACATGACCCCCCCTGGCATTGTGACAGGATGCCGGCTGAATGATTTCAGCCGGCATCCTGTTCGGATTAACCCCCGCAGCTCCGCAATCTCGATTTAAACTTAGGATGTACCGGTACGCCCTGAGTTCTTACGGATTCGGGAAATAGGGCGTACCGGTACGCCCTAAGTCCTTAAGGGGTTAATACAGCAAAAAATATGTTTTTAAATATTTTCTACCACTGTCTCTAGCGCCTGCTGACGTCTCTCCCTGCACTAAGTACACTGCAAAATGGCTGAATCCAAGATGACTGAGGCTATTTATAGGGCAGTGACATCACAGTGCTTGCTGGCCGCTGATTGGCTGCATGCATGACATTGTTGGTGATTCCTCTTTCCCAGAGTTCCTTGCTCCATGTCACGTGCAGCAGCCATTTTAGGGAAAAATGTGATTCGTTACCACGAAGCATGAGGAAATTCGGATTTGGTGCAAATGAAATTTTTCCTGAAATTTGGATCGAATTCCACTTCATCAACTTTGATTTGCTTCACTCTAGTATTCACTAATATACTGTCAGATGAAATGCAGAGTGTAAAATAAATTCTCTATTAAAAGTGGCCTGTCTGACCCAGAAAGAAGTGCAGCAGTGTCTTAAAAAGCTTAAAATAGACAAATCGCTGAGCCCAAATGGCATACACCCCTACATACTAAGAAAATTAGGTAATTTCATAGACAGACGCTTAATTCTGATATTTAAGGACTCTGTGTGTGGATTATCATTTATTGGCAGCCCTGATTGTCATTTGATTCACCTTTTGGCATGTACACAGTCAGTGTACAGGCAAAATATGTTCTCACCCCACAGCCATCTGCTGTCAGCTAGCAAGGGAGGAAGCCCCAGGGGTCCAGGCTTCAAGGAGGCCCCAGGTGGATAAAGTCACACCTCAACCAGCCAGGTTGGAGGCAAGCTAATCCTGCAGGAAAAACCCCAGCAGGAGGTCTCAGCTCTTGCCCAGGATCAATGCTACCTCCCAGATATGTTGGCACCTATATTTAATAAGGAATTATGAATCGTCCGTCCATCCCAGGCATAATTTGGTTATCCTGGGGAAAAGCCAAGCATCCACGTTGTACTTGCTTGATGCTAGGATGCCAGGGAAGGGAGATATACATATCTCCCCACAGAAACCAAATAATGGTACCATGTTTGGACTCGACTTATAGTTGGAACCCAGGCGGATAGGTTGGTCCCAGAACCATCTACCTGTGACCTGCTGGCTGGCCTGGAGCTATGAACCCTAAAGGGTTTTGTGGGCCAGTTGCTGCCAGCCCAGCAGAGAGGAGGGTGGACCCCTCCTAAAGGCCGGGAGTGGAGGGACCGGCTACAGGTTAAAAGGTTTGTGCCATCAAGCGGGCATGTCTTTTCTGAAGGGGGTCACATTGTGCCAATGTGTTTGGAGAGACCGGGAACCAGCTGACATCACTGCCCCCACGTGACTGCCGCCAAGGACTATTCCACCCTTATCACCCTAAGTAACTTTCATCTACCCGGTAACTGACTTTTGCTCTGCTTAACCCTGTTGTACCTATATCACCTGTATCTGTAACCTCAGACCACTTTATATATATTCTCTGTGTATATTGTGTTATCTAGTGTGCCCTTAAGGCGATTAAATATATAATTTAATCTTGTGCTATCTTGTATCTCGATCACGAATCCCCACTTCCGTGTTTCGGCCTAGTTATAAGCTACCCCGGGTTGGTTTCTCACCCTACATAATCCCGTTAGCGGACCGGGCTTACAGCCAGGTCCATAAATATTGGGACATCAACACAATTCTAACATTTTGAGCTCTATATACCACCACAATTGATTTGAAATGAAATGAACAAGATGTGCTTTAACTGCAGACTGCCAGCTTTAATTTGAGGGTATTTACATCCAAATCAGGGGAACGGTGCAGGAATTACAACAGTTTGCATATGTGCCTCCCACTTGTTAAGGGACCAAAAGTAATGGGACAATTTGCTACTCGGCTGTTCCATGGCCAGGTGTGTGTTATTTCCTCATTATCCCAATTACAATGAGCATATAAAGGGTCCAGAGTTCATTTCAAGTGTGCTACTTTTATTTGGAATCTCTTGCTGTCAACTCTCAAGATGAGATCCAAATAACTGTCACTATCAGTGAAGCAAGCCATCAATATGCTGAAAAAACTAAGCAAACCCATCAGAGAGATAGTAAAAACATTTGGCGTGGCCAAAACAACTGTTTGGAACAATCTTAAAAAGAAGGAACGCACAAGTGAGCTCAGCAACACCAAAAGACCCGGAAGACCACGGAAAACAACTGTGGTGGATGACCGAAGAATTCTTTCCCTGGTGAAGAAAACACCCTTCACAACAGTTGGCCAGATCAAGAACACTCTCCAGGAGGTAGGTGTATGTGTGTCAAAGTCAACAATCAAGAGAAGACTTCACCAGAGTGAATACAGAGGGTTCACCACAAGATGTAAACCATTGGTGAGCCTCAAAAGCAGGAAGGCCAGATTAGAGTTTGCCAAAAAAGCCTTCACAGTTCTGGAACAACATCCTATGGACAGATGAGACCAAGATCAACTTGTACCAGAGTTATGGGAAGAGAAGAGTATGGAGAAGGAAAGGAACTGCTCATGATCCTAAGCATACCACCTCATCAGTGAAGCATGGTGGTGGTAGTGTCATGGCGTGGGCATGTATGGCTGCCAATGGAAATGGTTCTCTTGTATTTATTGATGATTTGACTGCTGACAAAAGCAGCAGGATGAATTCTGAAGTGTTTCGGGTAATATTATCTGCTCATCTTCAGCCAAATGCTTCAGAACTCATTGGACGGCGCTTCACAGTGCAGATGTACAATGACCCAAAGCATACTGCAAAAGCAACCAAAGAGTTTTTTAAGGGAAAGAAGTGGAATGTTATGCAATGGCCAAGTCAATCACCTGACCTGAATACCATTGAGCATGCATTTCACTTGCTGAAGACAAAACTGAAGGGAAAAGGCCCCAAGAACAAGCAGGAACTGAAGACAGTTGCAGTAGATGCCTGGCAGAGCATCACCAGGGATGAAACCCAACGTCTGGTGATGTTTATGCGTTCCAGACTTTAAGCTGTAATTGACTGCAAAGGATTTGTAACCAAGTATTAAAAAGTGAAACTTTGATTTATGATTATTATTCTGTCCCATTACTTTTGGTCCCTTAACAAGTGGGAGGCACATATGCAAACTGTTGTAATTCCTACACCGTTCACCTGATTTGGATGTAAATACCCTCAAATTAAAGCTGACAGTCTGCAGTTAAAGCACATCTTGTTCGTTTCATTTCAAATCCATTGTGGTGGTGTATAGAGCCAAAAATGTTAGAATTGTGTTGATGTCCCAATATTTATGGACCTGACTTTATATCAAACGAGAAGCTAATGGCAGATTTCCCGGGCTGAGAAGGCGCTGTTTCGCTGCGGCAGTGATAAAACTCTCTCAGCTTGTTGCCTCTCTGTGCTGCGTGGACAGGAGGTGTCTGTGTAAACTGTACCAAGCTGACCTTACCTGCTCCTCTGGATGGCGTAACATCACACTCGTGGTAACCCGTGATCATACCGCGGCTCGTAAGCTTGACATAGGCGACGTCAAGCGGGCACCAGGCGTGGTATTCGTCACACTCTGTATTGACAGGGAGTGTTCCAGAGGATTGGCGCATAGCAAATGTGGTGGCAATATTCAAAAAGGGGTCAAAAACAGAGACCCCATAAACCATAGGCCGATAAGTCTAACATCTGTTGTGGGTAAACTGTTTGAAGACTTGCTATCTTGGAGTACCTCAATGAAAATAATCAAATAACACCATATCAGCATGGCTTCATGAGGTAAGTTCTAGACTTGACCACAGCGAATCAATGGATGTCATTAGAGATAAGCGAATTTCTTCAAAATTTGATTCGGCTGCTTCGCCGAATAAAAAAAAAATTTGCTTTGTGACGAATTACTTTATCATGAAGCGCATTTTTTTGTAAGTAGCGGGTGCAATGACAGGAAGCTGCAATAGCGCCACCCCCGACATTGTACCCCTCAGATGCCGGGTTCATACATGATCGCAGCATTTGAGTTTAAAAGTGTAAAATTAACAATAAAAAAACAATTACATCAAACTTACCGCCTCCATTTGCTCGCGACGGGCTGGCCGCCGCCATCTTGCTTGAAGATCTCGGCCGAAATCCCGTGTGGCACGAGATTACATCATCACACCGGCTGGCGTGGTGACGTATTACACCATCACGCTAGCCGGCGTAATGATGTAATTTCATGCCGCACAGGATTTCGGACAAGATCTTCAAGCAAGATGGAGGCTGGCGGCCCGTCATGAGCAAATGGAGGATGTAAGTTTGAATTTTTTTGTTTTTTTATTCTATTTCAGGATAAATCGATTCGCTGACACGAAGCATGAGGAAATTCGGCTTCTAGGCAAATCGAATTTATCCTAAAATTCTGATCTAATTAGACTTCGTGGGATTTGATTTGCGTATCTCTAGATGTTATATATCTAGACTTCTCCAAAGCATTTGACACTGTGCCAAATAAAAGGTTAGTATATAAAATGAGAATGCTTGGACTGGGAGAAAATGTCTGTATGTGGTTAAATAACTGGCTCAGTGATAGAAACAGAGGCTGGTTATTAACGGTACACAATAAGATTGGGTCACTAGTGGGGTACCATTGGGCCCTATTCTGTAAAATATATTTATTAATGATCTTGCACAATAAAATGTAAATTTTTGCAGATGACACTAAACTGTGTAAAGTAATTAATACAGAAGAGGATAGTACACTGCTACAGATGGATCTGGATAGATTAAAGGCTTGGGCAGAGAAGTGGCAGATGAGGTTTAACCCCTTAGCGCTATATGTCATGTATAATCGTCATGGAGCACGGCTACTTAGTCTGCAGACATGGTGACAGCTGAGATCCCGGCTGTTACAAACAAACTGTAACCTCATCCCGCAAAAAATACCCCCAAAGGTAAAAGCATAAAAAAATAAAAACTGTGCCAAAAAAGCCATTTATTGTCACCTTACATAAAAAAGTATAATACCAAGCGATCAAAAAGACATATGTACCCCAAAATAGTACTAATAAAACCGCCATCTCACCGCCAAAATGAGCCCCTACATAAGACAATTTTTTTTCAACAATGCTTCTATTGTGTAAAACCAAATTAAATTTGAAAAAATAGACATATGTCACTGCATCCATAACGACCTGCTCTATAAAAAAAAAAAATCACATGATCTACCCATAAGGTGAATACTATGAAAAAATTTAATAAAAACTGTGCCAACCAATTTTTTTGTCTACTTGCCCCATAAAGTGTAATGTTAAAAGATCAAAAAATCTTATGTACCCAAAAATTTTATGATTTTTTTTCTTTAAATGCTTTATTCTGTAAAACTGAAACAAACAAACAAAAAAAAGACATAATTGATATTGTCATGTCCGTAAAAACTTGCTCTATAAAAATATTGTATGATCTATCTTGTCAGATGAATATTGTAAAAAACAAAATATAATAACTGTGCCAGAACAGCCATTTTCGGTAACCTTGTCTCACAAAAAGCATAATATAAAGCAATCAAAAGTCATATATACCCCAAAATAGTATCATAAAAACTATCACCTTATCATTTAGTTTCCAAAATAGGGTCACTTTTTATTGTTTCTACTGTAGGGTGCGTCAGGGGGGGCTTCAAATGGGACATAGTGTCTAAAAACCAGTCCAGCAAAATCTGCTTTCCAAAAATCATATGGCACTCCTTTCCTTCTGAGCCCTGCTGTGCTCCTGTACAGCAGTTTATGACAGAATCAGGTTAATACATTTTGAGTTTTGTTAATCCTTGATGTTTTAGGATAAAATGGATTAAAACAGAAAATCTGCCAATCTGCCCTTTAATTCTTGTGGAACACCTAAAGAGTTAACCGAGTTTGTAAAATCAGTTTTGAATAATTTGAGCAGTGTAGTTTCAAAATTGGGGTATATATGGGTAGTTTCTGTTATGTAAGCCCCATAACTGAACTGGTCCTTAAAAAAAGTGGGTTTTGGAAATGTTCTTAAAATTTTAAGAATTGCTTCTGAAATTCTAAGCCTTCTAATGTCTTAAAAAAATAAAATTAAATCTACCAAATGATGCCAACATAAAGTAAACATAGGAAATGTAAAGTAATAACTATTTTGTAAGGGATCACTATCTGCCTTAACCTCTTTATGACACATGACGCACCGGTACGGCATGTTGTCCCGGTACTTAACCACCTCCTGACCGCCTAACGCAGGGATGCGTTCTGCGGGCGGCCGGGTTATTCCTCCTGGACGCATCGGCCCGTCATCTCGCGAGACGCGAGATTTCCTGTGAACGCGCACACACAGGATCGGAAGGTAAACTAGTTCATCTACAGCCTGCCAGCGGCGATCATTCGCTGGCAGGCTGTTGATGCGATTTTTTTAACCCCAGAAAGGTATATCAGATGCTGTTTTGTTAAGAGCGTCTGATATACCTGCTACCTGGTCCTCTGGTGGTCCCTTTTGCTTGGATCGACCCCCAGAGGACACAGGCAGCTCTGTAATACCAAGCACCACACTACACTAAACCCCCCCCTGTCACTTATTAACCCCTGATCACCCCATATAGACTCCCTGATCACCCCCCTGTCATTGATCACCCCCCTGTAAGGCTCCATTCAGACGTCCGTATGTGTTTTGCGAATCCATGGATCCGCGGATCCGCAAAACATGGACACCGCGGATCCGCAAAACACGGACACCGACAATGTGCTTTCCGCATTTTGCGGATCCGCACATTGCCAGAACTATATAGAAAATGCCTTTTCTTGTCCGCGGACAAGAATAGGACATGTTCTATAGGCTCTACAAAAAACGCAGTGTTCGCCCGATCAGGTCTGATCTTGTGCGCACACTTGCGTTCAGTCCGCCCCACCGCAGTGACAGAATTTTTTTTTTTTCTGATTACTGCAAAAACACCGTAAAATCACTGCGGGGCTATAAAGATCACTTTTGAGGGGCATGGCGAGTTCATAGAAGATTTATTTTTTTTGGCTCAAGTTAGCGGAAATTGATAATTTTTTTTTTTTTTCTTACAAAGTCTCATATTCCACTGACTTGTGACAAAAAATAAAATCTCACATGAACTCACCATACCCCTCACGGAATCCAAATGAAAAAAATTTTTGGGACATTTATATTCCAGACTTCTTCTCACGCTTTAGGACCCCTAAAATGCCAGGGCAGTATAAATACCCCACATGTGACCCCATTTTGGAAAGAAGACAACCCAAGGTATTTCGTGAGGGGCATGGCGAGTTCATGTAAAATTTTATTTTTTGTCACAAGTTAGTGGAATATGAGACTTTGTAAGAGAAAAAAAATATATATATATCATTTTCCGCTAACTTGTGCCAAAAAAATAAAAATTCGAGGAACTCGCCATGCCCCTCACGGAATATCTTGGGGAGTCTTCTTTCCAAAATGGGGTCACTTGTGGGGTATTTATACTGCCCTGGTATTTTAGGGGCCCTAAAGCGTGAGAAGTAGTTTGGAATCCAAATGCGTAAAAAATGCCCTGTGAAATCCTAAAAGTACTCATTGGAATTTGGGCCCCTTTGTGCACCTAGGCTGCAAAAAAGTGTCACACATGTGGTATCGCCATACTCAGGAGAAGTAGGGCAATATGTTTTGGGGTGTATTTTTACATATACCCATGCTGTGTGTGAGAAATATCTCTGTAAATGACAACTTTTTAAAAAAAAATTATACAAAGTTGTCAATTTACAGAGATATTTATCTCACCCAGCATGGGTATATGTAAAATTACACCCCAAAACACATTGCCCTACTTCTCCTGAGTATGGCGATATCACATGTGTGACACTTTTTTGCAGCCTAGGTGCGTAAAGGGGCCGAAAGTCCAACAAGTACCTTTAGGCTTTACGGGGTTGCTCACAATTTAGCCCCGCCCAAAATGCCAGAACAGTAAACACACCCTACAAATGACCCCATTTCGGAAAGTAGACACCCCAAGGTATTCGCTGAGGGGCATATTGAGTCCATGAAAGATTGAACTTTTTGTCACAAGTTAGCGGAAAGGGAGACTTTTGTGAGAAAAAAATATATATAATTTCCGCAAACTTGTGCCAAAAAAAAAAAACTTCTATGAACTCGCCATGCCCCTCACGGAATACCTTGGGTGTCTTCTTTCCAAAATGGGGTCACATGTGGGGTATTTATACTGCCCTGGCATTTTAGGGTCCCTAAAGCGTGAGTAGTTTGGAATCCAAATGCGTAAAAAATGCCCTGTGAAATTCTAAAGATACTCATTGGAATTTGGGCCCCTTTGTGCACCTAGGCTGCAAAAAAGTGTCACACATGTGGTATCGCCGTACTCAGGAGAAGAAGGGCAATGTGTTTTGCCGTGTATTTTTACATATACCCATACTGTGTGTGAGAAATATCTCTATAAAATGACAACTTTGTATAAAAAAATGGGAAAAGTTGTCTTTTACAGAGATATTTATATCACCCAGCATGGGTATATGTAAAAATACACCCCAGAACACATTGCCCTACTTCTTCTGAGTATGGCGATACCACATTTGTGACACTTTTTTGCAGCCTAGGTGCGCAAAGGGGCCCAAATTCCAATGAGTACTTTTAGGATTTCACAGGGCATTTTTTACGCATTTGGATTCCAAACTACTTCTCACACTTTAGGGCCCCTAAAATGCAAGGGCAGTATAAATACCCCACAAGTGACCCCATTTTAGAAAGAAGACACCCCAAGGTATTCCGTGAGGGGTATGGTGAGTTCATGTAAAATTGTATTTTTTGTCACAAGTTAGTGGAATATGAGACTTTGTAAGAAAAAAAAATAATCATTTTCCGCTAACTTGTGACAAAAAATAAAAACTTCCATGAACTCACTATGCCCATCAGCGAATACCTTAGGGTGTCTACTTTCCGAAATGGGGTCATTTGTGGGGTGTTTCTACTGTTTGGTAGAACTTTAGGAAACATGACAGGTGCTCAGAAAGTCAAAGTGCGTAAATTCACATTTTTTCACCATAGTTTGTAAACGCTATAACTTTTATCCAAACCAATAAATATACACTTATTGCATTTTTTTTTATCAAAGACATGTAGAACAATAAATTTTGAGAAAAATTTATATAGAAATGTAGTTTTATTTGAAAAATTTTACAACAGAAAGTGAAAAATGTCATTCTTTTGCAAAAATTTCGGTCAATTTTGATTAATATAAAAAAAAGTAAAAATGTCAGCAGCAATGAAATACCACCAAATGAAAGCTCTATTAATGAGAAGAAAAGGAGGTAAAATTCATTTGGGTGGTAAGTTGTATGGCCGAGCAATAAACCGTGAAAGTAGTGTAGTGCAGAATTGTAAAAAGTGGTCTGGTCATTAAGGGGGTTTAAGCTAGGGGAGCTGAGGTGGTTAAGGACACATGACGTACCGGTACGTGATGTGTATTTCCGATCACCGCCGGGACATGGTGTAAAAAAAACCAGTCCAGCAAAATCTGCCTTCCGATCACCACCGCCCAAACCGAACAAGGTGCTTGCTCAAATCGCTGAGCAGGCACCTTGGCTAAATGCGCTGGGGGTCCTGTGACCCCCCCGTGTCGGCAATCGCCGTAAACCGCAGGTCAATTCAGACCTGCGGTTTGCAGCTTTTTATGGTTCGGCGGCGGGCGGTGATGCCATCGGGTCCCCATGTGGCTGTAGGGGGGACCCAATGGCATGGAAGGCAGCTCGATGCCTTCCTGAGGCATCGGCGCTGCCTTCCTGTGACGTGCCTGTGAGATCCAGCCCCCTGGATCTCACAGGCCGGGAGCTGTATTAGTAATACACACAGTATTACTCATACAGCCAATGCATTCCAATACAGATAATTTAGAATGCATTGTAAAGGATTAGACCCCCAAAAGTTGAAGTCCCAAAGTGGGACAAAAAATAAAGTTAAAAAAAGATTTAAAAAATTAAGTTTTACCCATTTTTTTTTTAAAGTTTCAAGTAAAAATAAACCAAAACTTAATTTTCCCCAAATAAAGTTAAAAAAAATTGGTAAAAAATAGGGGGGGGGAGTAGACATATTAGGTATCTCCACGTCCGTATCGACCGGCTCTACACAAATATTACTTGACCTAACCCCGCAGATGAACACCGTAAAAAATTAAAAATAAAAACTGTGCTAAATAAACAATTTTTTCGTCACCTTACATCACAAAAAGTAAAACAGCAAGCGATCAAAAAGGCGTATGCCCACCAAATTAGTACTAATCTAACCATCACCTCATCCTGCAAAAAATGAGCCCCTACCTGAGACAATCGCCCAGAAAATAAAAAAAACTATGGCTCAGAAAATGGAGACACTAATACATCATTTTTTTTGTTTTAAAAAAGCTGTTATTGTGTAAAACTTACACAAAAAAGTATACATATTAGGTATCGCCGCGTCCGTATCAACTGGCTCTATAAAAATATCACATGACCTAACCCCTCAGATGAACACCGTAAAAAAAAAAAAAACTGTGCTAAATAAAACATTTTTTGTTACCTTACATCACAAAAAGTGTAATAGTAAGCGATCAAAAAGTCATATGAACCCTAAAATAGTGCCAATCAAACCGTCATCTCATCCCGCAAAAAATGAGACCCTAAGATAATCGCTCAAAAACTGAAAAAACTATGGCTCTCAGAATAGGGAGACACTAAAGCATGATTTTTTTTTTTGCTTCAAAAATGATATTATTGTGTAAAACTTACATAAATAAAAAATAAGTATACATATTAGGTATCGCCGCATCCGTATTGAACGGCTCTATAAAAATATCACATGACCTAACCCCTCAGATGAACACCATAAAAAAAAAAGTGCTAAATAAACAATTTTTTGTCACCTTACATCACAAAAAGTGTAATAGCAAGTGATCAAAAAGTCATATGCACCCCAAAATAGTGCCAATCAAACCGCCATTGCATCCCTCAAAAAATGAGACCCTACCTAAGATAATCGCCCAAAAACTGAAAAAACTATGGCTCTCAGAATATGGAGACACTAAAACATGATTTATTAATTTTTTTTAAAAATGATATTATTGTGTAAAACTTACATAAATAAAAAATAAGTATACATATTAGGTATCGCCGCATCCGTATTGAACGGCTCTATAAAAATATCACATGACCTAACCCCTCAGATGAACACCATAAAAAATAAAGTGCTAAATAAACCATTTTTTGTCACCTTACATCACAAAAAGTGTAATAGCAAGTGATCAAAAAGTCATATGCACCCCAAAATAGTGCCAATCAAACAGTCATTTCATCCCGCAAAAATCATACCCTACCCAAGATAATCGCCCAAAAACTAAAAAAACTATGGCTCTCAGACAATGGAAACACTAAAACATGTTTTTTTTTGTTGCAAAAATGAAATCATTGTGTAAAACTTACATAAATAAATAAAAAGTATACATATTAGGTATCACCGCGTCCGTAATAACGTGCTCTATAAAAATATCACATGACCTAACCCCTCAGGTGAATACCATAAAAAAAATTAAAATAAAAACGGTGTAAAAAAAGCAATTTTTTGTCACCTTACATCACAAAAAGTGTAATAGCAAGCGATCAAAAAGTCACACGCACCCAAAAATAAAGCCAATCAAACCGTCATTTCATGGCGCAAAAATCATACCCTACCCAAGATAATCGCCCAAAAACTGAAAAAAATATGGCTCTCAGACTATGGAAACACTAAAACATGATTTTTTTGTTTCAAAAATGAAATCATTGTGTTAAACTTACATAAATAAAAAAAAAGTATACATATTAGGTATCGCCGCGTCCATGACAACCTGGTCTATAAAAATACTACATGATCTAACCTGTCAGATAAATGTTGTAAATAACAAAAAATAAAAACGGTGTTAAAACAGCTATTTCTTGTTACCTTGCCTCACAAAAAGTGTAATATAGAGCAACCAAAAATCATATGTACCCTAAACTAGTACCAACAATACTGCCACCCTATCCCGTAGTTTCTAAAATGGGGCCACTTTTTTGGAGTTTCTACTCTAGGGGTGCATCAAAGGGGCTTCAAATGGGACATGGTGTCAAAAAAACCAGTCCAGCAAAATCTGCCTTCCAAAAACCTTATGGCATTCGTTTCCTTCTGCACCCTGCCGTGTGCCCGTACAGCGGTTTCCGACCACATATGGGGTGTTTCTGTAACTACAGAATCAGAGCCATAAATATTGAGGGTTTTTTTGGGCTGTTAACCCTTGCTTTGTAACTGGAAAAAAATTATTAAAATAGAAAAAAGTGACATTTTTAAATTGTATCTCTATATTCCATTAATTCTTGTGGAACACCTAAAGGGTTAACAAAGTTTGTAAAATCAGTTTTGAATACCTTGACGGGTTTAGTTTCTAGAATGGGGTCATTTTTGGGTGGTTTCTATAATGTAAGCCTCACAAAGTGACTTCAGACCTGAACTGGTCTTTGAAAAGTGGGTTTTTGAAAATTTCAGAAAAATTTCAAGCTTCTAAAATTCTAAGCCTTGTAACATCCCCAAAAAATAAAATGGCATTCCCAAAATGATCCAAACATGAAGTAGACATATAGGGAATGTAATATAACAACTATTTTTGTAGGTATTACTATGTATTATAGAAATTAAAACTTTGAAATTTCTAAAAAATCTTTGGTAAATTTGGTATTCTTTTTATAAATAAAATTATTATTTTTTACTTCATTTTACCAGTGTCATGAAGTACAATATGTGACGAAAAAACAATCTCAGAATGGCCTGGAATAAGTCAAAGGGTTTTAAAGTTATCACCATTTAAAGTGACACTGGTCAGATTTGCAAAAAATGGCCTGGTCCTTAAGGTGAAAATGAGCCAGGTCCCTAAGGGGTTAAAAGCAGAAAAAGTTAAATTTTTGATAATTTTCTGTAAGTTTAGGATTTTTTTTATAAATAAAAGGGGATTTATATTGACTCAAATTTACCACTGTCATAAAGTACAATGTGTCACGAGAAAACAATCCCAGAGTGGTATGGATAAGTAAAAGTGTTCCAAAGTTATTACCACATAAAGTGATGCATTTGGCCTAGTCCTTAAAGTTTTTTCCCATCTCAGAAAATGGGGGCATAGGATATGCCCCCATTGTCTGATAGGTGTGGGTCCCAGCCGTGTGACCTGCACCTACAACGAAAACGAAGCGGGGAGCGCTGTGGCTGGAGGACACCAGATTTCCCAGGGTCCGTCCACCACCAAATGCTGCTCCCATAGAAGTGAATAGGAGCGCACGGCGCATGCACAGCCCATTCTCCCATTAATTTCTATGGGGCAAACAGCAATAGCTGAGCCAGTGCTCGATTATTGTCGGCAGCCCCATAGAAATGAATGGAGGGCGGCTGCATATGCGCAGTGTGCCCTCTGTTCATTTCCCGGCTCCGTTCTCATTGTAGGTGCTGGTCCCAGCGTTGGGACCCGCACCTATCAGACAATGGGAGCATATCCTAGCGATATGCCCCCATTGTCTGAGATGGGAAAAAACCCTTAAGTTGAAAAATGGCAATGTCCTTAAGGGGTTAACACTAACAAATGTAAGATTATGCACATGGGAAGGAAAAATACATGTTACCAGTACATACTAAATGGTAAAACACTGGGTAACACTGACATGAAAAATGACTTAGGAATATTGGTGAACAGCAAACTAAGCAGTAGAAACCAGTGTCAGGAGGCTGCTGCCAAGGCCAATAAGATAATGGGTTGCTTAAAAAGGGGCCATAGATGCCCGTGATGAGAACATAGTCCTGCCACTTTGCAAATCACTAGTCAAACCACACAGGGAGTACTGTGTACAGTTTTGGGCTCCTGTGAAAAAGGCAGACATAGCAGAGCTGGAGAGGGTTCAGAGGAGGACAACTAAAGTAATAACTGGAATGGGTGGACTACAGTACCCTGAAAGATTATCAAAATTTGGGTTATTCACTTTAGAAAATAGAAGACTGAGGGGAGATCTAATAACTATGTATAAATATATCAGGGATCAGTATAGAAATCTCTCCCATCATCTATTTATCCTCAGGACTGTGACTGTGACAAGGGGACATCCACTGCGTCTGGAGGAAAGAAGGTTTGTACACAAACATAGAAGAGGATTCTTTACAGTAAGAGCAGTAAGACTATGGAACTCTCTGCCTGAGGAGGTGGTGATGGTGGATTCACTAAAAGAGTTCAAGAGGGGCCTGGGTGTATTTCTGGAGTGTAAAAATTAGAGATGAGCGAATTTTTCTAAAATTCGATTCGTGGGTTCGCCAAATTTTTTCGGAAAAAATTGCTTGATCCGAATTAATTTGCGGTTAATTACGTAAAAAAAAACTGCTATTTCCAGGCTACAGAAAGCCTTTATAGTGGTGTAGAACACTGTGCCTTGCAGTAACACGCATAGGGAGTCTGCTTTGGTAGTGAAATAATACTGTGAGTCTGTATGACATGCAGATGACAGGCGTCGCTCTTAGAATCACTGCACACTTCATTTATTTGGGCAGTCACGGGGCCAAAACTGACCAAATAACTGAAGTATCAACTCAAGGTCGATGTTAGCGTCAAGAAGAAGCGCAGTCCTTTTACACCCTTGTCAGCTGATTCCACATAGATGTCTACAGAACCTATTCTATTAAACGCTTATACAAGTAGAGCCCCCTGACAGAGTGGAGAGGGCATCAGCAGTTAGTTTGTGTTGACGTCACTGATTAATTTGCCTTTCCTCTGATCCATCAGAACAATAACCCACAAAAACGGATCCTGTCTGTGGAGCATAAGCCTTCACTCGGTCAGCATTTGCTCAATAATCCATCAGTATTGCTAATGCCAAAAAACAGGACTGGATCTTAAACAGAGATGACACGTGAATGGAATATTTGCATCTTCTGTGTTTTGTACCCACTCCTGCTTTTGGCTACCAAATCATAAGCCAATTCTGATGGGACCATACAGGCCTTATAGCTGCTGCACAGACAGGATCCGCTGTGCGTCTCATTTTTCCTTCCTTCTGACAGATCAGAAGAAAGGTCAAATAAATGATGATGTCAACCAGGTCGAAAGGCAATATAGTGGCCCAGTCATGAAGTGAGGGTGGGAACAGCATGAGAAGACTGCAAAGTGTAACTATGACATATTGATGAGGTGGAAGTAACATCACAGGAGAGGAGATCACAGAGTGGCCAAACGACAGAGTGTGGAGGTGGGGGCAACAGTAGCAGCATCAGGAGGATACCACAGAGTGGCAAGGTGACATAGGTTGGAGATGGCAGTAGCAGCAGCAGCAGGAGACCACAGAGTGGCAAGGCGATATAGTGGGGAGGTGGCAGCAGCATTATCAGACCACAAAGTGAAGCCTTTCGTGGTGAAACGCGCGCCGAGGTGCAGCTCTGGTCACAGACCTTGGGTTCCGGCATACCATGGGTAATTTGTGTTTTTGTTTCATGCATTGTTACTTTGTTAATTCAGTATGATTTATTGCTTACACACAGCATTCCTGCTCTGCCCTTGATTGTGTTACTATTTGATAATCCGCATTTATCGGATTGCCATCTATGTTACCATTGGGGGGTAGGTGTGCTGTGTGTGACCACATTGACTTTTTTGTATTATTGTATGTAGCATACACATGGTTATAGGTTACTTTGGGTGAACTTACAGCTCTCCCATTAGTATGCAGCTTTATACCCAATGTCTGTGACCCCCTTTTCCCTGTTAGTCCGGTATATGTGATGGAGGTTGATTTTGGTCCCACCACATGGGGCGCACCACCACCCCCTTTACTTTGTGCCTTTATGTTATATCTATTGTCATTTAATGTGTCTTTAATAAACTACATATATTTTATATGTGTGCTCTCTTATTCTATATGGGGTTATTGGTTGTTGCTTTTTTTTGTTTTTTTTTGTTGGTTGGCTCAGAATATCATACTAGACCCCAGTGTATCTATATACCCAATTTGAGGTTTTTTCTTATAGGTTGGTCTAACACAGAGTGGCAAGGTGCCATAATGTGGATATGGCAGCAGCAGTAGCAGCAGGAGGATACCGAAGAGTGGCAAGGTGACATAATGTGGATATGGCAGCAGGAGGATACCACAGAGTGGCAAGGTGACATAGTGTGGAGATAGCAGCAGCAGCATTATCAGGAGACCACAGAGTGGCAAGGTGACATAATGGGGATATGACAGCAGCAGGAGGATGCCACAGAGTGGCAAGGTGACATAGTGTGGAGATAGCTGTAGCAGCATCATCAGGAGATCACAGAGTGGCAATGTGACATAATGTGGATATGGCAGCAGCAGTAGCAGCAGGAGGATACCACAGAGTGGCATGGTGACATAGTGTGGAGATGGCAGCAGCAGCATCAGGAGACCACACAGTGGCAAGGTGACATAGGTTGGATATGGCAGTAGTAGCAGCATCAGAAGACCACAGAGTGGCAAGGTGATATAGCGTGGAGATGGCAGCAGCAGCATCATCAGACCACAGAGTGGCAATGTGCCATAATGTGGATATGGCAGCAGCAGTAGCAGCAGGAGGATACCACAGAGTGGCAAGGTGACATAGTGTGGAGATAGCAGCAGCAGCATTATCAGGAGACCACAGAGTGGCAAGGTGACATAATGTGGAGCAGCAGCATCAGGAAATCACAGAGTGGCAATGTGACATAATGTGGATATGGCAGCAGCAGCAGGAGGATACCACAGAGTGGCAAGGTGACATAGTGTGGAGATGGCAGGAGCAGCAGTATCAGGAGACCACAGAGTGGCAAGGTGACATAATGTGGATATGGCAGCAGCAGCAGGAGGATACCACAGGGTGGCAAAGTGACATAATGAGGATATGGCAACAGCAGCAATAGGATACCACAGAGTGGCAAGGTGACATAGTGTGGAGATGGCAGCAGCAGCATCAGGAGACCACAGAGTGGCAAGGTGACATAATGTGGAGATGGCAGCAGCAGCAAGAGGATACCACAGAGTGTCAAGGTGACATAGTGTGGAAATGGCATCAGCATCAGGAGACAACAAAGTAACAAGGTGATATAGTTTGGAGATGGCAGCAGCAGGTGCATCAGGAGACCATAAAGTTACCCGGTGACAGAGTGGGGCGGTGGGTGGCAATACTAGTTTCCGCTGATGAAGGTGGCTGAAATAAGGAGCACTTGGCATCAGATGCGTGGCATCAGGCGGGTGGCAGCAACAGAGTAGTAGCTGAGGCAGGAAGTCAGAAGAAACCGGTCTCTTTTATCAAAGTGTTGGTGTGGCACCATGGATGATCTAGTCTGATGCATCAGGAATTGGTGGTTGGAAATCCTGGCTGATCCACGCCTGATTCATCTTGACAAAGGTCAGTCTCTCCACATTTTGGGTGGACAGGCGAGTTCTCCTTGGGGTAACCATGGCCCCCGCCGCACTAAACACCCTCTCTGATGTCCCATTACTGGCCAAGCAGGACAGCTTTTCCAGGGCAAACTCTGCTAGTTGCGGCCACAAATCCAGTTTGGCTGCCCAGTAGTCCAGCGGATCTTCAATGATGGCTGGCAGAATCAGGGCCGGTGCAAGGATTTTTGTCAACACAAGTGAATCTACATTCCCCCCCCCCCCCCCATCATTTCACATTTCTGCCCCTCATGATTCATGTCCATTTCTTGCCCCCCCCCCATCATTTCACATTTCTGCCCCTCATGATTCATGTCCATTTCTTGCCCCCCCATCATTCACATTTCTGCCCCTCATGATTCATATCCATTTCTTGCCCCCCCATTATTCACATTTCTGCCCCTCATGTTTCATATCCATTTCTTGCCTCCCCCCATCATTCACATTTCTGCCCTTCATGATTCATGTCCATTTCTTCTTTGGCCGGGCTGCAGGGCAAGTGCTAGTTAATTGTTTGCCGCCCCCCCTTCTCTGTGCCCTCAAGCAGCCGCTTGGGCTGCCTTATGATGGAGCCGGCCCTGGGCAGAATGCTGGCAGAATGCTCTAAGAATGCCACCACCTGCTGGTTCGGGTTCTGCTCTATGTCTACCTGCTGGTAAGTAGTTTCTTCACTATGTGGGTGAAGAAAGCTGCTCATCAGTGACTCTATACTCAGGCTGCTGGCGCTGCTGTCACTTGCGATGAAGTCGAAGATCGAGTCAACCAATCAAGGGTTGCTGGTCAAGACACGACCGCTAGCTGACACTGGGAGCTCAGGACTCTCAAAGTGACCCCTGCTGCCATGCCCCCTTACTCTGCTGCGACCTCTGCTTGCACCAGAAACCTTCAGGCCTCTCCCACTCCTCTGTGCATGGCCTGGCACTTCTCTGCCTGACATACGTGTAGCTGAACTAAACAAATGAAATGGAAATTAAAACACCCCTAAAAGCGATGAATATATTTTTCTTTTTATACTGAAATAGTCCACTAAACACTTTAATCACAAAAAACTGCAGAAATGCACTGAGAATAAATTTTTCTTGTTGTACTGTAATACGACCCTATACGCTTTCACCATAAATAACTGCAGCAGTGAACTGAGATTATATATTTCTTGTTGGACTGAAATAGGCCACTATACGCTTTGACAAGAAAAACATTAAAGAGTGAAGTGCGTATATACTTTTCTTGTAGTACTGAAATACGCCCCTATACCCTTTCACCGAAAATAACTGCAGAAGTGACCTGAGAATATATTTTTCTTGTTGGACTGAAATAGGCAACTATATGCTTTCACCAGAAAACAAAAGTAAATGCATATATATTTTTCTTGTAGTACTGAAATACGCCCCTATACGCTTTCAACAGAAATAACTGCAACAGTGCAGTCCGTATATATCTTCCTTTTTTTAATGTAATACGCCCCTATATGCTTTGAACAGAAATAACTGCAGAAGTAAACTGAGAATATTTATTTCTTGTTGTTCTGAACTACGCCCCTATACACTTTCAACAGAAATAACTGCAACAGTGCAGTGCAGATATATTTTTCTTTTTTTATTGTAATACGCCCTTATACGCTTTCACCGGAAATAACTGTAGAAGTGACCTGAGAATATATATTTCTTGTTAGACTGAAATAGGCCACTATACCCTTTGATAAGAAAAAACTTAAAGAGTGAAGTGCGTATATATTTTTCTTGTAGTACTGAAATACACCCTATACGCTTTCACCAGAAATACCTTCAGCAGTGAACTGAGAATATATATTTCTTGTTGGACTGAAATAGGCCACTATACGCTTTGATAAGAAAAAAATTAAAGATTGAAGTGTAGTACTGAAAAATGCCCTTAAACCCTTTTACCAGAAATAACTGCAGAAGTGATCTGAGAATATATTTTTCTTGGTGAACTGAAATAGGCCACTATACGCTTTGACCCGAACAAAATGAAAGAGTTAAGTGCGTATATATTTTTCTTTTGTTACTGAAATACGACCCTATACACGTTCAACAGAAATAACTGCAAAAAGTGCGTATATATTGTTCTTGTAGTACTGATATACGCCCCTATACGTTTTTACCGGAAATAACTACAGAAGTGACCTGAGAATAGTACTGAAATACACCCCTATACGCTATCACCGGGAATAACTGCAGAAGTGACCTGAGAATATATTTTTCTTGTTGGACTGAAATAGGCCACTATACGCTTTCACCAGAAAACAAAAGTGAAGTGCGTATATATTTTTCTTGTAGTTCTGAAATACGCCCCTATACACTTTCAACAGAAATAACTGCAACAGTACAGTTCATATATATCTTTTAGTTATTAATGTAATACGCCCGTATATGCTTTCAACAGAAATAACTGCAAAAGTAAACTGAGAATATTTATTTCTTGTTGTTCTGAACTACGCCCCTATATGCTTTCAACTAAAATAACTGAAACAGTGCAGTGCAGATATATTTTTCTTTTTTTACTGTAATACGCCCCTATATGTTTTCAACAGAAATAACTGCAGAAGTAAACTGAGAATATTTATTTCTTGTTGTTCTGAACTACCCCCCTATACTCTTTCAACAGAAATAACTGCAACCGTGCAGTGCAGAAATATTTATATTTTTTTGCTGTAATGCGCCCCTATACGCTTTCAACAGAAATAACTGCAGAAGAGAACTGAGAATATATTTTTCTTGTTGTACTAAAATACGCCCCTATATGCTTTCAAGAGAAATAACTGCAACAGTGCAGTGCATATATGTTTTTCTTTTTTACTGTAATACGCCCCTATACGCGTTCAACAGAAATAACTGCAGAAGTGAACTGAGAATATATTTTTCTTGTTGTTCTGAACTACGCCCCTATATGCTTTCAACAGAAATAACTGCAACAGTGCATTGCGTATATTTTTTTCCTTTTTTACTGTTATATGCCCCTATACACTTTCAACAGAAATAACTGCAGAAGTGAACTGAGAATATATTTTTCTTGTTGTACTGAAGTACGCCCCTATACACTTTCAACAGAAATAACTGGAACAGTGCAGTGCAGATATATTTTCCTTTTTTTGCTGTAATACGCCCCTATATGCTTTCAACAGAAATAACTGCAGAAGAGAACTGAGAATATATTTTTCTTGTTGTACTAAAATACGCTCCTATATGCTTTCAAGAGAAATAACTGCAACAGTGCAGTGCATATATGTTTTTCGTTTTTACTGTAATACGCCCCTATACGCGTTCAACAGAAATAACTGCAGAAGTGAACTGAGAATATATTTTTCTTGTTGTACTGAAGTACGCCCCTATACGCTTTCAACAGAAATAACTGCAAGAGTGCAGTGCAGATATATTTTTCTTTTTTTACTGTAATACGCCCCTATACGCTTTCAACAGAAATAACTGCAGAAGTAAACTGAGAATATTTATTTCTTATTGTTCTGAACTACGCCCCTATATGCTTTCAACAGAAATAACTGCAACAGTGCATTGCGTATATATTTTTCCTTTTTTACTGTTATATGCCCCTATATACTTTCAACAGAAATAACTGCAGAAGTGAACTGAGAATATATTTTTCTTGTTGTACTGAAATATGCCCCTATACGCTATCAACAGAAATAACTCCAACAGTGCAGTGCATATATATTTATCTTTTTTTACTGTAATACGTCCTTATACGCTTTCAACAGAAATAACTGCAGAAGTGAACTGAGATTATATTTTTCTTGTTGTACTGAAGTACGCCCCTATATGCTTTCAACAGAAATAACTGCAACAGTGTAGGGCAGATATATTTTTCTTTTTTTACTGTAATACGCCCCTATACGCTTTCAACAGAAATAACTGCAGAAGTGAACTGAGAATATATTTTTCTTGTTGTACCAAAGTACGCCCCTATACACTTTCAACAGAAATAACTGCAACAGTGCATTGCGTATATATTTTTCTTTTTTTTTACTGTAATACACCCCTATATGCTTTCAACAGAAATAACTGCAGAAGTGAACTGAGAATATATTATTCTTGTTGTACTGAAATACGAACCTATATACTTCCAACAGAAATAACTGCAAAAGTGCATATATAGTTCTTTTTTTACTGCAATACACACCCCCTATATGCTTTTAACAGAAATAACTGCAACAGTGCAGTGTGCATATATTTTTCTTTTTTTCTGTAATACTCCCCTATATGCTATTTTTGGAGTTTCTACACTAGGGGTGCATCAGGGGGGCTTCAAAT